>NC_060150.1:17135813-17251292 GCF_021292245.1 Micropterus dolomieu | reverse complement strand
GGGGGGGGGGGGGGGGGGGGGGGGGGGTGTAGGGAATGAATGCGAGCAGTGGAGACTGCCAGCACCGTTTCACACGAGCAGAGAATCGCCTCATCACCCCGTTGACGAAGGTCCAAGAGTGCAATGTGGTGCTCTGCCACCACGGACATCTCTAATTGGTGGGAAAGAAAATGGAGTTCATTTATATATTCAGGGTGGAAGAACAATTATCACCTGAAGTTCTTTTTTTTCTTCTTTTTTTTTACAAGAAATAAAGGAGCCAGGTGTTAGGTGCTCTGCCAGCCACTGTGCTTTTAATCACCTTTTCAAACTTAGTATGCTTTATGGGAAAATGTGAGGGTGTAATCAGGGTTACAAGTGGGAACATAATCCCTTAACTTTATACATTAAAGCACCTTTAATGTCTAATCCATGTTGTGAGTACAAACCTTTATTTACCTATACCCTATATAACCCTATATTAGCTTATATCCCAAAGTTTTAACACATACCAACATGACTTAATTTGATGCAACAAAACATTAAATATTGGAATTGAATATTTCACTCAATATAAGCACAATAAAAGGGTTTGGACAGGCAGGCATAGAACCTAGAGTATTTGCAAAGTCATAGTGTTAAAAAAAATCCTAAGCTTAAAGTGACACTGTGCACTTTCAATCACTCTATCAAACTTTGCATGTTTAGGGAAAATTGGGGGTAAGGTTAGTTGAGAGTAGAATAAAATCCCTTAACTTTATTCATTAAAATCGTCTTAACGTCTTTAACTTCAAAGATACTTTGCTGTGTCCATCAGTAGAGATTCTTGTTGTGCAGACAAGCCACACTTTCAGAGCTCTATTTCAAATTTAAGCCCATGAACGTCCAAAAATGTCTCCAGAGGACATCTAGAATATTTCCATTTGATCGAACGATGCCACCATTAAGAACACGGAGCTGTTAGGTTGAATATTTACCTCAACGTAAAGAATGATATATTGTAGCTCCAATGAATCGTTGAAAAAAAACTGAATGTAGTGCATTAGTGATGTCTGTCAATGCGGGTAAAAACGCTTTCTCTCATCTTAAAGCTATGTAGATCAAGATCAGTGGTAAAGAATTTAAAGGGAGAATTTAAGGGGAGCATCAGTATCAGGTTCAACAGCCTTTATACCTTTACCTTTACACCTTTATATCCCACATTGTCCTTAAAGGGATATTCTAATGATTCTTCTTCTTGTCTTTAGACAAGACACATTTAAATAAAATACTAAACGGTCAGCAGAAGCAGAGGTTAGATTAGACTAGTCTCTAGTATGGGTCAACCTCAATCCTCACCCAAAATGAGATAACGCTGATGGAATCCCCAGGATTATTTTCTCACTTGACGAAGCTCTTCCAGAGTTATGAAGGACATTAGTAGAGTATCAGATAGGGTTGAGTGAGCACTCAGTTCAAAGGAGTATCTGATACAGATAAGGTACTTTTTACAAGTACAAATGAAGAGTAAAATGTGTCAATATCTGTTTTCTAATAAACTATAAATATAAGAACATTTTTAAAAAAGGTTATCTTAGTATTGTAATCAAAAACATTTACTATTCTGTAAATAGTTTTCTAATAAATATAGCTACTTCTCATTAACCCATACCAATTTAAGGCTTAAATAACTAACTTCTGTTTGGTCCTGCCCACATCCAAGTTAAGCCCCACCTATTCTGAGTAAAGATAAAGATACAGATAATTTAATTTGTTGAACAGATACAGATACAGGTGTACTCACTCATCCCTTGTAGAGGCTGAATTTTTTTCTAGATTTCACAGAACCTGTGGTTCATGTCTGCATCTGTAGGATGGGAGTCAATGTCACTATTCATCACAGGACTGGGACAGGACAAGGACAAATGTCAACTGGAGCAGGCAGGACGGGAATCATACATTAGTTTCTATATATAAATATGCAGTTCTCATATGAATAAACACTTTAACAGAATAAACTGATTTTGGGGGGGGGATGGAGTCGATATTGTAAGATACAGATTTTAAAAAAAAATTTCACTCTGATTGGGTTGGGACAGGAGTATTTTTGTGGGAGTGGGATGGGACAGACATGAAAATCCACCCCAGTGTCACCCCCTGTAGAGTATTACTCCCCAAGACAAATAAAGTGATCTTCATGTGCAAAATTGATGGAGTTCCCTTAAAATGTACCCTTTAATTAGCTTCAGACTTTTCTTTGGGATATATTAACACAGTAAGACTTTATATTCATATGTTGTCTTTCCTAATTAGTAGCTCCCCTCAATTTGTTTTATTTTACTTTTATTTTATTTTATTGTACTAGAAATGCTATGCAAAATACTGTATATATACTGAGCATCTTCGGCACATAAGTGTTCTTCAGGATGGACAAGTTTCTATCACGTTTTTTTTTTATCTATTCTGTATCAGCATGTTCTCCAGGCTTCATTGCTCTAAGTGAACTACATACAGTAGCAGAGAATTTTTTAATAGCTGCATCACTGTTGCAAATGTAAAATTATTATGAAAAGAGACATCTTGCACACTTTTCTCCAAAATTCACTCTGTTTCTGGGGGTTTTGGGGGGGGGGACTTTAACACCAAATAAAGTCTGAACAGCACTTTGTTGCATGATATGAGATTTTAATGATGAAGCTGCAGAAGAGTGAAAGAGGTTAAGGGGAATTTACAGTGTGAAGCTAAGTGATTTTGCTCCCAAGTTACTTAAAAAGGAATAAATACACCGAAAAGCTGCTCAGTTGTAGCTCTGCTCTGAATACTAATATCTTAGCAGTGTATGTGTGTGGCTGTGTGTGTGTGGGTGTGTAAAGCAGATGCCATTCTGCTGATCTCAGTCCACATCCATCCGTCTACAACCCAAATCTTCCCGAGGGCCGCCGGGACGAGGCGTCCTCTTCGCAGCCTTTTCCCTCTGCAGGTCAGGCGGCGTCCAAACTGTTTCATCTCGTCTCGCAGGTCGACCGACGCCTGACGAAGAACATCTGCCCGCCAAATATTCACAAGCTGCCACAGAAACGGCATCAACAGTCAGTTTGTGTTTCTGCTGTCACACAGTGTCATCGACAGTGTTGAATGTTGACGCATCTGTTGTGCTGTTGAGTTAGCTGCCTTTCAACAAGTTTCCATCTGATCTTGGGGGATTAAAACAACAACACAGGATTCAAATTTGGACTCAGGTGTGGGCGCAAATGTGTTATTGTATGAAAAATATGTAATATACATTTGTTCCTATGGTATCTATTGTTTTTAAATATAATTTTCATTGTTATTGTTTTCTGGGCAAAAAATGTAAAAAGTTGGTGTTAGATTACAGTAAAATATATGTAAATCAAATAAGATATAAAAAGATAACATGGAAATTAAATTAATCTTCTATTAAAGATATACTAAAACAATAAGTCAAACATAAATGTGACAAAATATTAAATAAAATACAAAATAATAATATATAGTGTATATAAAAGAGATGACTTGTAAAAGATAGCTAATAATTTAAAATAAAATAAACAAATTTTTAAAAAGTTGGATAAATAATCAAAGAAACTTTGTCATTTAAACCTGCTTTTTTCCCAACTTTCAAAGAAAATGGCTGCAGATTTTATTCAATCTACATTTTGCCATCATATTTCTACACACTATGATTTCTCTTGTGAATCTATTTTGTACACACTATTAGATGTCTGTCTGTCCTGGGAAAGGAATCCCTCATCTTTTGCTCTTCCTGAGGTTTCTTTAATTTTTTTCCCTGTTAAAATGTGTTTTTCCTCATTCGAATCGAGGGTCTAAGGACAGACAGTGTTGTACATAAATTGTAAAGTCCCTTGAGGCAAATTGTGATTTGTGATATTGGGCTATATAAATAAAATCAACTTGACTTGACATTTTAACCCTGATCCGCTGCATGTGATAAACCTAATGATCATTTGGTTTTTCTAAAAACCAAATGAGCACTAAAAGTATGTTTGCAGCAGCCGAACAAAGGCAACTTTGGAGAGGTTTAAAGGTTGCATGGACTGTGTGGAAAGTGCAGCTCGTTACTACTCAAACTGAGAGCGATCTCATTTGCAGAAACAAGTGTGCAGAAGGTTTTAAGGTTGCATACATTGAGCAGGAATGCAGTGAGACCGTTTGACTTGCCTGGAAAAGTACAGTCAATATTGTGCGAGGCTTTAATGGTCAAACATATGCATATTTTCTGCTCGAGTCCTCCTGCTATGATAAAACTCAAATACATTCGGTATCATCTATCAAACACGGGGAGGAGGAGGGGGAGACGGCAGGGGGTGAGGAGGGGAGGCTGGAGAACAGAAGTTAGGTTTTGCCACGGTACTGAGCAGTTATTTTATTGACGTGGGAAGACACAGGAAACGAGCTGCTTTCACTCTTGCATGTCGAGTCCTTCTGTTGGCGCGTGAATCCAAAACAATTTCAGATTTTGAGAAATACGGGGGCAGCTGGCGTTCCCACAGCCGTGCCGGAATTAGCCGTTTACGCGCTGCAACCCTATCTGCTCTGCACCTGGGTGGCTAGCATGGCAGCCCTGCACCTTTAACTCGGGCACACAAGCCACCGCTGCAGTGTGTGTATGTGTGTTAATGTCATTTAGTGTGACTTTCATAACCATCAGGCACTTTAAATCCTTGTAAAAACCATTAAAGTAATTTCCTTATATGAGATTTTAAGTTTGAGCCGTATGTGCTGAATGAGATTTGTCTCATTTGTCTCAGGAACCTGAAAGAACCTAAGCACAATTGATTTGACAAAGTATTCAAGGATTAAAGTATTTTTATTCGTCTCGTGCACAACACTGGATATACAGTAGTGTAAAGTGAAGAGACTGTAGAATATTTGGATGACAAAAAACAAAATATACAAATGAGAGGCTGAACAGAAGGGAAATGCAACTATGGTGACTTATCTTACCTGACTTGACCTGACTGACATTTGAACTCAAGGTCTTTGAACTACATCTCCCAATCTTTATCAGAGGATCTAATGTCATCAAGTAACCTAAGTAGAACTAGTGTTTCATGTTTGCCATTCCTACATTTTAAGTTTACAGTACGTGGTCATTTGTTTTTTCTGAAGCACTTGAAAGCTGTTTGAAAGCTGCAAAATTGAAATTTAACTTTTTTTGTTGAATTGAAACCGTTTACTGTGTTTACTGAGTATTTTAAACCTTTGGTCCCTGACATCTATTAAAACCCCTGTATTAAAAACACACATACTTGTAGGTCAGATATACATGTATACAAACTGCGTGACACTTGAAGTTTTACTGACTTCTTGAACCTTACACCTCCTTTCTGGATTTCCAAAAAGGAAAAAATCCGAGTACATGAACAAAAGCAAAAGAAGGTCATTTGATTTAGCTGTTCTTGAGTGGAACTGCAAGATATAGACATGATGTTTTACAAGTAGGAATCACAACTTCAACAAGTTATAGAAAAATAAAAGAGAATCATGAGAAATGACCTTAGAGGGACAAAGTATTTTAAAAGATAACAAAAGATGTTTAAAATTATACAATGAGTGACAGTATTCATCAGTCTTATTTTAGTGAGTGTAGTGGTTATGTATTGGTTGGGAGTAAGGTCCGAAAGTCAGTTAAATGAGCTTAAAAGAGAATGATAATATACTCACAAGCCTGTTTATCAGTGGCTATATCTACTGTCTATAGATACATATAAATTGACTAAAACAATGTCAAATCAATATTTCATAAACCATTTATAAACCATTTCTCAAAATTTAATAGAAATATTGTAAATCTCCATTACCACTGACCTTACAGAGCAGGGAACATGTAGCCACACAGTCCTATCATGGAGGATCCTCCCTGACTGCAACTACAGTGGAAGTCTATAAAACCTGCAATGAATAAATGTTTAATTAGAAGGACTTCATTAGTTTGGGTTTTGCTAAAGAGATTTTGTGTCATAAAATGCTATTTTGGAGGCTTTTCCAACCTGCCAAAAACCAAACTTTGCAGTGAAATCATTCTGAATTCATTAGCTGCTGAGGAATATCTGTATTGGACACTTGCGCGCCTGTAAACAGCGGTGAGGAGTGAACATGTTGTCGCTCGTGTTGAACATCTGACCTGGCTGGAACCTGCGGCGAGCGGCACAGCTGAACAGGAGGCCGTCTGGATGGGAGAGGAAGGGGGAGGGAGGGGGAGCAGGAGGAAGGCTTGGCTGTACATGCTTGGCTACTTGCCCCGGTCCCATTGACCAGACAGCTGAACTAGCGAGGGAGGAAGGGAGGGAGAGAGGGAAGGAGAAAAGCAGCAAATGGAAGGAGCTCCTGTTTTTTATAAATTAAAAATAATAAACTGCACAATTAACCATCATTTAACCTCCGTCTCTGTCGATCAGTGCTTAGGTGCATTTACTGTATTTCCCCACACCCGTCAATCAAACAACTGTGTCCAGGACTGAGAGAAAGGAATCTGGTTGTTTTCCTAATTTTCTGATTTGAACAGTTTGTCTCAATCATGAGAGATCACCAACCTCACTCAGAGGTATGCATGCTCACATTTGTGTGCTTTCATGCCGATATGACAGCCTGTCTGTCCTAGGAGTGTAAAGATAAACGGACACATAAAAAAACATAATAAACGTGTCAGAGATTTGGCTAAATGGATAGACAAACACAGATTCAAACCAAAATTTGCAGGAAATTTAGAAGAAATGAAAATGCCAGCTCTCAAAAACTGATTTGTCAGCATGTGTGTGACCCACCCAGTTGGATGATGACATGAGCCAGTAGCACCTCAAACCTTGCTGCTAAATCACAATGCCGAGAGGAGCAGGCAAGACAAGGCAAATAACATTGACATTAACAGCTACTCTAATTACGACCTTATCTCTTAAAAATTACATATGTAAAGTTTGATTTGGAATTTGTTTTCCCATTTGTGGTGAAATGTAACCTCTTGCAGTGTAGTCAGTGTTTTTGAATGAATTAAGTACTACATGTATACATTATGTGTGTAGTGGTCAGAGTGGATGGTGGGCGTACGAAGCACAGGACCTTTACGTTACATCATCTAAATGTTCATCTAAATGTTACTTAATACATAATCATGCACTACACACTTTTTCTGCTATAAAACAAGACCATTATCATGACCATACCCGTTCAATCTGTGACTTGCTAGATGTATTAATTATCAACATTTCCTTATTAAGTTAATAGAAAACGTATTTGCTGTCTCAAATTAGTTGCATATCAAATTCATTTTATACAAGACAGTGTTGCTAATTCCAACCTGCCTCATGCACGACATACAGCATTATTGAAAATACCAAATTCAGAAGGATGAGGTAAACAATCAGCGCAGTGGCAGTTGAAATTATCCAGATTTGGGACTGGCCAAACAAAATACATTTTCAGGCACTTGTGTGCCTTTGTGCCCATGCTTGTGTTTACAGTACGTCCATACACTTGTAGGCATACACAGCATGAGCACGTGTGCATGTTGTCTCTTTTACTCATCTGCAACTGCCATTGTGTCCGCATGTGACTGCCTCCGCTGGGTCCCATCAGAGGGGACTGTGTTTGGCCCCGCCCATCCCAGGCTGATTCCAGCCAATCAGGTGCTAATGTGCAGGAACAGGACAGGGCTTCGCTGACAGATGGCGAGCTGACCTGGAAAACCTGCCCCCTTTTTAGGGTTCAGCAGTCGGCAGATGACAGGTATTATTTCATAACCCAAAGACTGAAGAGGGGTTGGTGGTGGGTCACACACAGTCTCACACACAGTTTTACTATCTGTTTGAATCATTAACTATTTGCTTTGTGATTTCCTGTTGAGTTTTGTTCAACATGAAATCACACACCATTGAGTTTACATTGAGTTTTGTATATATATATACATGTAAGCCTACATATATATGTATATATATATAGTTTTATCACCTAGAAGATGCTAATGATTCTAATGTTAAAAAAATGAAGACACTCATGATGAGTTTACTTTTCTGTGTGGTCTTGAATTGTCAAATTAAATTACAGTCACCAGAAATCTTTAATTTGGTTTTGTGATTCCCTGAATTAAACCACAGCAAACACGCACACATACTGTAGTGCTCAAAAGTCACAGACTGGTACTAGCAGTAGCCTATACATAATTTCACACACTTAGCCATTGACACGCACACACACATTTATCTGAGGCTCCAACCAGCCATGTAACTCTGATGTCAGGGCAAATCTGCCTGGCAGAAAGTGCTTTTTGATGAAGTCGTTCATAAATTTTAATACAACATGTCAGCTAACATGATGTATAGACTGGCTGCTCATTCATATTTCAAACAGTCTGCCGTTGAGAAAACAGCAGGATTGTACCTTGCTCTACCTTAAAGTGCTGTGTGGTTACGGCTGACAGAGTGGGAGAGCAGAGAAACACTGCTAGCATGTCTGTTACACTTTAGATATTTAGGTACAGGGATTTTATTACAAATCAACCATGTCAGGCTGCATAATGAAGGAGCATTAAAAACACAGGGAGCTAAATAATATGAAATCTCCCACAAATTAAGAAAATCTGATACATTTTGTCATAAAAATATCTTTTTAGTCATAAATCATTAATTTGTTATTAATTATTTAATAATTTTAAGAGCTAGAAAATCATTTACATAATAATTCCAGTGCAGCCTAATGCTAGCTTCTCTATGTTTGCTAGGGTTCTAATTAGATGTGTTTACAGGAAGATGTTGATTGTTAGCTGTGAATTACACAGGTTAGGCTAATGTGATCTTCTACGAGTTAGCTGCTGTGCTAATCCAGTCCACACTCATTCCCGTCTAATGTCTATGCTTTATCACGTGTGTCAAAAACCAGGCTTTCACCCAGAAGACCACTGTTCGTTTCCTGTGTGAATCAAAAAGTCAGCACTGATTGTTACGTTACTGAACTTACTTAAGGTAAGTCACCTTAGAAACATAGTTCTTTTATCTCAAATCTTTTCCCCAAGTAATTTTGTTTCCTAAACCTAACCAAATTGCAAAGTTATCAAAATGTTAACCATGTGCCATTTCACAACGTTAACCACCAAAGTGTAACCAGATGTTACATAATGTATTCTTGCTAACTTGCAAAACGACGCTAAAGTTTACCCATGAAGGGCGGTAAAAGCGACACCAAGGGTGTTGACCAAGCGTCCATGTGTGACAAGTTGGGAATAGAATGAGTTAGCTCATCAGATTGGCAGCAAGAAAGTCTTAGCTGTAAATACACTTATTAGGCACATGGTAGCTATTACATGTTAGTGAGTGTGCTAATCAGATGTGTTATCAGAAAGATAATAATTGTTATAAATTATACAGATCAGGCTAATTTAAACGTATACTTGTTAGTGTGCTGATATATGCATGACTTGTTGATAACTCATAAAATAAATACAGTATTATAAAAATGTACATTTGAGTAGTAAATTAACTTTGGATTTTGACGCGCTAGTAAGTTAAAGGGTAGGCCTAATTTTATCTGGATATATTTTCTCTTCTGTCAGCAAATTCTATGAAAAGACCACAACCAACAAGTGTTGTCTTTAAATACATTCGCGACTGTCTTTGGCACTGTACCACATTAAAAAACACACAATACTGTCTGATTGGTGGTTGGATGGTTGGTCACCTGAAAACTAGCTTTTCACTTTAAAAGTTTCAACTAAAGCAATGTAGCCCCTTCCAAATTCAAATAAAGATCTCAGACACTGAGCGTTTCAAATGTGAAGAGTCAAAAGGAGAAATATGAGGCAGACGAAAATATTCATTTTGCAATCGTGCTCCGAACAGCTGAGCATCATATTGAATTCCTCTTCACATAACTCAGAGTGATTCTCGCCTTGCTGAGTCGAAGGTGGCCGATATCTGATTTTCCCAACCTTAGACTCTCGTCTTGTATGAAAATGAGACACATTACCGGTCCATTAATTGATCCGGGCGCTGCTTTGAAATGTGTACCTCGCTGAGAATCAGGAATTAGGGCAGAGCAGGAGCCAATTAGGTGAGTCTTTGCTGTGTCTCCACCGGCTCCTCTGACGCATCTCAATCAATCCAGACCGTCCGCAGGTGAAATGCCAGACTGAGTCGCGGGTCACCATTGTGAATGCTAAAGGCGCTCGGGTCGTAATGCTATTCATGTCCAAATCATGCCATGCATACAGCACAGGGGGAAGGGGCTAATAGTCTCTCATTGGCTGGTTTTACCCTTCATGATCATCATGATGTTCTTCACTCAGTATGTGATACCACCTTTTACCTTCCTTTTTCATCTCTGCCAATAATAGCAGCAGCTTGTCTATGAATAGCAAAGAAGAAGAGATGATGAGGCAATTATGCATCTGGTAGGATCCCCTCTCTCCTCTCATTTTAGAGATTTTAAGATGTAATACGCAATTGATAAGAGTTAAGTAAAGTTTTATTGATTTTCGGGGTATTTTCCTCTTTCGTATCATCCACAGAGAGGTCAGACCTCATGGCCAGAGGTTCGACTTCACTTAAAAAGGTGAAAAAATGCAGTTTTTATTTCAATATGTAAACTCCACTTGTATCAGGATAATGTCTCTTGATTATTCTCAAAATGAGCTGTTTGCTATTGAAGTCAGGTTGCTAAAAGTTATTAACCTCATTTTCGGAAGAGCAGGTCAGCCATTAATGGTAGTGTTGGTGGTTTGGTCTCCCACTCCTCTTGTCCACATGTCAAAGTGTCCTTGAGCAAGACCCCTAGTGTAGGTTGCAAACGTTTTTGAGAATACCAAATATGTCCAACTGAAATTTGGGGAAATGTGTATAAATGATGAAAAAATTTTGATATTTGATTAAATCATGCATATAAAACATGGAGGCTGGGATTTGAATGTGGAATGAATGATAGAGAATTTATATGATACTGGTAGAGTGAAACAGGATGAGATTAACAACCTTAATGTTACTTGAGGGACATTAATCATAATATGGATCAATTTTATTGGTCAAGCCAAGAACAAATGTACAAGACGATGCACATCTAGCTAAAAGAAACAAAGCTAAACTTGCTAACCCTATGTACAGGTCAGACTGTTACATTAATGCAATAATGTGTTGAACCTTTCGTATGTGGGAGGGTAAAGAATGCTGAAATAAAGATTTCTATTCTTGAAATAAAAGCAAAACACTAGATAGTAAGGATTAAAAAACTATAACACTATAAAAACTGCAGTCCTAACACCAGAAATGACCTGCATTTTTCTTTCTACAAAGTACTAAAATAATTCTTAAATTAAATACAGTGAAGAGAATATAGATTCTAGTTTTTAAAATGCCCTCCAGCTAAACCATGAACAGCATTGAGTTTTAAAATTCAGATCAACAGCGAGTTTTGGGGTGCTAGTGGGGATTAACAAATTTACAGTTTAAAATCAAAGTAGTAGATAAAATAATATTAAAAAGAAGTGAACTAACTGAAAAATAAAGTGATAGTATGCAAACAACTTCTCTGTAAAACAAAAAAATTTTTTTAAATACATCTTTTTTCAGAAAATAATTCATTGTGCCTGTATTAATAAACATTATGACTCCCTGTCTGTCATATTCAGCCATATAATCCCCGGGAGCTGTCTGGCTGACCATGTGCTGTGTTCAGATGTGTCCTGCCACTCTAAACCCTGTTGTAATCCCGCGTTCAGCCAGCATGAGCCTTAATTGAAATAATCCCTGCCGATGAGCGGGGTGGTGCTGCACAAATCTGCAGCCGGAGCCAGTTTCATGATGGGTCCAGTTTAACCCACTGTGTGACTCTGACCTTTCCCTCGCTGCTCGCTGGGACCATCTGAACCAGTCCCAGTAAGGACATCTGGTCGGATACTGGGGAGGTCGTTAGATTCGCCTGGCTGGTCCCAGAGGCCTTTCAGACCCTGTCAGACTTACTGTACAATGTTGAGTGCTTCTGGAGGGGGACATGACACCAGCACAGTTTGATATCAGTAAAGTAAAGAAGGAGCTTCTTCTCAACTGTCTGATTTCTGACTACTGTGCCAGTAATTATACTTTTACCAAGACATGTTGTGACTGAGCAATTGTGCATCCCTACATTTTAAATCCCAAATGTGAACAAAGGGGTCACCCCTCAAGAAAAATCTAAAATATAGAACTGAGCAATATGATAAATACATTCGCAGTGAATGTGCATAAACGTGAAAAAAATATTTTATTAAAATTCAGTTAACTTTTACCAGGACAGTGATATCAGTATCAATATTTCCAGGCAGTAGTAATAAGTGCGAAAAAACACCGTCAAGGGACATGTTTCAAGTTATTTTATTAATCACGTATTGAGTAATTTGAATGTTTTACTTGTACAGATAGTAAAAGACAGAAAATACATATAAATTGTTCCATTCATATTGCATTGAGAGGATGTCTGTGTGTGCAAATAAAACACAAACTTAGAAAGGATTTAACAGGACTAAATATTTTACTTAATTAGAGTAGATCTTAAGTGAGTCATTTTACTTTGAGGTGGTAAAAAGGTTCAGCACATTTCAAACAGTCAGTATAGAAGGATATTTTGATTTCTGGATTATTTTCCATCCCGTTAATATTGGCAACAGAGCAACCTATCTCATCTTCTATCTCTAACAACCAGCTTGATTATTCTGCCTAAATAAACTCAACCTGAACTGAGAATATTTCAGTCATTTTCAGTTGAATTTTCAGTTAGAATATTAAATTGGTCAATAAATAAAACTATGAATAACAAAGTCGCACCAAAACTCTTATGTCCTCGATGTCTTAAACTCCTCTGATGGTGAATGTTTAAACACACATATTTAAGCTAATAAACTGTGAGACAAGATGAGGCTAAAACAAGTCAAGTCTATACATTGTCTGTTTTTAAGATTTTAAACATACCCACTGTGTTTAAACAGCACTGTTTATAAAGCATCACCTCTGAATTATGATCCACCGTGTGTTCTTTGCTAATGAATGTGTTTCGCTCTCTGTATTTAGTTATTCTGCGTCTGAATGGGTCTGTCTCAGCCTCTTTTTCCTGCCACTGTATCTAAAACAGTGCATTAACATCTGCAGCCCATTTAGTGCTGCTGACACCAGGCTAATAACAGTGTGTGTGTGTGTGTGTGTGTGTGTGTGTGTGTTAGCGCATAGCTTAAGCACCAGCCAACAAGCACAGCTGAAAGGTGTCACAGAGGCTCCTACGCCTCCTCTAACAGTTACTGATTCAGGGGGCTTGGGGTTTTTTTCTTCTTCTTTTTTCTTTTTCTTTTTTCTGCGGCCTCAAACTGCCGGCTTTAAAGGAACGTTGTTCAGAAATGCTGCATGTGTTCAACATCCAGTTGGTTGTTTCTACTCTGGATTGGTTGTTGTAATGGCCGAGTTTTTAGAAGTAAATGCCTCAGAAGGTCGACGTCGCCAGCACCTGAGGGACTAATTCTCATATCTGGAGGAGAATGAGGGAGTGATAGAGCTGATTGGTGCATGCAGATGGAGAGGAGGGGTGGGTGAAAATAAAACTATAACACAGTGTCCACACCCCTCGCTTATTTTTCCACTCTCTCTTTCTCTGCATTGTTATTTGTCCATTTCAAATTATTGATCTTTTACAAATATTTTTCAAGGTATCTTAATTACTCGCAAAAGAAGCGGCGCCTTGGCCAGCGGACAACACAAATAAGTTAATTTGCATTTCTGTGTTGTGAGTGTTTTGGCAAGCGCCGTACTGGTCCAGATTGTAACCCCTATTTCTGCCTCCAAAAACCTGCCTTGGAGGAGCGTCCACGGAGGGATTAGGGATTTAGTGGGGAAGGTAAGTGTGACTACAAGCTTTGGCTCGCCATCTGCTCCCCAGCAGAGTTGAGGCCAACCTGTGCAGCCTGCAGCAAAGACCTGGGCACTGTGCTAACTCTGGTTTGAGCCAACCTGGCGCCCGCGGCCCCAATCACCAACAGTCTGCTGATTAGTTGTAAGAAGCACTCCATATGTAGCAAAGTTTTTTTTCTGTCTGTCTCCTTCCCTTCCTTCCTCTCCTCCTTATGTATTCTCTCACCACATTAAATAAATATGAATGTATGGAATCCTTTTTTCAGCAAATGGGGGATCGCCTTCGGTTGTCTGGCAGGGAGAAAAAGAGCCTGTTCTTCTAGCTCTTCCTCCCTCTCACCTCTGACAGAATACCAAGCCAGGGAAGAAAAAGATGAAGAAGAAGAAATTCTGGCTGTCCTCCTCTCTTCTTCTCCTTCCCTCCCTTGCTCTCGTTTGCCTGGCAGTGCCGAGAGACAGATGACAAGGGTTTGTGGCCGTCTGATCACCCCTGGGTGGGTATTTTCTAATTTATTTAACGGCAGCTTATTAAAGAAAAAACACGATGAAGAAGAAGAGGTGGAAGAATGACAAACACAGGAAGAAGACAGGTCTCTCGCCCCAGTGGCCAGGGGAGTCAACCCAGCCAAGGAAGAACCAACGAAGAAGAAGAAGATATGCCGACTCCCCTGGTAGAGATACCGAGAAGATCAAACGACACCGGAGGAGGAGGAGAGGAAGAAAAGGAGAGAGAAAAAACAAGAAACATAATGCTCATTATTAAATTGCATCCATTCCTGTTGCCAGGAACCTATTTCTCAGTATTAATTATTCATATTTTATTTCAGTAATCCAATACTCAGGTGAGAGCGGCTGTTCTTGATAGAACATGTAATTTTGAAGCTTAATAGCAGCAGGGCGGCCTGAGCAAGGGATTAGAAACAGAGTATAAATCACTAATGGCTGCACAACTGCACAGCGGCTTGAATCCGTCTTGCTTTGTGTTTACTTGTGTTTTATTGCGCTACGTTGCTCCGAGGGAAACACTTTGCCATGACCTTTCTCCAGAATTCGAGAAACACAACAGCAAAAAGAGGGGGGAAGAAAAATAAAAAATCACGCGTTCCAGGCAAAATACGACAGTGTAATTTCCTGATTTGTCCAAACAAAGAGTTCATCAGCATCTTTCTCTCTTTCTCTGGCTGACAATGAATATACAAAAGCAGAGAGCAGAGGAGGCCTGACATGTTTGCAAATGCACACATGGCCTGATTCATACAAATTATGTTTTTCAAGCAGAATAGCACCATCACTTACTTTTGATGCGATTAGCTTGATTCTCTTTTCTCCTCGTTTTCCTTCTGCTGCATGAAATTCATCTCATCTTCACCCCAACACCTCTATTTGTCTGTTCGATGAAACACTTCATGATAATGACAATTTATGGACTTGCAGGAATTTGGTCAAGATTATAAATATACAGAGTTGCTGTCAGCTAACTGTAAAGCCAGAGGCTGTGGCTCTGTCACCCCCCTCCCCATCGCTCTTAAACAGGCTGACAGTGCAGGAGGCGTTCGCTCCTTCTCACCCATCCATATTCTCTGCTACTTTACGGACATGGAAAAAATGGGAAAACATGATCATGACAGGCACACATGCTGTAATGTCAGACAGAAGAATAAAAAGCTCAACTGAATCATGATTATTCCTGGTTGTTTTTTAACACTTTTTAATAAGTTTGTTATTCGTTAGAGTTAATAAGCAGTTATTAATGGATTTATAAATGGTAAACAAATCATTTCCTGATGCTTCATAGTAAGTTTTAAAGCCATTAAAAGAATTCTTTGACATTTTGGCAACTAAACCTGTTCACAGTTACATGAGAAGATTGATTTTCATGTCTGTACAGTAAATATGAAGCTACAGCCAGCAGCTATTCAGCTTAGCTTAGCACAAAGACTGGAAACAGAGGGAAACAGCTAGCCTGGCTCTGTTGGTGGTTTCATGTGGGGTTATGTGCAGGATTATTTCTTGGCCAGGCAGAGTTTTATATGGACAAATGAAACATAACATGTACATTAACATGTAACATTATTGTAGAAGGATGCTGTTTGTCGCTGTTTTCAGTCTTTGTTCTAAGGTAAGCAAGCTTTATGCTAGCTGTAGCCTCAAATTTAACATACTGACATGAGACTCGTGTCAATCATCTCGTCTGACTCTCAGCAAGAAAGCATACAAGTGTTTTTTTTTGTTGTTGTTGAAAATGTTGAATACTGTAATTCCATTTATAGGAACACGTTTTAGGCTGCCAGGTTGAGGTCAATTCCATTATTCCTCAACATTTGGTTATAATGCAGCTATAATTGTTGGTAATAATTAAAAAATACTTGGATGGATTAATGGATTCTTACTTTCAAATACACTGTCAAGTCTGCAGTTTTAAATGTTAGAGTTGTTGATAATGGGTTTTTACAATAATCCTTCTTGAAAGAGCTAAAAAGTCAAAGCAAGTGTCATGCTGGAGGACACAAACAAAAGGGATTGTTGATGAGTTTTATTCATAATAATGGCTTATAACTGATCCATAAAGCTTTGGTAGAATGGGTTACCTTTTCACAAAGGCAATGCTCTTTATCGTCATTTAACAAGCCAAGCTTGCTAAAAACGCCTCTGCCACGGGGAGCAGTAATGTCTGTGAGTCCAAACATACTTTAAATGTGCTGTTGTATCTACTGTAAGCTTAAAATGCACATGTGATTTTTTGACATCCCACGTTCTTGGGGAGAAAAGGTGCTCCACAGCGTTTAGGAAAAGGCAATTAGGTCATAGAATATGCACACATCTTGCATGCTCTCTGGTCACCCGCAATTTGGGCTAAAAAAAGTAAAGGTCAGCCACGTTAGTCAGATTGCGCTCGACAAATTCTAAAAAGGCTCGCTGGTCACGCCGAATGTATTCCCTGCAACATAATTAGCCCCCTCAATTCCCTGTCGTGCCAGGCTACCGGGTGTCTCAAAAGCCCCACCCCTTCCCCCAAAATGCCTTTCACCTCTGCTTGCTCTGTGGTGATGACCCCCCTTCTCTCTTTTCCTTCCCTTCCTCTCACCGCTCTATCACACATTGTTGCTACCCTAAACTTGCTGCAGATGCGGCCGGCTGATGCATAAATTAGTCATCAACATTAGCATTAGCCGGCGCGTGGCACCCGGTGCCAACTGCTCTCCGAACGGCCATAAAAGGTCATGTTTTGATGACTGAATGCCACACAGGCACCTTGGCTCCCTGGAGGAGGGTTCCCCAGGTGCACGTGAAAGGTTAAAAATTACCTACCCGCCACCGCCTGTCTCTGGCGAAGGAAATAATTAGGGGGTTTTTAGGGAGCGGCAGAATGCCTCGCTGTCAGATGACAGAGCGTTACCTAATGGTTGTATCTGGGGAAGAGTCAACCGGACTGTCATTCTCTTGACAGGACAAATGAGCATAATGGTGGCAGGGAAATGGGCTCCTATTCCCCCCTTCTTTTCAGCCAGGGAGGTTGGGAGGAGGAGGAGGGGGGTAAAATGGCAGCGCCTGAGCAGAATAACACAAGGACGTTAACCTTTTACATAAATCTGTTAACACGTGTATGAGTGCTGTTTAAAAGTGAGGCTTGATGCTCTCCTCCTCCAAGGTGGGCTGAGGCTCTTGAGTTATTTCCTGTTACTTTCTGCCTGAATGTGTTGTAATATATTTCATCTTATTGCTACACCAAACTGTACTTTTATCATGTGAACTTACATCTGTTCTGGAGCTGCGAGAGAGAAGAAAACCTGACCAATTACAGGGAGGGCATAGATTTGTTCCATTTAAGCAAACTAACTAACAACAATATACATCCAGAGCATGATGAAATACAAACTCTATTCAGGCTTCACAATATTTTCAAGCAGTAAATACTTTTTATCATCTAATCAAAACCAAAAAGTACAAATTTTCCAGTGAGTGATAATGCCTGGTTCAAACTGAGCTCTTCCTGTAAATCCTTCATATTAAAAGCCTTACAGCAAAGACAGATGATCTTGGCTTTTAGTATGAAGCAGTTTAGGAAGTATTGAACTGAAATTTCAGGTTAATTTGCCAGAGAGGATCTGTCAGTGCCATATCCGTACCGCCAGCAAGAGCCGTTCTTCACATGCGCAAAAGGGGTCCTGTCTGTCAAAGAAGGTTACCGCAAACGTGCCTGTTCATAATTATTCGTGTGTTGTTGTCTGTTCTAATCTCAGGGCATCAAATACTTACACATTATTAGTGTTATTTGATGCAAAAGGTACCTTTCAGTGTCCGTATGAGATGCCTCTGGGTTCGTCTGAATGAGACGCCCTGTCTAGACCGGAAGTACTAGTAGCTAACTATGTAGCTAGCTAGCTACGTTAGTATAAAATGAGTTGACAGCTTCCCAAAGCATCTTATCCTAACCCTAACCATCAGGATGTGTGCCTAAACCTGTAAGTCAGTGATTGTATGCATGTTGACCGGCTAACCCTAACGGCCGATGTTGCTCACATTTTTTAACGTTTTTAATATCTAAAGTATAGTCATATTACATCATAGTGAACAGTGAAATCTCCATCCATCCATCATCAACCGCTTATCCTGCGTACAGGGTCGCTGGGGGCTGGAGCCAATCCCAGCTTACATTGGGCGAAAGGCGGGGTACACCCTGGACAGGTCGCCAGTCCATCGCAGGGCCACACATAAACAGACAACCACCCACACTCACATTCACGCCTAAGGACAATTTGGGAGACACCAATTAACCTAGACTGCATGTCTTTGGACACGGGGAGAACATGCAAACTCCACACAGAAAGGCCAACGATCATTTGAATAGGCAGATTTGCGGTAACCTTCTTTGACTGACCAAACAGATTTTGCGCTTGTGAAGAAAGGCTCTTGCTGGCGGTACGGATCTGGCACTTACAGGATCAATGGGTAGGAATTTAGTCTTTGGTCCACACTCCAAAGCAGAGGGTGGCAGTAGTGCACCTCAAATGTCGGTTGAGGACTGCAATTCACAATGAACAGAGGAAGAAGAAGATGGAGGAAGTGGTGAGGCATTACCATTGGGCTCATGTTAGTCAGGTTTTAATTAAACAAGTCTGAAAGAAGTGTGAATCTACATGTGGACATTGCTACTGTTTTGGTGAATTTACTTCAGTCACCTCCCATGGGTGCATTTTGCATTTTGGGTGAACCAAAACCATAATCAAGGTAAGTGACGCCTTTTCACCTGCTATGTCTGTTCAAAGATTTCCCTAACACTTCCACAAATATGTTTCTTGAAGAAATCAATAACTTAAAAGCAGATTGAGATTTGCTTCAAAGGTGGAGTTAGGAAAACAGGCAAACAGCACCCGAAGCTCACCTCTATCTGTTTCAGTAGGTGGTGAAACCTGTGGGACAGACTGATGAGAGTTAAACCAAAAAAGCATAAATACAGACAGCTTTTTAAGCTTAAGGTTTCCCTGCTGTCTGTGTTTCTATGTGTTTTGTTGCAGTCAATTGCTTCAAGAAAAGTTCAGGTGATAGAGTTTTCAGTTTTTGACATGCTTCTAAGAAAATGAGGTCACAACGGACGAGTCTGGTAAAGGTTTTGTAGATCAACTAAAGTTTTCTATATTTCAGGTAAATACGTAGTAGTTTAAGTAATTCCCATGTACAAAGTCAACTCTGCAGTGAAATGGTGTTAACTGTTAATGATATGACAGATCGTAAATTATTACTTCTGACTAAAAATAAACATAATACAGACACTAACAATATTAAGATTCAGAGTCTTCAGTAGAGTGCTAAGAATAAAACATATATAACACAGGCATTAACATATTCTTTACAGCAAGTACCAGAGTTGCAGAGTAATGCATGCCGGGGTTAGGGGCTTGAATCCACCAGTTCAAGGCACTAACGCAGCTAGGGATAGGGATTTCATTTTCTGGATGAACTCGCACACAGTGCCTGATGCCCATAGGTTAAAAGATTAATTTCAAAGGTTGTTGGTTAAATTTTCTTGAGCAAGTCACAAATAGTACAGGAGTATCTCCACTGGGGCCATTTGTACTAAAAATACATACAGTACTTGGGTGTATTTATGTGGTTGTTTGACTTTTTTCAGAGTTCAAGTTCATCAATGCTGTCTTCAGCTGTGTCTCATCCACTTTTGCCAGATATCCAACCTACTGGTCACTGTGAAGCTCCACCGTGCAGATGTTGTTTCGGTAAGTAGCATAGTATTGGGTGTTTCTCGACCCTTTCCTGGTCTCCCTCAGTTTACTGTCTGTCACTGTCTGGTTGTTAACGTACAGGTATATTATTTGAAGGGTTCTGACCTCCTGCAGCAGTTGAGCTGATTTAGTCTTAGTTCAGACAATTTATTGACCATTCTGGTCTTTAAATTTCCAACCGTCTCAACATCTGGTACTTTTGGACTTTCTTGTAAAAGGATTTTTAGATTTGAACTTGAACATAAATTTGAGATCATTTCCATGTAATTGTGTTACATTCTTACAGTAACTCTAGTGCAAATGTAGGGTTCTGAATTGTATGCAGATACAGATATACAGATAATCAGACTTGCTATACAATAGTGTGCTACTGTACTATTCAATATTATCATTATTAAAGCAATAACTAATGATAGTCAAGTTCTTTTAAAATCATACCCTTCTTAATTTAAAAACTTTCCCCAAAAAATCCTTGCACCTTGCACTGTAAAGGTTCTATGTGTAACTTTCAGAAAACCCATATTAACATAACTGAACTGCACTCAGGAGGCTCTCTTCAGCGTCAGCCCAAACAGTGATGTGACATAGGCAACATGAGACTGAACGCTGAAATGAACACTGAATCCTGGCCAGCCAGCCACAGCTTAGTTTAGGTTACAGTTATCTACTTGCCCCTCTTACCTTTCATCACTTTTGGCTAGTAGAAAGCAATTTTTAGTTATAGGGGTTAACTTGGGCCGGCTCGGCCGTGGCACACAGGCCTACGACAGGCCGAGGCTGTCCGGGGCTCTGTCCGAATTAAGGTTTCCTAAATAGAATCATTTGTTATTAACTTAATTTAAAATTAAGACCATAAAATCATTTTGTGGTCTAAATCTCTGGTGGATCTTGGATTAGACTCAGCTGTGTTGGTCTTCAGTTGGCTGTGTTCAGTCTCATCTAAACTCCGCTCCTGTCAGCTATTTACACCTCTGATCAGCCTCAGAGGTTTCACTGAGGCTCTGAGGTGCAGTTTAACTCTCTGCTGCAGTGCTGTTTAATTCTTCCTGTAACACATCCTGCATGCTAACAGAGGGGTTATTAACATAACAAACTTAAATGCCCTATATAAATAATATGTTCGCAGAAATGCAAGCCGGCTCAGCTGACACTGTTTAGGCAGCGCCTCCAACATCTGTTTATGAGCACTTTGCCTAATGATATCATCCGATATCATTAAGTGTGGCAGTACGCGCCGCAGCAGCAGGTGCAGCTGTTTATGCCCCCCCACCCCCCACCCCATCCCCACCAACACCTCCCCAACACACAGATATAGGTTACACACACACACTTGAAGAGAAAAGACTTTCACAGTCTCCTCCAGCTCCAGCACCAGCACCAACCCTTCCCTCCCTTCCACCCCACAAATCGCCAAACCACTCATTAGGACAATTTTCCTCAACAAAAAAAGCGGCCCCTATGATTTCAATCTGTATATCACCTGTAATTGTAGTTTTTAGCGAGAGCCTGATTCCATACATTTAGCGGGAGTAAACTGCGACTGCGGGTGCAAGCTCTGAAAGCACGCCTCTCGCAGCGGCCGCCAGCTGCAGAGGCTGTTTTTAGATGGCAGCCGCTTTCCGTGGGGAGGCTCTCATAGGCCTCCGTGTGTGCGTGTTTTCTGGAGTAGGTGTACCCCTGCTTTGTTTCCTGACTTGGTTTGCTCTGTTTGGATGCTGGAAATTATAGAAAATTATGGAAATTATTATTTCTGGCAGCAACAATGAGGCTGCTTCCTCTTCCTGACCGGAAGGCCACGTTCAGGGTCTTCACAGGTTCTCAGGAGCCTGATTTGATCGCAGGCGCTGCTGTAATTAGTCAGATGGTCGATTCAAATGTTGTGCGACACAGAGCTATCTGTTGCATTAGCACTGTACCCGAGGAGATTACAGTATTTATAGATCCAAAACAAACAATGCGTATGGCAAAATGTTAACTGGCTCCATCTTTGGTTTTATTTCAGGGAAGGAAACAAAATGAGTACTGTCAGCTCTCAGTGCTCAACTGAAACACTTTGCTTTGATTGCAATATTTTTCATTTATTAGCCCAGATTACAGTTCTTGACCACTTTACATTAGGTAGGTACACAGGTTAGTTCCTAGTACTCAATAATCAGCTGAGGACCAGAGTTGGGCCTGGTCCAAATTATTATATTAATTCTAATAAGGTCTGGTATTGTCCAGTTCTCCTGCCACAGGTCTCAGGTCTGTTTGTTTAATATGCCTGAGGTATTACTCAGCGGATCTGCGTGGACTTGCTCTCAGCTCTCATCAGGTGGTGCCTCTTAATTATGGAAAAATTACATGGGTTGCATCTCCTTTTTGATAGCAGCTACTTATTGATGTTAATGCATCATGCTGCTGTTAGGGTTCTCTCTGTGTTTGGGTCTGTTTGGTTTGGCTGCATTTGGTCCAGTTATCCTTAAATTAATTCACGTTAGATTTGTGTATGTTTTCCTTGGCCAACTCAACCTCAAAAGCATCACTTTGTGTTGAAAAGTGGTGGGGACATAGGGGCTCAGATCAGGGGTGTATAGAGACACTTCGCTCGCGAGACATCATGATACGTGAGATTAGGTCCACGAGAACGAGATAAAAAGATCCTTAAACGGTGTTTTAAAGATTTCCTCAATGCCAAGATATTTGAGCAGGGTGTCTGGGGGAACTCCGCCAGGAAAATTTGAACATTAAACACTCAGTTTCCCACATTCTGGTGAAAGTTTCAGCCCCAATTTATGGTGGAAATGTTTTTATTTGTGTAAAAGGAAACACAAAATCCAGGCAGCATGTGACATTTCAAAATATATAAATATAACAGAATAGAAAGCAGCACAGCTCTCAGGCATTCTGTGCTGCTTTCAGATCTGTTTCTCCTGTAGATCAACTTTTCTCATGTAATATCATCCTTGCTGGGTCAGCACACATGCAGGCATGATTTAGTCTTCGCTCCTCTTTTGTCATGTTCACAGGGAGAGAATGGAAAACTGTGTCAAGATGTTGTTAAAGTTACTGATTGCGGCTGGCATGTTTTTGGGTCATTTTAGAATCAGCAGCTTGTTTTTTCAGCTTATGTTGCTTTTTTTGGACAATCCACATTTGTTTCTTCTATATCTTAATTGCAATGCATGTTTTCTTAATGTGCAAATAAACCTAAAGGCATTTACATTTGTTATTTAACTGCAAGCTATATTTCATGTAGTTTTTTAACAAATTATGGTTTAAAAAAGTGATGGGGACAAAATCAGCCATATCAAAAAGCGATGGGGACATGTTCCCTACATCCCCAGTGTAAATGACACCTATGACTCAATACAGGATTACTGACTGAATTTACATAACTGCGGCCCATTTTACAAACCAAGCTGACATCGACTTTTATTCTGCACGATTTGAAATTCAGAAATGTTTAAAAGTTACAAATTCTAAAGCATACATTGGAAAACAGTCTGTATAAAGTATACATCATTTATATGGATAAAACCCAAATATAGAAGAGAAATGTGTGCAGAATGAGTCCCTCTGAGAGGTGAAACTTAAATTATGCTTATGCTCTTACATTAATAAACCAAATATTGCAAAAACTCCCAAACATTTTAAGGAGTACTTTAGAATTATATTTATATATAATGATATGGTTAATAAATTTTCACTGAAGTGATTCTCCCTTACTCTTTGATACTTTAAAACTGTAAATATCACCGTCGGTCTTCTGCATTTCTTCTTCTCCAAATCTGAAATTCCTCACTCTGACAGTTCGACCCAAAGACGTGCATGTTGGCACCCAGAGGAGGAGTTTTATTCGCAGGCAAAGACCCCGACACTGAACCCGCTCTGAGCACTGAGGGCCGGCAGGGAATACACACCGATCACACAGACACACAGACACACGCAAAATAAGCTCATATCTACTCTCGTTAATGCTGAAGTAGCCATTTGCGTGTGCAAACACACAACAAAAACACACATACGACAGATCAAATATATCAGAACATGAGAAAACACACATGTGCACCACGAACACACACTCCTCCCCCTCCTTCCAGCTGTTCTCTAAATGTTGATTACACAAGACACCGGGGGGAGCTGTCTCCTCCTCCTCCCTGCATCCTCCTCCTCAATCCGGTAGCCCGGCGATTCCCCCACAAGGAGGCTGAGCAGGACCGGCTGACCCGAGGTGCTCAGTGACCCGGGGTTGGGGGTCCAGAGAGGGCTGTGGCCCCAGGGCCTCTTGGCTGGGCTTTTCTTCCCCCTTTCCCTTCCTTCCCTCAGCTCTATGAGCAGCACATCTCGGGGTGGGAGACATGGGCAGAGACAGCAACGGCCCGGGGACAACTGGCCGAGGAGCAGAACACAAAAATAAAAAATCATACAACTCATCTCCACTGTCGAGATGCTGTGGTAACTTTGTGTCAAGTGAAACAGAGACGGGGGAGAATTAAATTGAGATGATTTTTATCCGATGTGAACCTGTTCAGGCGTTGGAGGCTTTTATCCAGCAGCAGAATAAGTACGTGAGGCAACATGTTTATAAGAAGTTACTTTTTATCAATCTAATCAGCAAGTGAACTCTCATTTTAAGTTATCTGCAACGTTATCATAACATCTGCTGACAACTACTAGGAGCTGCAACAACTGTGTTTAGATGAACTTAAAGACATTATTATTCAAATGGTAAAATCAGAAGATGGACTTTCATTGGTCCAGGGGAAATGTGACACGTATGTCTATATGTGCCTGTGTATGTGCACAGAATCAATGCAAGATACATTTCAGAGGAATTTGACAAAAAGTGCCACTTTGTTGTTCCTGCCTTTGTAGGTCTACTTACTAGCCTCTTGGAGCTTTCAACTGTACTCCACATTCTTATATTTCAGCTGTTGTCATTGACCATTCATAAAGCCTTAAACATTCTTCGTAGTTAAGAGGTTTTAAAACAGAATGGTTGACTGGGTGAATACTAGTTTATTTAACTGGTTGTGCACACAAGAGATTATGATTACATTTATTACAGTGATCAAGGTAATGAAGATGTGCATATAATCTAACACCCTCCCTCACTGCGTGTTTTATTTTGTGTTGTTTGTCTTTATCTGAAGGCATTCACTTCAGACTTGAACTTCCGAATATAGAATAGTAAGATGGCCAATCAGAGCAGAGACCTTTTGTTAAGTTAAGTTTCTGAGCGTTACATAGAGCTCACAAAGTGTGTGTTCTCTATCAGATGTTACTTTACTGTTGTACTGCTTAAAAAATTCTGAAGTACAAAGACCTTATTACAGCAAGATGAGAAATTAAATGACTTACTTCCAGCGGCAGTACATTGGGATGTTGACATGTTTGTGCTGGAACAGACAATTAGATATTGTCTGCCCACTCCTGAGTTTAAAGACTTCATCCCCTCTGTATGTAAAGTTGTGCAGTGAACGTCTCGGTACAATGGCACGGAGGAGCTTCATTTTCACTTCGCAAATCTCCTAATGGGGAAACTAAAGAGATCTCTGTGCTTTAGCACCCTCAGGCATGAGACAGTGGAGCTAACATTCAGCTTAATGATCAACCTAGCGCTGTGTTGTCAGAGTGCTAGATAAAAAAAGGAAAAGCCATCAGAGTGCAGAGATGAGCTGTTCCTTTCTGATTCTGCAGAAAATCTGCAACATTGTTTTTGAAGCTGATTTGTGTTTTTTTTTATGTACAATTATTGTGGTGAACTAAACTTCTGATTGCATAAGAGTGGACTTGCTTAATTTAATAACTCCATTACAAAGAGAAGGTGACATTGGTGAAAAAAACGAATAACAAAACAGTTACTGACATTATTTTTCAAGGAACATTGAAAACAGTAGCTTAAGTTACTTTTTTGGTCAATCCAAATATTCTATATTTTAATTGCATTGCATGTTTTCTTAATGTGCAAATAAACCTAAAGGCATTTCCATTTGTTATTTAACTGCAAGCTATATTTCATGTAGTTTTTTTAACAAATTATGCTTTGAAAAAGTGACGGGGACAAAATCAGCGATTTCAAAAAGCGATGGGGACATGTCCCCAGCATCCTCAGTGTAAATAACACCTATGACTCAATACAGGATTACTGACTGAATTTACATAACTGCAGCCCATTTTACACATCGACTTTTATTCTACACGATTTAAAATTCAGAAATGTTTAAAAGTTACAAATTCTAAAGCATACATTGGAAAACAGTCCGTATAAAGTATACATAATTTATATGGATAAAACCCACATATATTTAATGTTTTGAAATTGAGGAGAAATGTGTGCAGAATGAGTCCCTCTGAGAGGTAAAATAAGACCAAAGTGAAACTTAAATGATGCTTATGCTTTTTACATTAATAAGCCAAATATAGCAAAAACTCCCAGACATGCAAATATTTATGCAAATATGCAGCATGTCAATAAATGTATATTTAACATGATGTTTTAAATCATTTTATTTCAGATTGTCAAATTAGGCGATAATTATACTTTCATAGTCGACCAAGAGACAAGTCAGTTGTTGAACACGTCGTCCACAATATGTGTGATGTGCAAAGGTAAAACGTTGTACAGTAGGACAGAGCCAGACAGTGGTGTCGGAAGCTTCGTGGAGCATGTCGCAGGCATTGTCAAACAGAGAAGTCTTTCCACTGGGGCCTTGTGAGGCATCCCACATGCAGAATCATTTGTCTTCCTCTATGACACACTACATGGGATAAAACAACAAATTGTTTTCATTTCTAACACCCTACATCTGTCAGACTGGGCCGTTATTGGGCTGATATCAGGATTCCTATATTGCTCTTTTTGTCTCTGAATTTTCTGTAAGCCAACTTTTACTTGCTACCAATGAGGTTTGAGGTCAATCCGAAACAAATATTAAATAATAAAATCAGTAATAAATAATAAAACCCGCTCGGTATGTATCTGTTCTTTCAAAAAACAAATCTAAGGGATCCGTATCTATATTGTTGTTGATGGTATATTTTGTATTTTCTGCTACTTAGTACTATTACTCTGCTACATCTCAGAGGGAAATATTGTACTTTTTACTTCACTACATTTATCCAACAGCAGTAGTTTGCATATTATTTTACATTAAAACATAATGTTGAGTTTATAAAATCCCATGCATTGCCCAAGATTAAACCAGTGACTTGTGGCCCCTTACAAAAAGCTGTGTCCAGTTAGGGCCTTTGTCACGTTTCAGATGTCTGAGTTGTTAAACGTTTCACCAAAGAGACATTTCTTCTCAGATAGATTCATTTAAAGAGGTGGTATTATGCTCATTTTCAGTTTCAAAATCCTATTTAGAGAAAAGTCCAAAACATGAATATAAAAGTAAAAAGAATAAAAATAAAAGTGTGTCAGAACTTTTTCTTCTTTCCTACCTCATTAATTATCTCACAACCCCTCAGATTTATACGTTGACCCTTTCGAGGGGCCCGACCCAGGAGTTGGTTACCACATATATATATATATATATATATAATTACACACACACGGATAATGTAATATCACTCATGAAACACTAAGTACATTTAGCTGAAAATACTTCTGTGCATTTGCATTTTAAGTGTTGTTGTTTGTTTTTTTTTGCATACTTTTACTTGTAATAGTGTATATTTATATTGTTGTGTTGGTACTTTTACTCTTGGAAAGAATCTGATTTCTTCTTCCAACAACATCACATCATACCCATAGTTGGATTAAACTGTTAATGGGCCCCTGGACACAAATTTGTTGCTGCGCCCCTGTTGACCACCCTTTGCACTAATGCAGGACCGTCTTTTGTTAATGTTGTCATTCAAATTCCCAAACAAATTTTCAGTATAATTATTGAAACCAATTGACACACAGTAAACATAAAGCTTTTGTGGCCCCTGGGGGTCTGGGGCCCTGGTGCAGTTTCCCTTTTTGCCCGGTTTGTTATACATCCTTGCTGTCACCACTGTCACATGCTGTAACGCTGATCTAGCAAACATCAAATAATCTCAAAACTAAAGCTGATTTAGGAAACTGCACAGCTGCTCAAAGGCCATGCAGAGGAAGCAGCCGAAAATAACTCAATTTATTAAAAATACAACCTGAAAAACAAGTCAAGCTTCTGTGTGGTGCAAGTACAAAATGTTAAAACGTTTTTTGAGCAGACAGAATTTACATATACATTCATTCAGCATTCAGTTCCTGCATCAGCTGTCTCCCAGCCTGAACTTCCTGCTGGTTAATGTATGCTCACTGTGCGTTTGCACGACCTGTCTGAAGTGATTTCTGACGGCCTTGTTTAATTAGCCGCATGTGTGTGTACTTTTATACATATTCATCGGCCGCAGATTTCAGCCGATTGATGTTGTAATTGATTCAGACGGTTTTATAATTCCTGCAAAAGCAGACCCAGAATTTCAATGACTTTGCAATTTGGGGAACAGGAGAAGAGGAGGAGGCAGGGGAGGGGGAGAAGGAGATCTGAGGGTGCCGCATCTACACCTGAGGAAACGTCAACGCACCTCGGTCAGTGTGATTTCTATCATTTTACAGAGGGAAAAGAGGGAGAGGGGGAAGTCAGCTGCTTTGTTGTTCCTGTTTTACAAGTAAATTACACATTTAGGATTTATTAAGACAAGAAACCATTTTCAAATAGTGACTCCATGGAAGCCTCCATGGAGATGTGCTCATTACTCTGTAGCCCCAGGCCATGTTCACCGCCTCGAATGCATCCTTTTTTCCCCCCTTCTCCTCTTCCCCTCTGTACTTTGCGGCGCTGCGTTGCCATGCCTGATGTCGTAATGTCACAGCAGTTTGTTCAAAGCTGCGACAATGATTTGGGCTCCCAGCAGGTGCCGCCCTGATGTCTGTTCAATTATTAAAGTGAGGGCCACATGGATGCATTACAGTCGCCGCACCCATTAGATAAAAAGACGACGGCTTTTGACATGGCGCATATTTCCTCTCCGCCTCACAAAGACGCCGATGCTGCTGCAGCGCTTTCGTGTTGCTTCTTTTTGTTTTATTCATCACCGTTCTTGTGATATTTTTTTTTTCTTTTGGTAGGCATGGAAATATTAAAGAGCCATTTGTTCCCTTTCAGTATTGTGGGCACAAGAGCTATCATGATCTTTTTGATTCCCTCTCGTCAAACTGAGGTCATGTCTGCTCCTTGTAGCTCCCTCTACTCTTTTTAACTTCCCAGCAGCCCCCCCGTTGCCCCAATCTAACCATGAAAACGGCCGGCGTGTTGATAAATAAATCATGCAGTGAACACAAAGTTAAACCTCGACACAATCGCTTCCAGCAGCTGCCTTTCTTCTCTTTTTCCTCTTCCTCAAGTGCTCAGATGTTCATACTTTGAGGACGCTGTAATGACCAATCAATGCCTGAACAAAGTCCATGGCAGTTGTGGGCATCGGACCCTTTTGTGGCGGCATCAGCTCGACACTAAAAGATGTAACCTATGAATTCTTTATCTGTGATTTTGTCTTCTTTCCTCACTCAAAAAATCCCCTTAGACTTCACTTATTTTTTGTCTGGGTCTGAAGTCTGGGAGGCAGCAGAAAATTAAATGCAGATCCACACGAGAAGATCTGTGTTTTTAAGCAGAGGGGTGTAAGTCTAAACCTATGCGCGGGGAGACGGTGTGTTTTTGGAGGACAGATTCTGTGACAGAACAGACCTGTTACAGAAGCTGACTGACAGAGGACACGGTGACATAAGGTCACCAGCTCCAGGTGTGATGAAAGACTTTGGTCACGAGAACAAGACAAGAACATATTTTAACACTATTTTGAATAAGTATTTGATGATAAAAATGTATGTAATTTTGAGCATTAAACACTTCCTGCATTCTGGAGACATTTTCTGCACCAATTTATGGAGTAAATGTCTTTATTTATATAAAAGGCAGCACAAAATTCAGCAGGTGACAATTCAAAATATAACAATAAAATGGAATATAATGCAGTAAAATCAGTAGCTCTTTTTGTTGCTTGAGTAATTTTCTTGGACAATGCACATTTGTTTCTTCTATATTTAAATTGCATTGCATGTTTTCCTATTGTGCAAATAAACAAAGCATTTTCTTTTGTGATTTAACATTTCTTGTTCTTTTTTTCTTTTTTTTAAAGCTATTTTTCAGAACATATTTTAACCAATTTCGCTTTCAAAAAGTCTTTGGGACATGTCCCCAGTGACCCTAGTGTAAATGACACCAATGGTAACATTTTATGCATGTGACTGCCACACAATGCTCAATAGATTTTTAAGAGCACACATGTTAATCGATTGTAAACACTTTGAATATAGTGAGAAATGTAACAATTGCTCAGAGCTCAAAGTGACCTTCACAACGCTTGTTTTGTCCGTCTAAACCTCAAAATGATTAAAAATACTCCAAAAAACACACAAATTTGCACATGCAGTTAAAACAATAGCTGTCTGAGTATGTTGTAGAGTCTCTCTGTCTGTTTCTCTGCTGTTTCTGTACTGCAGAGTCAATTACAACCCGAACATTTTTGTGTGACTGTTTTCTTCCTACCTCTACCACGCTCCCTGTCTCTGCTAGGCCTACAGTAGCATCCTTCCTCCCTGCACTAGCCCACAAAAAGACCAGGGCTCTCTGTCTGTACCGATTCCATCAACATCCATGAACGTAGTAGACTATAGAACATTGCAGAAAAATGTTTTCTCACACACCGCTCTCAACATTGGAATGCACATGAATAAAAATATTACTCACCAGCCTATTTAATTCTGCTCTCCTTGCCTTCACTTCTAATATTTCCACACAAGCACAGAACATACACCTCTGCTTCAACACCTCTTTCTTTTTCTCTTTCCCTGTATTTGTCGGCCCTCTTGACTTTCTCCATCAGCAGTGGGCTGTTTTATGAAGTGGCCGAAATGATACAGCACTCGCGATTTTCACCCGTGATACCGTTTTTACCCGTGGGTGCGCGGAGGAGGCTTGTTAATGAGGAAGCCAATCGAAACCGAAACCAACATTGTGCCCAGTTGCACCTGCACCAAAGTGTTCACTATTGCTTTACCTGGTCCGTGCTTGTGAAATATCACCTTCTGAGTCTTATAACGTAATGGATGATCATTTCTCTCAGTGTTTCTCTGCAAAATGCTTAAATGGGTCGCCAAATATATTAGGCGGCCCTTAACGTACCTCAACGGCTGCCCAAGTAAAGCTTATGTGTGGGAAACACTGATATTAATATCAATCTGACCGGCCCACCCCGAAACATATAGTCCGGCCCCTCAGGCATATGCCAGAATTGCCAGGTGGCCAATCCGCCCCTGGAAAGGGTTGTTGATTCAGGTTAGCTTCAAGTTTTAACTGTTCAAATCAAATAAAAAATGTGGGAAAAGAAACCTGCTTTCAGATGCTGCCACCTGTCTACTAGACACTTTTAGTGTCTAGTTTATTCAAACGCTTTCATTGTTTTTTTTCATATGCAGAGCAAGTTGTTTGGATTGGTACTGCATTGTGTTCTTTACAATGGTCAAGTGACATTTTAAAGAAATGTGATTTTATTTCAAGTTCAAACTCAATCAGAAGTCAATTTGAAGGTAGTTTTTCTAATATATACAGTATATTTATCCCATCTTCTAAATTGATGAGGAAAAAAAAGTAGTGGAGTAGTGGTAGCATCAGGCCACACATGCAATTCTCCACTCCAACACCAACACACCCCAACCTCTCCTCCTCTTCCTCCTCCTCCACCACCTCCTCCTTCTCGTTTGATTCTTTTCTGTATGTTCTGTACATGCCAACAAATCCTAATTGCACCCCACACTCTTTTCTTCCCACCGATGCTGCACGCTTCGTGCCACCAAATTCCTTGTGTGCTAATTAGGCACGCAACCACAGTGGATACACTCCTGACAGGTGCTGCTGGCCTGCCGGGGTCACACACACACACGCACACATACAACAAACACACACAGCGAGAGACAGCGAGAGAACGAGAGAGACGCTCATGCTCACAGCATTAAAAATAAATGGAGAGAGGAGAATAACGAGAGAGGCAAGACGTGTTAATTTCTAGCTTCCATCTGTTATTACATAAGCACTGCCAACAACTACGCATCTCTGGAAGAACGGCAAAAAGAGAAAGAGAGGAGGAGATGAAGCCGGAGAGCTGAAACAGCCGTAACTGAAGTCTTCCTGCATGGAAGAAGAACTCCCCAGGGAGGCCGGTGGAGTAGAAATCAGATTGATCGAGGAAATGCAAACTTGAAGATTCATTTGGAGGTTTTGCTTCCAAGACAGTTTGAACACATAACCTGGTGTTCCTTGCTCAAAATGTGGCAAAACCCCCCCCAAAAAAATGTGCGGTCGAAAACGTTTGCTGTTTCAGAAGTTACGGCCTCCAGAGATCTGGTTTCTTCAGAAATGTTTAAAAGTGAGTTTTTAAACTTGCTAACACGTTTGCAAAAGAGAGAAACCAAGGCACGATTAGTTGAAGAGGAGTTTCTGTGGAATATGTTTCAGAAAATTGTAGCTTATAATACATTACAGCTTCAACTTTGTTTTTTCCCGCTGGTCTGCATGAGACCAGGGAGAGAGACCCGTATGCTATGCTACTATTGTAAAACATGTTCGATCACGTTTAAAGGCAAAGGTGTTAAACCTGTTCCAACGGGCCACAGTTGAAAGCAGGGTGATTGTCGAAGGCATCCTGATGTTACTGAAAGTGATGTAAGTTGTTGTGTGAAGAATAAAGTGAGCTTGATTCGATACCCAGTAACATTTTCATTATCACACATGATTTCATTTTCTTGCAGAGAGTTAGATGAGAAGATACTAATGTCTGACTGCTGGCTGTAGCTTAATATTTACCTTACAGTTCGCTTAGCTGAGCAAAACAACAGGCAACTGTGGGAAATGTGCCTGTGTCCAACAAATCTACCTACCAGCACCTCTAAAGACTGGAAAGTGGTACCAACCAATAAATAGTACATACTGAGGTCCTTATTTTGACATGTGGACCTGTATATTTAGATTCACTATTATTTTTGACAAGAATGAGCCACCCCTGCTCTGACGACTGATGTTTTATTAAATCTCAACATTTGTCATTTCCACCAGCTCTTTCCCGCTGAAGCTGTCCTGTCAAAATAATCTAGTGATGGCGAAGACGTAACATTTGTCATCTAACAAAAACATTTCCCTTTCTGAGGAACAATGGGACAAGCCCGGAAACAAAGAGCTCCGAGGAGTGATGAGTACCTCGAAGGGCCGGTCGGGTCTCTGCTACATGTTTGGGTTTGGGATCTTTTCCACCGACGAGGCGCTGAAGACGTGTTGATGTCCTGAGGTGCCATTTGTTTCCTGCCAGCGACGGTGAATGAGGTGCAGCAGACAGGAACTGTGTCTTTTGTTTTTCTGGATGGAAAGACACCAGGAGAGGCTGTGAATGTCTCGCATGTTTGCAGGGACAGAGCAGATTCTTTCCCAGGGTGGAGGGACAGTACTGTCAAGATACTCGCTGCCAGAATACACACAAGTCAACCATAGATCTTAGCAGCATTTCAACACACTCCTACAGTGATATATTTTGGATTGGAGGGAAGCTAAACAGCACAAAAGTCTGTATCTGCTCTGTCTCTAACAGGCAGTGTGGGAACACACATTATAATTGTTTGTTCAATTATTTTTCTTGGAAGCCGCACCTGCACTTCACCAAGTGAACTCCTGAGACCGAAGCGCAATTAAGCCCCGCAGAGCAGCGCTGACGCCTGTTTAAAGAGCAGGGAGGGAGTCAGATAAATACCTTTTTAGCCCTCAAGGTAACAAGCAAAGGGTGACAGTGAGAAGGCTCGTGGGGAGCAATTTCCTATTTATTTGTCTTCTGATTTAACCTCTCTCTTGACAAGGTTCCAGGGCTTATTACTGTATCTGTCCTGCGCTCTAATTGAGGCCCATTACAAATGTTCAGCAAGCTGGAAGTGCCAGATGTGGGCGAAGGATAAAGGAGGCAGCTAGTCCTGCTGACCGGTGTTGACACCCTCTGAAATGTTTTGTGAGGTTTGAAATTTCATGGGTAAGTAGCTCACATGTTTGCAGAAATTGTAAATTGTGTTTTCTGACCTCTACTGGCCATTTTAATGAGATTCTTTGCAAAGTGAAGTGCAGAGATGTGAAGTTGTTTCATATGAAAGAAAACAAAGTTTACAGTTTCTGCTTCTTTGAGGAATGCACAAGAAAACCTTGTGTAGTTCAAGTTAATTGTTACTCTATGTGGCTTTTATCAGCTAGAGTCAGAACTTTGATAGAAATTGAGTAAAGTTTACAGATGTTTTGTGATAACACAAATGACACCCAAAACTAAACTGAAAAAAATACTTTAGTCTGCTAAACTGCACCTGAATGCAACTCTTTATCAATAGATAAATCCCTCCATATTGATATTATTCTATTCACCCTTTACAAGTGGCTGCAGTGCCAGGTGTAATACTTAATATATAGACCCAAGTTTCACCAGCAAGGATTCGCTCATCAAAACATTGCTCAGTAGCACTACTAGTGGCCAAAACTTACCTTACCTTACCTTTAATCTAGTGCTCTGACCAACTAGAAAAACACATTCATATATTGCACATTTTAAATGCTCTGTATTTGTATAGCGCCGTTCTAGTCTTTTTGACCACTCAGAGCGCTTTTACACTACATCTGCATTCACCGAGCCTAAGTGCTCAAACAGAAACTACAATTCGCACACATTCATACACTGGCGGAACAGTCACCAGAGGCAATTCGGGGTTCAGTATCTTGCCCAAGGATACATGCAGCCTGGAGGAGCTGGGAATTGAACCATCAACCTTCCAGGCAATGCGCTTTACCTCCTGAGCCACTGCAGCCATCACATTGATCAGACAGCTTCAGTTAACTGTTACTTTACAAAGTAGGATTTTTACACACAAAATATATGTAGAGTTTAAAAAATGTCTGTTAAACAGTGCATACAAGTACAGCTAGTACATTAGTCGATTGGCATTTATCAAAGTCCTTTTTCATGTAAAAACATTTCATGATTCCAGCTTCACAAATATGAAGATTGGCTCCTTCTCCTTTGGATTATTTTTTGGAGTATTTTTAATCATTTTGAGGTTTAGACGGACAAAACAAGCGTTGTGAAGGTGTCACTTTGAGCTCTGAGCAATTGTTACATTTCTCACTATATTCAAAGTGTTTACAATCGATTAACAGAGAAAATAATCAACGTATGAATCCATAATGAAAATAATCATTCAATTAGTGTGATACAAAATAGTTCAACCTCAACCAACTGTAAAATCCCACTGTTACATTAATGCATGATATAATGATATAATATATAATAGTATAAAAGTCATTGAGTACTTTTACTTTTAATACTTTAAGTATATTTGCCTGATTACAGTGAGGTACTTTAACCGCTGCAAAATGTGTTCAGACAAAATAAGCAATTGGAAGATTTCACATTGGGCTTTTTTCATTCAGTTAGTTAAAAAATAAAGTTGGCATTATTTGCCTCCCTGCTATTCAAGACTTTTCAGTATGTAAGGTCTTTGACATTCTGCATTAAAAACAGTCATTAGCCATCACAGAGGATGTATTTAACTCTCTGTGACACTGTGGTCTGTGGGTTTCTTTGGGAATGACCATTTACATTCACAGACTATTTACTGCTGACAGTCGACTCATTCTGCTCATAGATGCCGGTCACTGTTCTATAGCTTGCTCTGGTTTACACTGACTCTGTCTTCAGTCACACAGCTATCATCCCAGCCATGCATACCTCCCTCTATGCTTTCCATGCTCACAGCCCTCCATGCATTATTCACAGCCAAATTAAAATACCGGGCCGAGAGTGAGAGCTGCATGTTAAGGCAGCTGAATCGGGGAGGTGCCGTCACAACAGCTGAAAGTGTCTGTCACAGAGTTATGAGGGTTTTTTTCCCATAGTTCCCCGGCAGTGCAGCTGCCTAAATGAGAAGGATTAAGTTAACTCCCTGTTTAGAGGAAGAGCAGGCCCTGGATTAGGGCACTGGGCATGGACACTGAGAGCATTCAAGCAAGAGCCACAGCTTTTTAAAAAAGAGACATGGGGGAGAGAGGAGGCAGTGGTGCACAGCCCTCCCAGGGACCGACGGCCGAGTTGCTTGAACAAATACATTGACAAGTGTAACGCCGCACCCGCGACATGGAAAAGTGTGTCGGAGCAAAGAGGAGGAACACTGGCTGACACGCAGACAATCACAAATGCTTTTTTTTCTCTCCCCACCTCCCACTTCCACCCTGATCCCACTCCTCCATCTTCTGTCATAACCTAAAACACTCTCTTCAAGAAATATAAGAAATATCTCCACTAGTCTAGAGGTAGGCAACAACAGCAACAGTAACTAAGCTACTGAAGTCAATAAATGAAAATATTGCACTCTCAATCTACCTTCTTCTTCCTTCTCAATTATTTTTTTCTTATTTAAAATTAACAGGCAGAAAACCTTGGCCCCTGAGAATCTGGGGCATGTACATTATAAATGCAAAGTAAAACTGAATCTGTCTATAGTAATCTGCTGTGTGATCTGTACCTGATGAGCTACTACAAGTCAACAGGATACAGACACAGCGATCAGAGTGGGAAGACGGGAGGTCGTTTTTGCCCTGCTAGCACCATAATCTGGCTCTGGTGATCAGGATGTGTCAAAAGATCAGCTTTACCTAAACACAGTTTTTAGCAGGAGAGTGTTTGCAGCCCCAAAGAAAGTCATTGAATGCATCACAGCATCTCATTTATATTTTGAATTGGGGTCAAGTTTGAAAATTGTCCAAGGTATATACTGATAAAATAGTTGATGCAAAACACAAAATATTTTGTTTTTATTTAATGTTGGACTAACTAATGGGCACAATAATTTACACATCTATTTTCAAATATAACAATGATCTCTTCCTCCATCTGCTTCACTTGTTGCATGTTGTTTCATAATTTTTCATACAATTTCAATTATTTCAATTTCTTATACAATTTCACTTGATACAGCAATAGTCAAAGCTAAATGTGTACATGCCCTGTTCTCTGAGGTCTGAAAAGCTCTTCACAGAGAGAGGGGGGAAAAAAACTGGGACGGAGTGGAGATGAGAACAGGTGGTGAAACAGTGTGAGAAACACAAGGGAGAAAAACAACAGACACCTGCTCGTGAAACCCAACCTGGTTCCTCCATCACATTCCAGCACAGTTCAGCTGACTGAGCTGCTCAGGCAGAGGCTGGGAAGGATACACTCAATCTCCTGCACTGAATTATACTGCTCACAGTGTGACCATGTGAGAGAAACAGCATTTATAAGGCAGACAGATCTGTATGGTTTTGAAGACAAACAAAAATCTTTTTAGAATAGTGACATTTTTGTGCCTAAACACCTGAAGTGGCATTTAGGTGATCATTGTAAACTGAAACCTGCAGTAATTCAGCAAGCCTTAAGTCTTTAAGGACAATTAAGTCTTAGGACACCTTATATTCTGATGACTTTTATAACTTAGCTGAATAATGTCACAGCACAGTTTTTGTAAGTGAAGAAACCCACAAATCAGAGGGAAGAAGTTAAATTAGCTTGCGGGTCCATATCATACAGAAGGATTATGCTGCTATTAACTACAGATTAACCAAAGTAGCAAAATTGATAATATTATGTAAGAGAGTTGCTTTTAGTAGAGTTAAAAAGAAACACAGGAAACAGGCCGCTATTGCCTAAAATTGAATTGTGGGAAAATTATTAAAGGGTAATACAGTAAGTCAGAAAGTAGTTAAATGACTTAATCTTGAAATCTCTCTCAGACTTGGATTTGGATTCCGCCCTGTAACCCAACCAAGTGGTACAGACAAGTGAATGATTTTGGTGTCACTTTCCCAAAAACCTGTCTCAGTTGGATCAACCTGAATATTTGAGCAAATAATTAACCGCCTCTGATGTTCTCTGTCTTCTTCTTCTGTCTCTTTCTTGCTGCAGGGAGAGAACCAGGCGTCGGTCACGTCAGCTCCGTGACATCGAAGTGACCGTGACACCGCAGCAAACCAGCAGTGACGGATGCCTTTTTGTCTTCTGCAGTCAGGCCAGATCGCCTGACCCACGGACGACTATAATTGTACCGACAGGTGACACATCTGTGGAAACCAGAAGATGATGGCAGAGACTACATAGATCATGTGACCTGCGCCTCACATGCCTCCTCCAAGTATTGTAAGTGTCTGAAGAGCTTCACTGTTACAGTGGATGAAATTACAAAACCAAAATGGTGTCCTTCAATTGATACTGTCGTAATTTACACTAGAATGCTGCTTTTTTAAGACATGTTGAATGATAACTAAGAAAGATATTAAAAACTACTTTACATAATAGTAATTAAGTGAGTGTTTTTCTCTAATATAAGACCACATTACCCATCAGCTCTGCTGTCTCCTTTCCCTTCTTCCTCTACATTAACATTTGTTCCTCATTCTTTGTCTCCTTCCACCATCAATGGAAATTGTATGACTTGTAGCTGGTTTTGCTCTGGAAAAACAGCTACTTTCTACCCTAGATCAATCCAGCAGATTTTCTTTCAAATATAAACCAGCGGATTACAGTAAAAACTCCAGGATAAAGGCCATTAGATACTCTGTTTAATTAAGTAATTTTACTACTGTATCATAGCTTATGTGATAAAGATTCACCCAACCATCCACTCTCTGCTTAGTAGGTTTTTCCTTAGAAGTACTCTCAGTTGCAGCCAAACAAAATACAATTAGTCTCAGTAATATGTGGACATAGTTATACAGTAATAAAGTACACAGAGTACATGTGGACATAAGAACCAAACAAACAGTTTGGATACATACACAGCCGAAGTGAAAATGCAAATTGTGGTACAAATGTTGCAGCAAGATCTTTTTTTTTTTTTAATAAATAGTTGACTTTGTCTTTAAAAACTAACTGCCAACTTCTTTAAAAGTAAACCATAAGAAATGGCCGGAGCTACAAAGAGCTGTCCCTGTAAAATGCAAAACTTTCACTTTATTATTTAAACTGTCCTCCAATCTTATTTATGCCAAGTCTTGAAGCAGACTTATTGTTGTTCAATTCCTGGCATTTTGTCTCCTTGAGATGCTGTCAAATTTGAAATTTTTCAACTTTATTTTCTTTTGTTTAAATATACAACAGTATAGTTGTAAATGCAAATAACAATGGATAATAGAAAAGTAAAGAAAATAAATGCATCACTAGTTTCCTCAAAAACATGTTCTAAGTAACTTAATGTTAATGTTTGTAGTCATAGACAATACTGTAGATACTACTGTATCAGCAAATATTAAGGCATTGAACTGCATATTATAAGTATGTGCGTACTACTGCATACATAGACAGCAGATTTCACAGACATGTCAAAGTATCTATAGACAGCAGAAGACAAGTTACTGCATACAATGTATACACTATATGGCAAAAGTATGTGGAAAAATTACACCCATATCTGATAGCTGAACTTGATTTGTTTTTTCTGTTTTGGGCATTTGGATATGAAACTATTGGCATTAGAACACACTCAGGTTTTTATATGTACGTATAACCTAATCATGACCAGTTCCCCTTGAATTCTTCTTTGAACCTAACAGCAGGGTGGCTGTGTAAAGTGCGCTGTTTGAAGCAGATGTTTGTATTTTGCTTGACGAACTTCAGAGACACTTTGTAGCGCTCTTCGTCATCTGTGGCCCAATTAGCAAACAAATTTCCCAGCAAACAGTGAAAGTGAGAAAATAAATACTCTTGTATGTAGATCATTAGTTGGAAATAAATGAAAAACCCCTCAATGCTACATCCTCACACCCCGATTGTTTTCTAAGAACAACTGCTTGTAGTGAGCTGTCAAATCCCCTCGTTGCTTATTAGTTGGGGCGTCCTCAATGGGTGCCGCAGAACCGAATCTGTAATCTTTGCTCCAGCTTTTCGTCTCAAAAACATCTAAGCCGGCGAAGCTTGTGATAGCCCTTCTCCTCTAAACAGAGCAAAAGACCCACAGGCTGAATTAGGAGATGCAGCTCCGTTTGAGCCCAGGGGAGGCGGGATCTGCTCCTATTTGTCAGAGCTTTCCATCGTCACTTTTCATCGACGGGCAGGCAGGGAGGCGGCGGGGGGCTCTAATGTACTCGGGCCATCTTCCTCCCCACATGAGTGTTTTCTGTTTGGCTGCTGTCACTGAGAAAAGACACATAAGTACTCGCTCTGTATCCTTTCACACACACACTTTCTCTCTGAAACACACACTCTGCAGACAGAGCGATGTGCTCTCCAGGGCTGAGAATTTCCCCCTCTCTGTCTTTATCTGCTGGTAAATGTTGGCAGACCACTGAACCTTGATGTCGGACTGTGACAGGCTTAGCTGTTTGTAAAGTGTTGGGGTGAGAAAAAAGGAGAAACAAAAGGGCCTCTGGTGTGGTGGTTAGCCATCATGGCTGCTCAGCTCGCAGTGAAAGGACCTCTAACACCATCGCAGCTCTGCCACAGAGGCGAGCGCTTGGCTGCGCCTGGGTCGGCCGGCTCGCAGACCATTAGGGAAATGGCTGAAGGGTTCTCGTATTTCAAACCCGGCTGCACCGTTCAAATTAATGAGGGGATTGTCAGCATATCAGAGTTGATGGGTGTGACGAGCGAGGCCCAAGCGCAGATCCTGAAAACAAGAACACTCAGGACAAAATTTACTTCAGTGAAAAGCTGATGTGACTGTTGTCTTGGGCCTAGTTTGTGCTGCAACTGGAAACTTAAGTTTTCCATTTGGGATACAGAAGTTTTCTATCATTTACCACCTGACTGTCTTTTAGATACAAAGCCTCCGCTTTGTCAAGGCCCTGAAAAAGCCAACCAAAAGTCAACTGGAGGATCAAAGTTTTGTTTTCTGTTAGGATTTTAAAACTCTCATAAATGTTTGTACAGAAAATTGCAAAGAATCATTTGAAAAGCTGAATCCAAAATCAGCTGTAAATTTTTTAGCATTAATATTTATTAGGGGAAAGAAAAATCAACTATAGAAATAATCCCAATGGAAGTTGCCATAACGGGCATCCACTAGACTTACAGATGACAGAAACAGGCTTGTGATATGAACCAAGGCAATGATGTAGGGCTGTAGATAATCATACACTCATTTCAAGAATATAGCCGTCAATATTTAGAATACTTAGAATATTTATGTAGTATGCAGGTTAGGCTTTTTATATACAAAAATTGCACATTTTTAGTGTTTTCCATGGCAGTTTTCTTCTACAAACACTGTGGCCTCACAGCAAGAAGGTCGCGGGTTTAAACCCCGGTTGCCCCGGCCTTTCTGTGTGGAGTTTCCATGTTCTCCCCATGTCTGCATAGGTTGTCTCCAGGTGCTCCGGCTTCCTCCCACCGTCCAAAGACATGTGGCCCAGGTTGATTGGTGACCCTAAATTGTCCTTAGGTGTGAGTGTAAGTGTGACTGGTAGTTTGTCTATGTGTGTCCCTGCGATGGACTGGCGACCTGTCCAGGTTTTCCCCCGCTTTCCCCCTAATGTCTGCTGGGATTGGCTCCAGCCCCCTGCAACCCTGTACGCAGGATAAGCGGTTGACAAAGGATGGATGGTTTTCCTCTACAACTATCTAGATTTTTCTGTTCCCAGTCTTCCCAGTCTACAAAGAAGGCAAAACATATATATTGTTGTAGGTTGATGATGTTATGTCAGGAGCATTTTATTTCTGCTTGATCTGTTTGCAAATTATGTAGCACTGGTGTCAACAGATATGGAATCAGAGGAAGTGCTCTGCTTTTTATTTATCACACATACTTCTTGAGTGGCAGCTGGAGAGAGCATGATGGGGCGGAGTTAGGTGACCACGTATTATTGCTTGACTTTTCTTAAGGCTGTGTGTCAAACAGCGTCCTGACCGCATTTTCTGTCTCCCAACAAGCTGAAAAGGGAATTCACAGGGAGTTGTAAATAGGCAGTCAAGAAAAAGATGTTGAGAAGCTCTGGCCTGAGAGAATATAGGCAGCTTGCAGATGAGCAGCATCTTCCTGAACACTGAAACTGGTGTGTTGGAGACTGAGGATCTTTGATTTTTAAACCAACCAGCTGCAGGTCAGCTGCTGGAAGTGTCACCTCTCCTTGTTTGATATGCTTCTCCTGTTTTTTCATAGTTTCCACCTCTCCACTTCCTGTGGGAGCTGCGTTTTGTTGAGCCCTGTTTCCCCTGACGAGCTGGAGTGGGCCACGTCTGAACAACCCGCCAAAGCGACAGTCTATAAAGACACAAAGGTGAGGAGACACAATGAGGTGCAGCGCTCGTCGGGTCTTGACCCGTTGCAGCACTGAGCTTTGACGGTGACAGCGTCTTCCGCCGAGGATGTCGCCCTGACACATGAAGAGAAACAATGAAGGCCGGGCGGGAGGATGTAACTAAGCAAATTAAATTGGAGTCACTGGGGTTCCTTCTGAATGAAGATGAAAATGTGTCACACACCTCTGTATTGGAGCTCTGTGGCACTAACACGGCCTACAGGGAATGAAGAGAGAAAATTGGATTTCAGCTGCTGATGTTAACCTGGAGGACAATTTAAATGTGTCCTTGGTGTCCATCCCTGCGAGCTTGCCCTTCAGTGAGACCATGCATGCTTGAGCTTTTAGTGAAATGTCAAGAGGTGGAGTTTCTTGGTGAAAAAGTGCTCAGATGAAACGAATCTCGTTAACTTGAACGAGAACTTAACAGCTAAACAGATATGTTCCAGGAAGAATGGTGAAATGAAATTCTTTGAACATATAGATGTGCGGACAATTTAAACCGAGGCAAGTTCAAAAATGCAAGAAGATACGAGCTGGCACATTTGTGGAGCATATGTACATATTATCCAGGCAGTGCAGGGGGTGAGCATGTGACTTATCTGCTCCTCATCTGCTCTTACTTTACCATTTTCTTTTTCTTCCTACTTTCCTCTGTCAGAATCTACTTCCTGTTGTTTCAGCAGGAATTTGACTAGATCAGAAGCATGTGGCAGCAAGACCGGCATCTACAATAGAAGTAGAAGGTAATGTACAGCAGCATCATTGTTTATTTATTATTATGAAATGCACCCAAAGAAATGGGATGGAGGGAAAACTTGCAACGTCTTTTCTACAACTTTGGAATGTGCTCAAGTCTTGAACTGTATGTCCAATTAAACTGCTTACAGGAAGAAGAAAACAGGGGCAAATCAGATTTTTGGAGAAAGCGTCTCTTAACCAGCATCAAACTGTTTAGTTCAGGGCTATTTCAGGTTTTGGTTGACATCAACGAAACATCCTCCCACTAGAAAGTGTCTTGTCGTGTGTGTTATTACAGCAAGTTGATTAGAGACACTTGAATGCAGAGTTAAATGTGCAGTAATGACTCCTGACCCTGTTTGATCTGAACTCTCATGCGCTCACAGTGGAAAAACATCCAGGCCTTTAGATAGCTTTCACACCGCTGATTAAACTAAAGCTGAGCTCATCGTTTCTCCTCCACATCCTGAAGGAAGCTGTTTTCTTTCCTCGTCCTCTCACACATTTCCAGTCCTGTCCACTAGTTGTTCCTTTTTTTTCTTTCTCTCTCTTTCTCTCTCTCGCTCTCTCCTTTCCCCCTCCATCTCAGGGAATTCACTTCACTTTAATTGTTTGACAGTCTTTTCCTGCCTTTATGCCACGGCTGCGGAAGGTGCAGAGGATTTTTTCCTCCTTTTTTGAGGCATTAATAACATTCCGCTCGACTGATTCCCCGGGGCACAACCTCATTATGGCTTATAGGCAGAAAAAATAAACTGTCTGTACCGTCTGGCAGCTTTTTTTCCTACTTTTCACAGAGAAATGAGGAGTTGGTGTAAAGTGCCTGCTTATAAAACAGTCTTCTTGTTGCTAACTAAAACACATGTCCAGGGTGTTATCTGTTTCCATGACAGAAAGTGACTGGCTGCTGAGAGACGGCTGCTGTTGACGGCAGTCTGCACTGGGTGGCAGCACTGTGGGTGAGATCACAGAGGAGATGGGCTCAGGACTGATCAACTGGGAAGTTTGTGAGCCAGCATATAGAATAAGCATATTTTCAAGGGAAGATCTTTTTTTGATTTGATGGACACCCTTTACTTTATTCCACCTCATCCACATTTAGCATTTATAAGCAAAAAAAGTTAATAAATGCTTTTATAACACACTTTAACTTACCAGAATGTAGTTGTTACCAGAAATATGCATATAACATAACTCTAGTCATATTTAATAATTGATTATGCACATTGAACAAATCATTAGTGTGTGTTATAGAGCATTTATTCACAAATAATTCACAGGCAGATTTAAAACATTTTTAAGCTTTTAAACTCGATTGTTTATTCTTGATCTTGGAAATAGTAACAACAACCACTTACTTGACATTTCCTGTAGTTTTCAGCAGCATTGCATGGCCTTCATCAGTGGGTAGCGTTTTCCTATTTGTCATGGAGACTGAAGAAGTATTTATACATAAGTAAATAATTTATTAATAAATAATTATACTATTTTAAATTATACTCTGATATATGCAATATATTGTATTTCCAACAATTCATTATCTGCTTATATACGTGTAACTGATGCACAGGAGGAGTTGAGCTGGAGATGGAGACTGATGCATGTTAACAGATTGACAAAGACAAGCTGATAAATATTGTGATACAGTTGAAAGCTCTGGGAAAAGCTAGTGCATGAACCTTGAGTTGGTGGTGTTTGGTCAAAATAGTTGTTCTGATTTTTTTATTCATTTTGAAGATACAACAATGTTGAGCATACAATAGGTATTTTAAAATGTGAAACAGGACTAATGCATAAATTATCTCATGTGTTGTTTTTTTTAAAGAGCATTTTATACTTCTCTCAGATGTAAAGTGAGCGTAGAGGAAAGTCAAATGAACAATTTTAAATCATCTGAGGGGCTGAGAAAGCACATCCGTATATTCATCTCCTACAGTTTATTCAAACTGGAAGCCGGCCAGTCCTCTGCAGTCAGACACACAGCAGCCTGGGGTCAAATGCCTTGCCCAAGGGCAGCCAGGCAGTGGTAGGTTGAGTCAGAGAGTATTTGCTCATTGACAGAGAGCAGGAAATGTGCCCATTCAACACTAAAAAGGCCAAACGTGCGGTCTACTGACAGCAGCTTTGAATTTTACAAGTGAAGTATTTCAACTTTCAAAACATCACCTCTGTGACTTTTTGGAGAACCCATCGACATCTGTTGACCTTCACTGCGACCTTCTGGTTATAAACCAGCTTCTTCACAAACTCGAGTTAGAACCACTTTATTCAACTGTTTGAGATTATAGTATTAAGTACTATAGAAAGTAGACCATCAGGCATCACATTCTAACTATGGAACAGATTTTTATACCAGAGCTGCAGCAGCCATTCCGAAAAGGATTAATTTAACAAACATGCGAGGCAATAAGTCAGCCAATAATCGATAACAAATGAGCAATGCAAAATAAGTGATTGTGAGTGACATTCATGTTAGGGGGGAGGGGGAGAAAGATTGGACCACAATCAGTCCGAACCTTATATCCAGACTGGAACTAATCCTTATAACTTTAAAGAAAAAAAATAATACAGACTATTCAACATTCTAAAGTCTAATGAAGACAGACTCTAAAACATTGTACCAGAGTGTAAAGAAATATGTACTAAATTGTCTGATACTACACAACATATCAGGCTCATCTCAGTAGTCTCAACACACCACTAATGAAGACGTATGCAAAAGCAGTGAAATCAATGTGACAAAAAAAACTTTTGACAAGCTCTATTTACTTGATCTTTTTCCAGAGCTTTTAGCCACATCTCATGGTCTTAATCAGCAGATGGAGTTCAGTTGTTATCATGTGACCTAAGTATAGTCACCATGACCTGAAGATAGCTGGTACAGGATAGCCGAGGTCTACTCTGAATGGAACTTTTCTTTTTACTGATACCTTCTTTTGTTTCTCTAGACGTTTAGCAGAGAAGTTCATTACTTTCTTTGCATGATTTCCTTCAACACTCAGTTTGAAATTTGTTTTAAAGGTGACAATGTTTTTGTCTGCTTATGACAAGATTGCTTTTTTTGAGTTCTGAATGGAAAAGTTTTTGCTGTCAATTTAAGCAAATTGTGGCCTAATATCCCATAAAACAATATCAAAAAGCAGAATATATCCAAATGCATGTCTGTTAAATATGAAATTGAACATTTTATGAAGTGCTGTCTTTATTTTCATCCGTGCTGATGATGATGATCCAAAGCAAAGCATGAAAGTCTGAACTCTACAAGCCCCTCCCCCTCCTCTTCAACAGGAGCAGCAACAATTTGTTGCTGCCTGAAAGCACCCAGTGATTGAATATTCAATATAACACAGATTTATCATATATATGCCATTAGTATAGTCTTTCCGGCCTCTTTACACTGTCACTATTTTAGACATTAGTATCTCTGCTTTTTCTTCACTGAGACAAATTTCTGTACACTAAATGTAGATTCTGTTTATGAAAGCTTTGCTTACACTCAATTTATATTCATTCAGTTAAATTAAGGGTTTGGTTTGCTGGAGAGAAGTTAAGCGTCAATAAGACTTCAATCGGCCAGCCTGAATTTCAGGGAGCACCCGGGCAAGGTCTGCATGAAATCCCACTAATGTGCCTCCCAAACTGATTGTAGCGTTACTGTTATTGAGTGAAGGGTTGTAATTAAAGGCAGGTTCACATCGATGGATATGGGTTATTTAGCTCAAAAGATAATTTCTAGTGATGCTTTACATAATCCTTAATATACACAAGGAAGCCCTGCTCTTGAGGAAAAAATATAAATTAATGGGAAAGCTAATGGACATGTTGATGGCAATTCGGTAAACCTAATAAGAATTGATTCTTGGTTGTGAGAACATTTTCATTCCTCAAACCTCCCCCGTGCTTTACATGTGTAATGAACGTGCCTGAGCATTGATCAAAAACAAAAATTGGAGGAGTAAATCTGCTTAAAAAGCCTGTCTCCCCCTCGTCTGCCTGGGCTTTGTCCTGGCAGCAGGCTGGCCAGCACTTACAGAGGTGCTATATGTCTCTTAAATTACTAAATTGCCTTTTGGCCCCCTTGCTTTTTTCCCCCACGATGGTTTGCGGGCATTAGTGGAAAGTTTTTCCCGCAAATATTTAATCCTTGCCGTGACTGACAATGTTGTCAGACCTCTGGACGGGTTTTATGCCGTTATTACAAGCGCTCCTCCGTCCGTGGCACTTTGGATTATTCAAGATTATGTTGTAATCCTTTTAATCCTCATTGCATTAAGATTTCAGTCAAAATACGGCAACAGTAAAGTAGCACTCAGAAGCAATGAGGTCTTAAGCAGGCGTCATCATTGGGCGGCCGCCTTCATTTCCTCCCTTTTTCTCTTTATTTATTCTCCAGTCCCTCTACATTGTCAATAAGCTGAGCAACAGATACGTATTTGCTTTTCAGAAGCGACAATGATTTATTCCAGGCGTTGAAACCCATCTCCAATCACTGCAGAGGAAAACACATATTTACCAGCATGCAGTGTCAAGGCGAGGCAAAGACAAAGTGAGGGCGGGGTGTGTTCACAAGCTCACTGAGCATCCGAGTTTCCTCCAGCCTGTATCTGGGAACTTTTCTGATGACATATTTGTCTCCGGCTGTGTGTCCTGTGGTTACTGTTGAACATTTCTCCCCCCATCTGATGTTCTCCTGCTGCTCTATACAGCCCTTATCTCTCCTCGCTTGACTTCCCGCCATGCCAGAGAGCTTCCAGCCGACTCCTCTGTCTGCCTCTTGAAGCTACATGAATAAAACAACCTCCAACTTTGAAACTATGGCTTGTTTTGACGTGTATCTATAAAAAGCAAATCCGCTTCACACAGCTGCGTGAGTCTTCGAGTCTTGCAAATCCATGCAAATATAGCAGTTTTTTATTTACAAATTACTAAGTGTGTAGTTCCTGATGGAATAGATGGAATGCCTTATGAGATGGTTGCGGTTTGTATCGACACTTGGTTGCACTTTCTCTATTTTCTGTTTTTCTCACTTTGAACCCACTGAAGCTTTTTCTGGACTGAGAGGTTAAGGTGTAGAACATGAACCCCAGCATCACTGGTTTGTGACTGGCTTGTGCGGGACATGTGTTGCGTGTCATTCCCCCCTTGAGTTAAGGTTTTTTTGTTTCATTTTTTCAGTCTGCTTTTTCCAAGATAAAGAATTAACTAAAACGTTTTGAAGTTGATAATAGAAAAAAGCCGAGCCAGAACTTTATTTATAATTATAGTCAGAGTCCCAACATTTAGATACCAAATATGTCAGATTGATCTGTAGTATAGATTGTAAAAAAAAGTTTCTTTTTTCAAAGGCAAGATAGTTAAAAACTAAAAAAGGCTTTATTTTTTATTCCCTAAGACTGTTAAAGGATATGAGCTTTAACTTGAACACTAAAGGGAATTCATACAAACTTTTAAATGAAAATCTAAAGATCTCAAGATACAGTGCACAATGTAAGGTCCCAATTCTATTCTTGCAAACGGCTCCACAGTTTCTGATGCCTGTACAGAAACTCCAAAAAGATATGAGCAGTATTTTCACCGGTACAGAGGAGCCTCAAGGCCCAGAAAAGAGAGTAAAATCATGTCTGAGGGAGACTTTTAACAACATCATCCTTAATGTGATCACTGACGCTCCACTGATCCTTACCAACCGCAGAAAGACACCACTTTTGCCTGCTGGAGATGTTGTGTTTTTCCTTCCTTTTGCTTGATCTGGGTGATACTTGACAATTTTGTTGCTTTGCTTCTGGGGTAGAAACGCTTGGAGGTGAACGGAGAAGCGGGTACTTGTTGGTGCTGTGGCTCTCGACTTCAAACCCTATAAGATCTCTAACGCGCCTCAGAGTCAAACTTCAAACTAGCAGCGAGTTGTTGAGGGAAGACAGGCAGGATGATCCTGAGTGCAGCAGATCTTGGTCTTGGGGCCTGGCATGTCTCTGTGTGTTCATGTTGGTGAGCTTGCATCAACTTGATGCCGCACCGAGGTTAGTAGGAAGGTTGGCAGCCTGCGGGGCAGAAGGAAGGCGACACACAGAAACAGAACAACCTTGTCTCCCACAAAATGCTTTTATACGTTACTAATATGCTTTGCCAAATATGATTTGGAAGAAACATAATTGCCTGGACAACCTTTTTACGCATTATGGGAGCGTGGAATTCTGTGTTTTTGGAGCTTGATCCCCACAATAGAGGCTAATATTCAGATTGTCTCTGCATCTGCTGCTTTATTTTGATCGTTATTTTTAAAACACTCTCTTCCATATCCTTCAAATTTGTGGTACTCCTTTAAAAAGTGTCCAAATTATATGTTGGAATTGTTTTGGGACAGTAGGTGTCCCTTTAAATGTAAATAAACTGAAACTTAATATCGAATCTACGGTGTCTCATCATCTTGGTATGTAAAATGTATACTTTAGCTGCAGTTGTGGAGATGACACTAACACCGCAGGCCTGAGGGATTCGAGCCACCCACACCGAAACCAACGGCACTCTGGGATGCGCCAAAGTTTGTTGAACTACCTCTTGTCTCTTGTGGCCTTTTGACTTTGCAAAACAGACAGAACGTCAAGAGTGGACTCCGTGGCAGGATGCCTGGCTCACTGTAGTGTGTGTGTGTGTGTGTTGGGGGGGGGTGAAAGTAGGTTACAGTTTGCTTTAAGGACATGTAGCTAACCCCCTGACCCTGACTTGGATCCTGCTCACAGACCCCTTCAGCAGCAACAAACACACACTTCTCCCTGACTGTCGAGGCCTCCAGGACTTGGCTACCGGTGTCAAAGTGCACGGGCAGCCCGGAGAAGCTTTCACATAGTGGCAACACTCAAACAGCCACCCGTCCCTTCCTCCTCTTCTTCCAATCACCACCCTACAGATGTGGTTTTCTCCGACTTGTCCCCAGACTGCGTCCTCATAATGACCACCATCATCATCGGTGTTGTCTCTGTTGTGTCGCAGCAGATGAGCGGCTGCTCTCCGTCGGTTGAGGCTGAAAAGGTTGGTGTTTCGTTGAGTCAAAGCTGCCCCTGATGTTTTGCCTGTGGATGACCCATATCATGTTGACAAAAACAACCACGGCGGTTGCACCTCAGAGACACAAAAGTCACTCTGAAAATGTCCCCACGATGACGCTCAAGGGTTAAACTGACATGAAGACGCTAAAAGCATATAGCGATTAGAGGGTTTTTTGTCCATGTGTCTAACTGTATACAGTGGTAGCTTCCATTTAACTTCCATTTTGTGATGCATTATGCCAGTTCTGCCTTATGTATTTGTCCATAAATGTTGTGCTAGATTTTTTTTTTACTATTACAGTGGTAATCAAATGGAAACTTAATAATTCATCCTTCTTATCCAGTTCAGCCAGTTTTTCAGAGATGAGGACAGTTTATTTTCTTCAGACAAGTGAAAAATTTGCTTGTGCAGTAAGATTTTTGCATGTTTCCAAAAGGAATTTACAAATTTAAGAGATAAGATATCTGTCACAGGGTAACATTAAAACAATAATGCACATTAAAAACATCAAGAAACACACAAACACACCCAATATAGGATTAAAAAACTGTTAAAATTACCATATGACATAACTTTGACATTGTCTTTGTTAAACAGATTATAATACAATATTTTTTATAGATGTTCCTCCATATTTTTTTTTTTTTTAAATCAAAAATAAAATCAAATTCTCTCTCTTCATATAGTTTTGGCTGTGCACAGAGGGTCTGCATTGACCCTTGCAGACACACAGATTTAAGCATAAAAACTTTATTTCTTCTTGATTTAAGTTACAAAACAAATTTCTAGAAACAGTTTTGTATTTTGATTTCTATCATTTAATTTATTTTAAGATAAGGTTTTTAGGGTCAATAAATCACAATCAATCTGCTGCTAGTCGCCACCAGGACTGTGTCCATCACCCAGCCAATAACTGCAACTTCAGATAAAGTCTAGTTTCATGTATTTTTCCTTAAATATTATATATATATATATAGTTTGGAAGGCGGGTCAAACATGATAATTTTCCAAGCTGTTTATTTTGGGTACACTGCAAAACTCAAGTCTTCATTGAAGCTTCAATTAAGTGAATTATTCCTCGCGCAACACTAGTATAGTATTATTAAAAAATCTCGTTTCTTCTATATCTTTCTATTGACAGTCATTTCTTGAAAAGTCTTGAAACACTGTGATTGGAAACAAGTTTAACTATATTTGGACTTTTTTCTTTAAAATATGAACTGTAAAGACATACATTACTTGATAAGATGGATATTTTTGCAACTTTTATTAAATTCTGGCTTCATGTATTCATCCTTAAATATAATAGGTTCTTTATTAAATATCAAACTATCACATGAAATTAGTATCTTCAAATAATTATTTCTCATCCGGTTCAGCAAGGTCGTTTCTTAATAGCTTTCGATGCTTGGAAAAGGTCAGATCTGGTACTTTTGAAGCATTGTCTTTTGGGGAATGGATTGCAGCAGTAATGCAGTAAGTGGACTAAAGGTAAGACTTGTGCTATGTCCACATGTCTGAGGTTTGTAGTGAAAGAAAACACAGGTGGTCAGTGTTTTTTAAGCTGGTATCCGGAGAGCTTTCCAGGGAGCACTTGCATGAAATGGGCGAGATGTTCCCGCCAGCACACTCGTGTTTCTTTTCCAGTTTACACGAGTCCCAGTATACACATGCCATAACACAGAAATATTTTGTCAATAGGCATATACAAAGCACTCTTTGGGCCACAGGAGAGCAATGAGAGAGTGTCCAATGTTTTAAAGAGGTCGATTCTGTGTTAAAAACAATGGGCAGTAAAAAAATCCCCTCGTCGGAGGAAAATAGCCACTTTCACCGTGGCTCCCAGGATGAGTGTTTACACATGCTCAGCTGGATCCGTCGGACCCCACCTCGCCGCCGACCTGCGCCGCCGTACAAATAAACAGGAAGGCCACAGGCACTTGGATGAAGGCCACAGTCATAATTCACCAAAAGCAGTATATTTTACAGAGGACTGGGGTGCTTTGGTGTGGCTCCAGCAAAAGGAATAAACTGTTAATCCATAAAAAGGCACGCTGGTTATGCGATACAGCACTTAGGTGCCATCTGAAAGCTCCATATCCTTTTAGCACTGGCCCTCTGTGAGCAGCGCCAGTTGATTTGGATGGAAGTTAAAAGAGAACTGTTAACAATAGGGATCGTATAACATAGATGTTATGGTTGTTTGTTAGAAGCATATTTATGTGAAAGGGGAAAACTGCAGTTATGAAAGAATCTGGATACTTTATTGCTGGGTTCAGGAAAGGCATGAATGTCAAAATGTCCAAAACAGCTGGCAACTCAATGAAGTTATCTCCACAAAATTACTATTTGCATCAAGCACTGACTGTTAGCACAAGTCATTTTGCACGATGTTGAAATTTGACACCTTTGGAAGGAGCTCTGATTGACAGAAAGTGTTTATCTCATTAGTGTGAAACAATAGCAGGAAATTGCCTCTAAAGCTGCCGTTTTCAAAAGCTTCAAGTTGTCTTAGAGCCGAGTGACTTCTTTTTTCTCTTCTTCATTTAAGAAGCCGAACTGTGCCACAAAAGAGAAAAACGTCCAGATCTCCTCCGCTCCACTTAGACGCTTAGACAAACGTAGCAAACATGAAAAGCAATCTTCAAAAGCTATCTTTATCCCTCTGCAGTTTGAAGTGCTGAAATTAAAGTTGCATATGGATGCCATCGAGACGCGAGCCACTCGGGGAGATTAACGACAACACGAGGCATCTGTGCATTCCTACACCACGTGTGTCCTGGTCGTATCCACACAAAGCTGACAGCGACGAGGGCCGACACATCCACACTGATCAGGCCATGATAATCTGAAATTGCCTCTTTTAAAAGATCTCTAAGTCCAGACTAGAAAGTCACAGCAGCAGCGTCATATGGTCAGAGTTAGATGGAAGCTCTCTGAATTATCCCGCCAGTCAGTATCAAAACCAATTCCTACTGAACAAAGTAAAGGCCAAAAAATAAATCTTAGTTGGAAGACATAGTTTTTAGGACGTGTTAAAATATAATATATTGATGCTTTATTGATCAGTAATAATATTTTTTATATAATGGGTTAACACACTGAATGATGTTTAAAGGTTCTTTTTTAAATGCTATATAGATGAGTAATGATCCATTTGTAAGAAAAACTTTTAGGTTGTGAAATCTCTTAAAATAGTTTAGATCCTCCTTCAGCTTCTTGTAGCTGTTACTATAGTGGAAGAAAACTTTATTATTATATATATTATTATATATATTATATTATATATATAAAACATTATTGGCATGATAAGGTGTCTCTGAGTCTTTCCGCTAAATTAAATTAAAGAGCAAAATCAAAAGAGAGAGATGCTCAAAAAGTATATACCGTACATCCGCAACATGGACTTTTTACAAACTGGTATCCCTGAATTGGGCGGCACAGTGGTCCAGTGGTTAGCACTGTCGCCTCACAGCATGAAGGTCACGGGTTCAAACCCTGTTTGCCCCGGCCTTTCTGTGTGGAGTTTGCATGTTCTCCCCGTGTCTGCGTGGGTTCTCTCTGTGTGCTCCGGCTTCCTCCCACCATGTCCAAAGACATGCGGACTAGGTTAATTGGTGACCCTAAATTGTCCTTAGGTTGTCTGTCTATGTGTGGCCCTGCGATGGACTGGCGACCTGTCCAGGGTGTACCCCGCCTATTGCCCGATATCAGCTGGGATTGGCTCCAGCCGGTCTGGACACAGTGGGACTCATGTTGGCCAAGAAACGGAAATCAGAGACTGTTCTGCCCACATCTTCACAGAAACCTGCCCCATCAAATTCCCAGATCAGATCAAGCACTTGGCAGGTGGACCGTGTTCTGAGCTTTCAGCGCTAGACTCTGTGTCACTTACATGAAGGAGACTGCTATTCGTCCCCTGTCACACAGTTAGAACTAACATTTGCTTTATAATACACATGGCCGTTTTCCTTTTTTAACTTAGTTGCATAACGCTGATGCCAAATTTTGCTCATTGTTGATCTAAAAAGCATGATAACTGATCTGATCTGACTTATAAATGCTTTTTAAAGGACACCTTATTAGAAAATGGTACCAAATGTTCTAACATATGAATCCACAGCTGAAGGTGCATTCTGGGATATATTAGGCCTTTGGGACATACCGGCCGGACCGCAATGGGGCAGGAAATATTTCACAATTAAATATACACCAGGATGGAAGGAAAGAGCTTACAAAATACACCTCTTTTGCAATATAAACAGGATTTTCATCTAAATTGTGTACACAGCCGCAATAGTTCAGCTGGAGAGCCTCAGGTCTTAGCTCACTAATATGGCAAACAGCATCGATGCGGATATCACTCACGCAGACCCCAAAGTAAATACAACCCAGCTATTCGTCCAAGGTAACAATTGAGGTTGTGTACGATATGATGGAATGCACAAAAAAACCCCATTAAACGCTAGTTCAAATATTTATATTTCTTTTTGGTATAAATATAACAGAAAGTTTCACAGTTCTGGCATTGTTTGGAAGGGCAAGAAACCCGCTCGTGTTATAAATGAGAGCTCGGTGACAGGTGGCGATGCAAAAATGAAGAGCGTCGGGGCCTGAAGGTAAACACAGCGCTGTAACAATACGGACTGATGTGTTTGGAAGTGGAGCAGCGGACCGCAGCGTCGCAGCAGCATATTTCCCGAGACTAAGTCAGAGTTTTATTGCCTCGGTCAGGCTGTGAAGGAGAAGTCCACACACCGAGTGAACAGCTCTTGTATCCTGGATGGATTTCACTACTACCCCCCCACCACCACCACGTTCACAGATTTAAACATTTCCAAAGGGATAAATGTGTGTGCGATCCTGCAAATGCACACATAGACAGTGTCAAACTCTGCAACTCAATCACTCTCCACTTCCCTTGATGTTTAGCGAACACTATACATACTAGAAGCGCACACACACTTCTCACCCTCGCTCACACGAACACACAGATACATTTACAGTACTAGGTTTATATGGCTCTTTAGAAACTAGATCAATTCCCTAACTCATATCTGAACCCAAACCCAAGTCCTAACCCTACCTAACTTTAACTTAACCAAACCTAAAACACTGAAAAACTCATGTCTGCTGCTTCATTTGCATTCATCTTGTTTGCAAATCTAATGGCAGGTGATAGTAAAAAATGTCTCAGCAAGCTTAAAAGTTAACACAAAATGTTTTTCGGCGATGAGATTTTGGTGTTGATCATCCAAAATGAAAAAAGAAAGGACTTCTATCTATAGCTATTTCCAACACGTTCAGCAGTCATAAAAACCAGAACACACTATTTGCTTTGTCCCAGTTCAGCTGCTGGATCCTCCAAAAGTCAATTTCTAGACTCCATTTCTAGACTTGAATTGGGACAGGCCTCGTCTACCTGTGATGATGATAAAAGCTCCTCCAAACGTTAAGAAATGCAGCATCCTTTTGCCGAAATGTGCTGCTTTCAGTATCCCATTATCCTTTGTGAAACTGTGAATTGTTAACATGCTGTTAATCACAGCGTGTTACAGGCAAATAAAAAGGTGCATGAATATATTTACCCTTTATATCGAATAGTTTGCCTCTGTCACGGCACAGGGAGTGCTGCTGAAATGATTTGTTGTTATGTCTAGGGGAATAAATTAACACAAGCCTTGCAGCTATACCAGGTACAATCAGGCCACCACATAAACTGAGTACACTGGTGGCTCACAGCTTTGGGCTGGTTTCAGTTCATTTAGTTTGACACAGAAACACAGACAAACCCCAGATACTCCCCACCTTTATCTGCAACCTGCCAACTTTCTTTTGTTGGTCTTCCTCCCTATTCCTCTGTCTTTTCCCTTACAAGCTCAGATTTGATAAGAACTGCCTTCTTGACGTTGACAGCAGGCAAGGGAGAGGGAAACTACCTGGTACTTTGCCTTAAGTACTTGAAGGCATCATAGGTCTTTGGGAGTCATTTTGAAAACAAGGTGCAGGTTCAGCCTCTGAAGGATGATCAAGCCCCTGAAAATGGACACAGCTGTTTAGATTGAAGGCCAACCCTAACCAGCGGCATCTGACACCCACATCCATTGTATTCTGTGTAAGCCTGCACACCTGCGGGGTCAGCTTGTCAGGATACCCCACAAGGGTATCGTTCAAGGGTGGATAGCTCTGTCTAACCTAAATCTGATCCTTAAATCTTTAAATCATAACCTTTAAAAAGTCAGAACTGTCAACATTTTCATACAAACACAATCAGATCTCTCCTGCCTGTGCAGCCTAGAATCCGGGGCAAAACCACCGCAAATGAGCACAGACAAGGACCAACATCCTGACGTGTTTTCATGGTGCCTGGTCCATAATGAACCAGAGCAGAAAAAGTGACTTAAAATATACAGTGTCTGGCTGGCCGGCCTCGCACGAGAGTGGATATATATTGGAGGCGGCTTTTATAATTGCTCAGCGCTTCATTAAAAGCATGGCAAGCTCGTTGAGGATGCCCCCTCAAAACAGGGCCACGACACATCAGAGGCCAGATTAAGAAAAAACAGAAACACATACACACGTAGACACACTTAAAACCTCTCCCCTTCTCTGGCTGTGATGGTAAACATGTTCTGATTGGCTTTAGGAGGAGATGAGCGAGGTATCAAAGCCAGTTAATTTGCCCAGTTAGGAAAATCTGTCAGTGCATAGAAACCGTAAGGAGGAGGACACTGTCAGCTTAAATATTACGTGACACGTCCAAAAGCCATGACCGACCATCTCCATCTCATAGTACAGCACACACACTGCAGAAATTGTCTTTTTGTTCCTCAAACACACCAGCAGAATTGCATTTATCTGCTCCAGTTTCTCTTGAATTCTCTAAAAATTTGATTTCATTTGCTAAACAAACAAAAAAAAACCTCCTAATACTTCTTGCTGCTAGTGAAATGAGGTTCATTAAGGTTTTGATGTGACTGGATAATCACCCTTCAAAATATAAGCAGCACTGGTAAACATGAATTATAAGAGGAGGAGGAGGGGGGAGGAAAAACCCAGCAGGAGCAGCAGGACCTCATTGGTAATGCAAAACTTTAATACTTGTGACTGAAGAGGCTTGACGTGCCGAGGTGTAATGTCAGCTATCGATTGATTGGCGGTCGGGTGTCTCAGTGTCAGGCCCCATTGACATTCTCTCATCTTACGAAGGAGGGAACTTGTTATATTTGTTTACGGCCGTGTGGATGTGCCAGGAATTCCTTGTCTCAGCGGCAGCTCACTCTTCTTCTTCTCCCCTTTTCTGGGAAGGAATCGTAACAGATCTTCCAGTGTGTTAGCTACGGCTCGGGCTGTTGACTGTAAGTGCTAAGGCAATTGATCACCCTCCTTCCCCCCTCTGCTACACACACAGACACATAATCACACATGCAAACATAGACAGCACAGTTTCCTCTTACAGAACAGCAGCCTTTAAAGAGCTGATTAACCTGAAAATTTAGGTTGAAAAAATAGTTTTGAGTTTCTGTCAGGTTTTTGAAGGCCAGATCTGATATTTTTAGACTTAAGTCACCAGATCCTGCAACATATTTAGATTTTGAACAGTCTAATGCCAAACAATGACATATTAACCCTAATCCTAACCCTTTCCCTCAAGATTTATTTTCTATGTATGGAAGCCCAGTCCCGCTTTTAAAAGTAAATTTTTAAAATATGGATGAAAAGTTACAAATGATGTAAACAAAAATCAAATCAAAAGTGGGTAAACATCCTCACTCTCTAAGACAAAATAATTAATATAATATTCAGTATTTTCCATGATGACATGATGATGATTAACATTTTCTTCTTCTTCTTCTTCTTCTCATTTTTAGTCAATATCAAAGCAGAAGAGAGTTATTTTGAAACCTGAGTTTTAGTTCATAATATCAGTCAAGCTCCAAAAAAAGCTCCCTGAAAGTAGACTGATTTACCTTGACTGGTAAATGTCCATGTCTGTCAAACTCAGTGCCCTAAATTTGTAGTGCAGGCTTTGGCATTAAAATTGGTGAAGTCATTTGAATAATTTTTAATTCTTTCCAGAGTCACAACAGACATCACACAGACTTGTCTTTGACATGTAAAATGTGTGGAGTGCCCCTTTAGTTAAGAGATTATATGTCATAATTTTAATATAACGTGAGAATATTCATTACTGCATTCCAAACTTGCCATACCTACACTAGCATTATTTTCCATGGGGCATTTAAACCAAATTATTAAGAGCAGTTTTTTTCCTGAACAAAGGACACTACCATTCAGAAATATCATTACTAAACCTTTTCTCGTTCTTTCAGCAATACGTCATCTTGGTATATCTTTGGTGTAAATGCAGCAGGAGTTCCAACGTTTTAGCCTACTGACTCTTAAAAGTAGCAAGCACTTGTGACCCCTTGCTCCAGGTTACATACATCTATGAGTTGCAAGCATTGCAACCAAAGAGTATTGCTTCTCAAACAATCTGACAAGAGGTAAAACCATCCAGTATTTCCCAATAACAAAAGCAAAGATTAGACATATGTCAGAAGAATAAACATAATATGTGAAGTAGCAACTTGGCTGTCACAATATCAGACTTTCACTACACAATTATCATGGCCAAAAGAATTCACAATAAGGACGTTTCCTGCTAACCTGAATCTCTCGCTTCTTTGACATTGCCAAAATAAGCAGGAGACAGAAAATATTGTCAAGTCATGATAAATTACCTTTAACAACTTAGACCTTACTGTAACCTAAATGTTTCCAGTGTCAAGGCTAGCAAACTAACTGCAACTTACTCTATACACCGAAACAGTTTTTACAGGAAACTCCCACACTGGCTAGCTAACTTTTTTCTTGCGTGTAAGTAGTTTCAGTAGCATAGACTGTATAAAAAGGTCAGTAGTTGCCACTGTATGGTACTAGCTTGCTAGCTATTTATTAGACCTTTTTTCTGTTTTATCGCGGGTGGCAACCTGCGCTAAGGTGCATTAGCGCTACCTGCTATGTTGTGCAGAAAGACACGGAAATGATTTAAGAGATGCTGAATTATTTGCGCGATATTTCCATATGTTTATAGTTCACACAATATCAATATTTCATTTTTTAAATAACACAGTCATCGTCAACACCATTTTAACACCCCAATAGCAGCAAATTTTTTTGATGTCTCCTATCTTGTTAATCATTTTGAGACCCCACAGATCTAAAGTATCTTGCGATCCTTTGTTTGAGAAAAACTGGTATTAATGTCATTTCATGAATTCACAAGATGATTCTGTGTGGAAAAGTGGGAACAACTACTGCTGTAATTATTGCTTGTTAATGCATCGTGATGTTTTTCTCCCTCTCCGCAGCACTCTGTTGCATCTTCCATTCTTAACTCCTATTTTTTGTTCCCTCCCAGTGTTGGGCAAGTTACTCAGAAATTGTAATATATTACTAGTTACTTATTACTCCTTAAAAAAGTAATATTATTACTTTACTTATTACTGGGTGATAAAAGTAACTAGTTACGTTACTATATTACTTTCCAGTGTTTCCCACAGAATGACAGTGGGCCGGAGGTATTCTAACGTTGGACAGGTTTGTGCAGCGGTGTTCACGAGAGAGAGGTAGAGAAAGAAAGAGGGAGCGAGCCAGGAGGTGCTGCACGAATATATGCTACTCAATACAGCTCCTTGATCAAAAATGATTTAAATACGCCTAGTAAAAATTTGGACAATCAATATGTGGTGGTCCGCCTTGATAATTATCCAAATTATAGGCTAATTATGGGACACTGCTTTCCCTTCCACCCCCCTTCACCCCCAAATAAAGCAATCTCCCCCGATTTTTTAATTAACATCATATCCATAACAGCAGCAAGGAGTGTGTTTTTACAAAGCATATAGCCTAGGCCTAACGTTTCTTAACACCACCGGCTGAAATAAAAAAATAAAGCAAGTAAATCCCGGCTTTTAAACAGCTGTTTTACTGCACATGTAGCCTATTTATAAGAGCAGTATTCAGTAGTTACAAAACGTTACATTTACGCCACTCTCTCCCGACGAGTCCAAGCATCAGTGACAGCAGCTGCCAAAGTTTCTTTCTGTAAGTTTCACGTCGCTGTGCTGCTTCTGCAGATGCTTCAATAAATCAGATGTAGAATTGTTCGCGGTTGAAAGCTTTTTGCCAGTCGCACAGAGTTTACACTAGATGACTATGTTCTTTGCATCTTAGACTGTGACACAGTAATGGCAGCAGCTACTTACAGCTGTGGAGAGAACGCCTCTCTCCCTAGTTCTCCTTTCTTCCTTTAGTTTTGGCTCTCAGCAGACATGAACAACAAAGTCCAGTCGTGGATTTACGTCAAGGATGGTGCGTTCAGTAACGAGTAGCGTTACTTGCCTTAGTAACTAGTAATTAGGGCTGCAACTAACGACTATTTTGATAGTTGATTAATCTATTGTTTATTGAAACGAATAATCGACTATTCAGATTATGAATTGCAAAATTACACAATGCGTCTTATTTAACTATCAGCTTTTAAATTAAACTTGAGGTTGTTTTAGGCATGTGCTAATTAACAGCCACAACAATACAATAAGTTCAAAAATGCAAAAAGGAAAACGTCATGCATTATATTTACAGGGGGGTCAATAATTATTATAATAATAATTAATTAACAATTTTAAAGTAGACAGCGTTTCACAATGTTTATATATTTTCCCCTAACTCAACAAATCACAAAACTCTTTTTCTTCAAAGATTTTTTAAGGGAGTTTGGGGCGGATTGCCTCACGCATTGACATGAGAATTGTTTTCTCTTCTTTAGAAAGTATGAAATTGTCCGGTGTTGTATAATCTTGCACACTCGGCAGCAACACATTCTCCAGCTGGGAACATCGCCATGAGCGATCGTTTATGATTGTAAATTCAGGGAACATCTGGAATGTGAACGCGGCCGTTGTGTATCATAATTATGTGCTATTTTCAGCTGCATTATCAATCAATCATATTGTCCAAGGCAAACTGTATAGAAAACGTTACAGCTCATAACGTGAAGTAACACGGCTTTAATGGGAAGCTAGCTCGCTAACCGAGCTAGCTTCCGAGACGAGTCTTCATCATCCACAGAGCAACAACGTTACGCGCCTTCTCTTCAGATGCTCCGGTTTTTCCAGGAAAGCTCAGCTTTGCAGGCGCTGCAGTTCACAACCTTTTTGGCTGAGTGAAGATTGAAATGCTGTCACACTCTGGAGGTTTTAGGTGGTGAAGATGTTACTCCAGTGCTGATGTTGTTTTAGTAACTTTACTGTTCACATCACTTTAGTCCGTTAAGCTGACTGTCGTTACGGCCCGATGACGTCATGAACGAATCGATTATTAAATTTGTTTTTTGATATTTGTCGACAAACCTTCAGAGCTCGCTGTTCATGCATGCATGCCTGCGCACACTGCATATGTATTTTCTCAAGAAAAACACCTGGAGCGAGCGTGTGTTGTTAGGTGACAAGTCAATGCCCCCACCCGCTCCCTACCACCACACCCTCCACCTCTGCACAAAAATAAAAACACGGGGGGGGGGTGTACACCCCCCTGGTCCATCGCTCTCAGCAGGGGTTATTGATTGTGACGTGCGCTCGCAGTGCACCTTCCCAGTTGCTTGTCAGCCAGATGCATGCTGGCAGGTCCGGTCCTCCCCCCTTGACAGCTCCCGCGTGGCAGGGAGGTTGTAGGGGTTGCGATGGTGTTGGTGAGGATGGAGGGGGGAGGGGGGAGGCGTTTGTCAGAGAGCCAAACAGAGGGAGAATAACAGCTGGCGGGGCCCTGGCCCTTGATTTCGCCCTTCTCTGCCATCCTTGAGCATGCAGAAGGTGAACCCTGACCCCTCGATCCCCTCAATCTCGCTCGCATTTGCGTCGTTGTCGTCATCGCTACAAGGTGAGTGGAGCTGCCTGCGCGGGTTAGCCTCTCTTTGAGGATACCCAGGTCTGTCACACTGCATTTTTTCCAGTTTTTCACCCTCAAAAAAGCCCCTCAGGATAAGGATGAACCGTTTCAGTCTGTACTCTGCGGTGCTGACGCTTTTTACCGCCACATTTAGAACGACAAATCCTCCCCTTCCTGCCCTCTCTGTAACAACCAACCAACCAACCCCCCACCTGCGCAGCTTGTTTAACGCCAGCGTCTCCAGAAGGTGCATCCTGTGCACACTCGGCGGCTGAGACAGGTAATGAGTTAGCTCGGGGGAGGCCGACATGACTGCACGCGTGTGAAATTACCTGACACAGCTTTCATCAGAGCAAGGTGCTTCCCTCGTCTGTGTCTTCGCAGCCGTGAGATTTGTACACACATGTTCACAGAGAGAGAGAGAGAGAGAGAGAGAGAGAGAGAGAGGAGGGAAGGGGTGGGAGAACATAACATATGCCATTTGGTGAACGCTTTAATCCAAACCGCCTAATTGCGCCGTTAGTGTATGAGGCTCAGTGAAATATGCAGAACATTGCAAGTCACAATGATTTTATCATGGTACAAAGCTCCTTTCTTTGAAATTTTTATTTAATTATATGCAAATACTTAATTGCAGTTTCTGCGTTAAAGGATAGCTGTGAGACAGGGTTCAGAATTATGAACTCTCTTGCAAAACAGACCTGAGTACAGCCTAGGAAGCATACAGTACACGGAGAAGAAGTACAAACAGTTCAGTGACAGATATTGTACAATTAAAGCACTTACAGTACACGCTTCAGAAACAATCTTTAAATCTTTAAAAAGTTTGAAGTTTAAAGTCCCCCTGTGGGATAACTTCTTGCGATCCATTCCTATTTACTGAGTCCAAAGTATGGTTCTGTTCAGTATTTACACATGTGGGATTAAGAGTTGATCAGTCTTGAAATCTCGTCCATTTTGAATAGAATAGATTCAATACCTCCATCCTGCTGGGTTCCATTGTGTGTATTTACAAGTGGAAGATGATGAACGTAATTCCTATGGACACTGTGAGGTGCTTCTGTTGTCCCCTCCTTAGTGGACTTTTCCGGGTTAATTTTTCCGTATGGCTGACAAATGACACAATCACAGCATCGCAACTAAATTGGCTATAAGTGACCGAAAGATGCAGTGTCGGTGGACGGTGTAGCAGCTTTCACAGCATTAGTGTTTCATTCAACCTGATATGATGAAATCTGCATTGTCCCTGAACCATGTGCCAATCTTTTCTCATTTTGTGTGAAAGAAAATACTCTCTGTGGTCTTTACAGGTACATTAAGTGGCCACTTTATTAGGTACACCTGTACATTTTATTGCTATTCAATACAACAGCTTTGCTATGAAGCTGTTCAGTTTTGTGTAAATTCAACTATTTATTTCATTTTTAAAGTCATAGTTTAAGAGTAACTTAACACCAGGCTGAAAAGCTGTGTACCATCACTGATAGGTTTGGTCAGAAATGGGTGCTCTTTTGCACCTTTAACCACACACAACAGTGATGTCACGGGGTCCTGGAGTTCACCTGCACTTCACTACAGCAAGGCGAGAAGTTACACAACCAGAGGTCAGCAAAAAGGGTGTTAAGTTGCTCTTGAAAGGTGGTGTTGTAATGGACTACTAATTTGTTTTTTTTTTTATGATTCCAGTGCCTAAACAAAATGCTTTTTTAAATCGTTTTTAAAAACAACATAAATTGTTTAAAGTATACTTAAATATAAATAAAAGTAAATACAAAAAACAACAAATTCACATAATAAATTCATATTAAACCTAAGAAAACTAACCCAGCTACAATAATTTAACACTAAATAACAATTACAGTACTAACAGCAAAATCAATTTTGAGATGGTATTCTTAGTATGCTACAAATCAGCTTCAAACTTCAGCAGAAATATGATCAAATTTGCATTCTCTGGGAAAATACAACACCTCTCCTGACTTATTGCATGTCCTGCAAAGGAGAAAACCTGCACACACAGGTATGCGTTTGAAAGTGCAGACAATATGGGGAGGCTGTCTCGCTGAATCACTGGCAAACAATGTTACATTAGCCTGCTAGTCAGACTAGGGTTGGTCTCAAGCAAGCTGTCGAACACAGTGCATCTCTCTGCTTTCAGATGTTTCCGTGTGTTGCCGCATGTTTCATGAGGTTTGATGTGTTACCCCCATTTACTTAATGTTGTTTTACAACATTTGTTGCACATTTGCACATCCTTTCTTGCAAAATAGAACCATACATTCAAACGCCACACTTTAGATAGCGGTCATATAGGAACCGGTTCCATTTTGGCACCGGGTTTCAGTACCCATTCCTAATTATACTGAGAGGTGTTTTTTTTGTTTTGTCCTACATGACGGGGGCAAAATATTAGAAATACCTCTGATTATAATGCAGTCCAATACAACGCCACCACTAACTGTGATCTCAAAAGTAAAACATATCATTGATTTAACATAAACCCGAACATTATTAGCATCATAAAAGTAGAAGTTATGGCAGAACACTTGTGTTGGTTTGTATCAGATTGTACAGGTGTGTCTAATAAAATAGCCACTTTGTGATGGAGAAAATTGTAATCATGCTAACAACTTGTAATCTGCATGAAAAAGCTCATTTTACAAAAATTTCTCAGATTGTGTTGACGTCTGTTAAAGGAGCACACTATCAGCCAGTATTACATTTCTGTGTTTCACAGAAGGGTGAACAAGCCGTGGTGGACTGAGAGTAATAACCAGCATGTGTTGGGACAAGCCCGAAATACTAAATGGATCATAAGTAATAATCACCCCAGGGTTGCAGACAATAAGCCCCCCTCCCCTCTCAGTATCTCAATCCATTCGTCTTGGAAAAGGAAATTACTAAATCCAATACAGTCCGATAAAAATCTGGCCTGTCTGGATCGGCTGCAGGAGGATAATGCGGCCTGATAAAGGCGCTCGTTTCCGGCCGCGCACCATCCGTCATCCGGGGGTTGCTCCCCTGGTCAAGCTGTCTGCTGCTCCAATAGATGACTGCAGCAGTTCAGCTGCTCACTCCGCCGCCTCGTGGACTCCTGTGCAGAGGTTACAAAGTTTAGTTGTTTGTAACGCCCACTCTGTGCCACACAAACTCTCAGGATTACTTAGCTGCTTTTTACGGCGCTGCCATGGCCTGTATCACAATAACAGCCAGGTTTACTGCAGGGTGTAGAACTGGAAGATATTTCCTGACTTTGTCCTCATGCCAGTTACTGATCTGATATTGCAGGAATATAAATATAAGCCTATTCTACTGTTGTAGTCTCTTAATGTCGCTTTGGATTAGAACTACTTTATACATCACCTTTCAAAACCGTTGTAAAAACATTGAGTAGACTTTACTAGATGCTTTACAGAAGAAATAAAAGAGAGGTGGAATACAGAGGAAAATAACAAGACTACACAAAGTGTACAAACAACTAAATAAAAAGTTATAAGATCATCTTCATCTGCTGTGTGTTCACATGTGTCATCACATGTGATTGCTCTTGAATGTTCCCTGGAATAGTTGCATTTTAACTGGATGTTGTGTTCCCTCATTTGTTAGTGTGTTACAGTTGCATTTGTCTGTTTTGTATTGTTTGTCATGTTTAGGCTGCTCTCTTTGCCAGGTCACGCTAGAATAAGAGATTTTAATCTAAATTACAAATTACCTGGTTAAATAAAGGATATATGATATAGTCCAACCTGTTAGGAATTAAGCGCAGATACATTCTCATACAATAATTGATTAGTTTTGATTCAATATTCGCTTCTATATAAATAAAAGTTAATATCTTCAATTTAACTGCTCCAACTCATGTACTTGTTTTGTACTGTATTTACGGCCCAATAATTTCTGTGATGCAGTAAACGCAGATGTAATTGCGGAATTTGATAATAAAAATGGAATCATAGGAAAACATATCAGCAATCAAGTAATAACCAATTTAAGTATAGCGACAATACATTCATTGTCAATTGTCCCCATAAAAAAATTCACATACATTTGAACATTTCTATATATTTACATATTTGAATTGATATTGATAAAAAGTTGTTGAATTGTATTCATTCAACACATGATTAATACACAGAATGTGCTGAAATTGTAAAACACAGAATTCAGAAAAATTTCAATGAAGAACACAGAATTTGGGGGGGAATGAAACGGAATTCGTCAAAAATTTAAATGGATTTCATAGGACTCAATGTATTACTGAATATATTTTACTTGAATGAACTATATTGGGTTGTACCGTGACCTCGGACCCTTGCAGGTCTCATTACTGGGTTGTTTTTATGGTGCCAGAAATGTGAGCATATTTCACTACAGCAGCAGTTTTAAGTGGCTCTTGATGAGAGCTTCAGCTGAATACCTGAGATGTAATGTAACTGAATATGCTGTACATCCTGCAGTCCGACCTCCAACTCCTCACAGCTGTATGCATGTGTTGTTGGCAAACACCGTAACAGTGAGCACAGAGAAGCCATACGCTCCTAAACATAGAGTTTAATCAGGGTTAAGAGGGCCACATAGGAACCTCTGGATGTTGGAGGTATTGTTCAGGCATGTCTCTTGTTGATACGTAGAACCTGTAAATGTTGAAGTTCTTTAACTCCTGAGAAACCTATCAGTATAAGTCAAACAAGGATTCAGAGTGTAGAAATAGGACACAGAAATGAATGCTAATAACCTATTACAATGCAGATTTGCTTAACAACTCGCTCTTTGTGGCCTGAGGGAGAACAAGATGTGTCGTCTTTTACTTAAGGTGCTGCGAGACCTCAGAACGACCTGCCATTAAAGAGGGACAAATGTTGCTACTGTTAATGAGCAAAGAGCAGCGGAGCTCATAAAAAGGTGTAAATATTGGGGCACTATCACAGGCAGAGAGAAGAAGGAGAAGGAAATGTAGTGTTAGCAAATTGTAGCTTCAGTGTTTGGAATTATAGTGTGGAGGGAAGCAGAGAACGGACGTCTACCGCAAAGGCTGATATCTTTGGACAGGAATAACATGAAGATTTTGTTCTACTTTTTGCACACGACATGACAAAAGCAGGAAGTCGACATTTGCATAAAAATGAAAATGAAAACTCCAAAAATGAACCTGGGTCATCAGAGTAACACGTAAATCATACTTACATATCAGTAAAACATATTGCGTCCACATAGATGTGTAGGTCCTCACCAGAAAAACGTGGCTACGCCCTCTAGTGGCCATATGACAATAGTAAGGGACTAAGTCAGGTGATTGTAATGAGCCAGAAAGTCTGCATAAGTGGATGGATGGATGGATGGATGGGTCAAACCCCGGACTTTCACACAGGAGAACGGCATTCCAGTCCTGTGTGAAACCAAGTAAATGTTATTTAGAGTTATTTAGAGTTTTAAGTTAAAGGGGCTACATGTAGTTTCTCAATGAAATCACTTATTAATAAATCACTTTTTTACTGCCTTTGTGTTTATGGGCAGTAACTTCACTTAGAAATAAAACACACATATTTTCTTGTGCTTGCAACAGCCAGTATTCTGCTTATATAATGGTATCAGGACGGAATGTAGCCCTGTGTGTGATACCGAGCCTCTACATTGACAACAATGCAGCTAACGAAATGCAGTCCACTAACACCATAAAACAACTGTCCCCCAGCACAACACAGACTCCAACACAAACTCCACATAAGGATAACAACAATAAAGTTTTATGTGCTGAAGCCTGTCAGGCCAAACGATGATGTCAGGTGAAAACACAGTCAACATCAGAAAAGCTGATTGTTAGTTTGCCGGCTAACACCGACCAGTTGCTACAGTTATCTGGTACAAAATACTAAAGTTATAAGGTTATGGCTTTCTACATGACTTCACCAGCTAACGCAAACCATATTATTATCCCGTGTATAATATAAATAACGTAACAGTGCAAATATGATAGGATATGATAAAAATATTACTGTAACATTGCAGTGAGAGTTTACCTGAGTTTCCAGCATGTTGTGTGAAGCTGTCCTCCAAAGAGTCTGTCCATAGCTGCTTTCACACTGCCTTCTTGTGCCAATATGTGGCTAGCTGCTGTGATTTACGCGACTTACTTACTTTAACGTCAACCACGATGTTTTCCTAAACTTAACCAAGTAGTTTTGTTGCCTAAACCTAGCCAAACTGACTGATACTCGACGTTAACTACCTATTTTGTCATTTAGATAGGAGGGCAAGTTGGAGGGTCCACGTGGAGTACATACATTTTTTTCCATGTCCCTTGGTATGAAAAAAACTTGAGATACAACTGAACACTACTGGCTCAGCAGCAGACAGCAGACAGACTGTGTGATAGTAGCCATGTTTCCATCTAATTGTCAATTGTCAATTCAGTAATTGTCTAATTTAAAGCGGACTTTTGAAATGTCACCCAAAAAAAGCTGGTTTGTAGCGAATACAGCAGGCTATGGCAAGCGTAGTTACGTCAGTAGTTAACGTTACACATGGACCTGTCACATGGACCTGAGGGCCATTGATCTTAGAATGTGTTTTAAGCGGGCAAGTTGCTACCAGCCATGTCTTCGCGCGTTACGGGAATATCCGGCAAGAGGCCTACAGCAGAAACAGCTGATCAGACGTGAGTTACAAGTTCACTATGTCAGAATTTATTCATCACACAGGATCTTATCTCTTAGTGTTTCCAGCCCCCCTTTAGCGCATTAACTCTTTTTCAACAAAGGCAAAAACCACCTCAAAACCACCGCGTAAAAACTTTTTTGCAAAATTAAGGATATTGTTTTTTGACGTTGATGAAAAACATGACTAGTTATTGACTAGCTGGTGAACATACCAGAGCATTTAGCATCTAAAGAGCCAGATATTTCCCTCACGAGTTTACTTAATTTTCTTTACAAATATGTTCTATTTTGCCTTGTAGTTCATCTGGCTTTGTATTTTCCACTATTTGTCTTTCTTTAAGTATTGCGTGTGTACCATAAACAGTTATACAGGTATTCTAGTATACTCTGATTTAATTTTATATTTTCATTCATAAAATGTGTCTACATGGCAATAAGTGATGTAAAAGTGGATAAAAACATACCTACAACATCTAAGATGAGGCCAGAATTGTTAATATTTGCACCAATACTCTTCACTTCCAGATCTAACACATTTAACATTCTGTTTTTTCAGTCTGTGTTAAAATCTGCAGTTTTCACAGAGGTGATCCTGCAGTCTTCTTTGTTTTAGTCAATATGGACTGACTCTTGAGTGATTTGACTCAAGAGGCCACTCTGGTCACCCGCCCACCCTTCTGAAGCCCGCCAAGGCTGAATAATGTGAGCGTCTCAATTCGATTCACGTCCATGCCACAGCATTTCAAAAGACACTTAATTTCATACTTGTTTACGGCTCTCTCCAGAGATCTAAAGTTCAAAATCACATGCATTTTTAATTCCAAATTAAGCCAGGGAAGGAGGAGGAGGAGTGGGGGAAAAATTCCATGTTCACTTCACCACATTTTGACAAACATGACCTCCCCTCGCTGGGGTGGAGGGATTATGAGGAACAAAAGTTGGCCCACTCGCCGTACCAGGGCTTAAGGCTATTGGGGCGACAGATTAGAATATCTTTCACCCTCTCAAGGAGATAAGAGAGACACAACCATCAGAAAACGGTGCAAAACATAATGAACTCATGATCTCCCACCACCAAAGAGCATGTGTGAAGTTGAGATTCATAAATCTTCAAAACAGTAATGCAGATTTGTGGATTTTTTTTCCAGTACTTATGCGTCTTCCTAATGCTTAAAACATGATCTGGGTTATCAAAGGTTGGAAAAATCTTCCTGCTCATTGTCTTTTCTTCGAGGAGTCCACTTCTAGCCAAAACTATCACCCTCAGCTTGGCTGTTTTTTTGCCGTATTTCGTTTCTTATTATCCCAGATAATTACAAATATGTCAGACGTGTCACCGTATGACGTGTGCTGACGCTGGCACGTTCGCGAGCCGTGCAGCTGAAATGAGACGGTGATATATCTCACCCTCTCCCGCTCTCAATTAGCTCCCGGTGCTTCAGGTTAATGGAACTTTTGATTGGGGAAAACTCTGGTTTCCTGGACGCCCCGTTTCCTTGTAGATGGGACGGATGGGGGGTCGACCCCATCCTTATCTGCTGTTGCAGAAAGCCGAGTTACTCTGCAGCTCTTATGTGTTTTCCACTCCACCTAAGTATACCCAGCCACCATGCTTTTCTTTGCCTTCCTTTACATTTTATTTGGTGTTTCTATAAGCAAACTGCAAGTACACTGTAAAAACTAATGTTGTGATAATTTGTTGGTAATGCAATCAATTTGATAAAAATAACCTCTAAATGGGTCAAAATATAATAAACCTGCTACTGTAATAGATTTAAAGGTAATTTAGTGCACTAAATAATTGCATTCAACAGGGAGAATAATCATTATCAGGCAACAGTTAAAGTAACAGCCAATTGGTGTAACAATCTGTAATTATTACATGGTACCTGGCACCTATTTCTAGGAAAAACGGCTGAAATAACATACCCAAAATAAATCAGTAATATCTCCTCAATCATTAGGCCTAGATGCATAATTCTGGTCTCCTTTGAAAGGTCAGAAGCTAAGGAATATAAATTCATTGTAGATTAACATATTTATTTTACCATTACAGACTACATGGATACGAAATACAGAAAAAATATGATATTTTCATCCTCGCCTGGTAAAAAAAGCTTTATTTTGATGCAATAAACCATCAAAACCATCCTAAGATTATAATGCACCTGAATATCTTCTAATACACCTAGAATACAATTGTAACTGTAAATTTGATGAAAAGAAACTGATATACAACAGTTATTACACAATCTTTCAAAAATATACCAGGCGAATGTCCATGTTTTGGCCATATTTACTGTTTATATGTTCACTTTTATTGGTAGTTATCTTCAAAACATTATTTCTCTCCATACAACCACATTCCAAATAACATAAAGCTTCCAAAACATTGAAATATTGATAAAAACAGTCAATATATATGACCAAAAGCACTCCCATGCTCTACAGGCCCACAGCTTGAGAACAGAATGTCTGTGTAGCTCCTACGGGTCGTCAGCAGAGGCCAATAAAGATCGCCTCCGCGAAATTACACTCGATCTCTGTTGATACAAAGCACCGCTGTTTTTGGACGGAAAACAGCTAGAACAGCGAAAATCGATTACGTCCCCGTACGGGGTCAGTCCGTTCCCATAGCGTTAACATGATTTGATTGATAGCCTGATTCCTTTCAGAAGCACCTTACTGCATAACGTTGCATTTACTGAGGAAAAAACATTTTAACAAAAAATTGAACTTGTAAAATAGAATGTGTATCATATGTACAGAAATATAAGTATATTGATAGACTGTTTTGTTTACCGATTATGGTCCAGTTTTGTCCAGTCCATTTTATTAACAACTTAAGACAACAAAAGCCTTGACCATAGTCAAACATTTAAAGTTGGAAGGTTTTGAATGCACTTTCTGTTTTTTAAGTTTATTAAGAAGCTCGACTCTACACTTGTTTTTATGTGTTAGGTTTTCCAGTGTTTTTCCACTCTACAATTTTGAAAGAATAGCTTGGGCAGTGATGCAGCATCAGCATCAATAGAACTGAGCTCAGTTGCTTTGTAGCAACCTTTGCGTTTTTGTTTCTCCGTACAAAATTGGAACTGACCTTCACAGGAAGGTCAAGATCTGAAAGGAACAGAGATTCAGCAAGGGTCACTCCAGCTGTTTTCAGAACCCATGATAGGACAGTTTAGGCGAAATTTGACACCAATAAGTTGTTTGAATGAATCTTGAGTTAAATCACCTCTCACACGCTTCACATCATAAACAGCTCAGGTTAGAATTACACTAAAGATAAGGCATTTGTAAAGTTGTTTCACTTCATTCCTGTTGGTTTGAAGTAAAAATGTAAAAGACAAATAGCCTATTACTTGCCACTTTGAGTTAGTTAAGAAACTTCAATACATCAACAACAGCTCATGGTCTTTTGCTTAATGGGGAACTGTAAAGCATTAACAGTGTACAGCTCTGTCCAGGACGCAGGTGATTTTAGTGTATTTTAAGATCCTGTGTGACTGTCACTGGAGACAGAGTTTGGAGGGTGAAACGTGGAGTACAGTCCATCTCAGACTCGGCCTCACACTGTGTTCCCTCCTCGGAGGCTGGGCAGGGAGGTCAGTGAGATTACTGGACACACAGTCAGCCTCCCGTTCAACATCCCTCTGCACAAACCTCCTCCGGCCAAACAAAACCCGCTATCAGAGGATGACATGACACACCAACCCCCGGGCTTCTTTCCTCCTCCTCCTCCTCCTCCTTTTCTTTCTCCTTCCTCCATGGCTCCGGAGCAAACGCATCAGTGAGTTTCACTTCAGCTTGTTTGCGGCCATGTTGGGGGCAAGGTGACAAGAGCAGTACAAAAGAAACATTCCCCTAATTCCAAAAAAAAAAAAAGAATTGTTGTCCAAGGGGGAAAGCCTGCTACCTCTCTTTCTTCCTTCCCTCAGTTTACCTAACTGGCCAAAAAGCGGGGGCGGGGGGGGGGGGTCATCCACAAACACAGACACACACACACACACCACTCTCCTGAGGAATGGCTGGCGAGCAGAGAAGAAATGCGCCCTGACAATCTCCTCTTCCCCACGGCGGCTAGACGCCAGAAACGAGCGCAGTTTCTACTGAGAGATCTTTTACCGAAGATGCCAGGGATTAAGAAAGAAAAGACTGCAGGACACTGCTGTGTCACCTAGCATTAAACAGCCCTAAACTCTCCGGTTATGAGATACTCTACGCAAAATAGGTCAGGCCAGGCAAAATGGGAAAAAGAGAGGTTTTGATTTCTTATCTTTTCTCACTATTCTCGCTGTTGTTTTTTCTTTCTTTTACCTTTTCTTGGTGGTCAGTGCCTTCACACACACACACACACACACACACACACACACACACACACACACACACAAGCTTAACGCAGAGCCAGTTATACTGGCAAGCTGCACATGATAAACGATTTTTAAGTTTATATTTTTTGTTTATTGAAATGTATGGGATTGATTGTTCATATGCAGTTTGTATGATGCTTTGGCAATACTGTTGTTACACATTCATACCAATAAAGCTAATTTGAATTTTTAATTATTTTTAAGATGAGATGGATGGATTGAAATTAAAATTACTGGGAAGTTATTAACTGCTGTGTTCTCTTCATCTAAAAACTTAGATTAGCTTCTGTGTTCAGTAATGTAAAACATATTCACTGAATAAAATCCATATTAGGTAGATAGGTATTTACAGATTAATATTTGTAAATGTGATCGTACAATTTCAGGTGTAGGCTTGGTAATTTAAGCAAAACAAAAGAAGGAACCGTCTCTATTCATATCCTTTATATCAAGTATTTTGCATTAGCAGCTGGTGCTGATGGTTGAGCAATGAGTGCTTGCCCTTTTTGGCACATATGTGAGCTGTTGGTGATGTTCTCTGTGCAGTATACCTGCAGTGATTTCTGTCATCTGGGACTCTCTGCTAAAGCCGTTTTTTAGAAGAGCAGCTTTACCCTAATTTTCTGCTAACTGCTTGTTTTTAGACATTACAAGACTTAATCTGTTCAGTACAGAAACTACAGCAGCTGAATGATACAACCTTCTGCTATAGGGCTGCAACTAATAATGATTATTTATTTTTCATCTCAGTTTCCTACAACCCAAGGTAACGTCATCAAATATCTGTCTTTTTCTTACATTCAGTCCATAGAGAACTGTTGTATTATGCTATGCTTAGACAATGAAAGGCAGCAAATATTAAAATTTTAGAGCCTGGAACCCTCTGTTTGGTAATTTTGCTTGAAAATAAGCTCTGTAGTTGAGGTTAATGACACCTTTACAAATCTGAAAAACTTAAAAGATGTCTACTTTTCTTTTCACGAGTCCTGACCTTGTTACAGGGTCTTTGTTGCTCTTTATACTACCTTACCTGACTTCTTCTGCCGCTAGAGGTCACAACCTAACTAAAAACATAGATATGGGTCATAATAAGCTGCTGCATAATCGACCTATATGGCAGTTTTTCTGGTGAGGATGGGCTGGTAGATTGGGTTCTACTTTTTACACAAATGTGGTGCAGCTGGGCTATAAAATGTTGGTTTCATTTTTCAGTTTTGTGTTTTTGTTTTACAGGCAACACTTCTTCAATGAATTAATGGAGGGTTCCGGTCCCGATAAAGTGACTGAACTATGTGATCTACAATGTCTTGCTGCTTTGTCTGAGAGTAACATCATCAGTTTTGATTTAAAAACATTTTTGGATTTTAGCATTTTTGCCTTTTAGCATTTTTGCCTTTATTTAGGTAACTGATAGCAAAGAGACAGCCATGAAAGATGGGGCTAAGAGAGTGGTATGTCGTGCAACAAAGGTCCCCAGCAGGAATCGAACTGCTGCAGCTATATTGGACATGTATGTTTCTTAACTGCTGGGCCTTAAAAGGAACTTTGTCGTCACAGCCATCTTTTTTCTTTCAAGAAGTGTCTGGTCTTGCAATCTCAAAGAAAAGAGGCCAAAAGTTTCCAGTCGTCTTTGTCATCTATGCGAAGTCGCTCGGCCCTCTCTGAATAATTCAGTGGCTGCCTGGTCGACAAACAAACGGAATAAAACATAGATAGTTATGAGGCATAAATATGAACAAACAGCATCAAAAAGCATTAAGGAAACACGGAGCATCGGGGGTTTGGACAGATGAGGACAGTGTGTTTGACTGGCTGGACGAAGCCGTTACCCCCCTATGTCTCGTTCACCCCCCTAATGATGTGCTGTCTGTCAGAGAGACGCAGCCAAATTACATTCAGGACTACAAAGCCTTCGTCCGAGGTTTTCTCTCTCTGTGCAACACCCTGCAAAACAATAACTGGGATTCAGCAGCTGCAAATTGCACTAAAATTTCCCATTCTCTCTCTGTGAATTATTAATGAGAGCCAAACCAAAAAAGACAAAAAAAAGAAGGAGGGAGAGAAATATCTACAGCATGCCCGAGCTGTGGAGAATGCTATAAAGCTGTAATTATGCCAGAGAATGAGAAATGGAACAAAGTTGTTGGAGCCAGAAAAGGCGAGGCAGAAACTGAAACTAAGAGCTGGAAATTTAGAGCTCAGAGGGTAAAAAGAAGAGTAGTTTTATTACATATGCAAAACGGCAAAGCTGCAGGATCGACACACAATTAAAACGGGAAGGAACAACAGCATTTGCATCCGTCTCTGTCAGGTTTGCTTCTTGTGAAAGTGAAGAAATATTTTAGAGGGAGGAGAAGAGGTCGAAATGTCAAAATATACAGGATCTGTTTTGGAATGAAAACCCTATAACTCTAAATATGTTGACTTTTTTAGGAAGTATGAAAACAGCCTGGGCTTCCCTGCAGAAGTTTGGCAAGAGTAACACAAAAGTAAAACAGAAACTGCTCATAGGATTTCTCTTGAGACCCCCAACACTGTACCTGATGCTCAAAAATCCCAGGTCTCAATAATTAATTAATAAGTAAATGTCTTAAGTGACAGGTAATATAGATAATATTGTCTCTTTTTTTTAAAAGATTGTTGGTTTTTGAACGTCTTGTATAACATGTTGCAGTTCACATCAAGACAGGGCAGCTTTACCTCACACACTTAATGCCAAGTAGATACAATAAGTAGAAACAATAAATAATAGATTGAATGATAAATAAATAAAAAGTTAAGTAAACTAGGATTTCCTGGTATGATTTGACAGCGGAGGGTTGTAAACTCCAGTGGCCAGGCTGATGCACTATGGAGGCTCATCAACAAGAGCCGCTGTCTTTTAGTACATATCAGATATCAATTTGTGACTCTTGACAGCAGTGGTCCTCACATCCTCCCATACTCAAGTATTAATACAACAATGTAAAACACTGCATTCCAAGTAAAAGTGCTACATTTAAATGTTTTGTTATATATGTTTCAGTAGTTTAATCTGTGTAATATTTTAAAAGCTGATCACATGTTTTGATAATTTAAGATGAGATTGGACTTTATGAGGGAAGGTTTTTAACAAAGATGCTCAAAATACATAGCAAAGTAAGTAAAGATATACGTAGTGAAAAGTACAACCATTAGATATTGCATAAAACACACCAATTCTTGTTTATAGTAGTATTTATTGTTATAAAGTAGTATAAAACAAAAATCTTACATAATACAACTTTGATGTACTTGTACTTGTACAGTAATTGAGTAAATGTACTTAGTTACTTCCCACCACTGATGACTGTCAACCACCTCTAAGATTATTCAGGTTGTGGATCAAATGGTCTGGAAAACCTAAAATATGTCAAACAGTGTGAGGTAAGTTTTTAACTGACTGATTTTAAAGGCAGTGTCCCAGTGTGAGTCTCACTGCTTTAAATAGTAACAGGTAATTCTTTTTAATGAATTAAAATTTTAGGTTTCATGTAAAACATGCTTTGAAAAGTTTAAACATGATATTATATGTTTTACATGCCAGAGTACGGCAAATTTAGGAAAAAGGAAGAGCTCCGAGCAATCGCGCCGCATCCCTTGAGGTGACGTCGTCTAACGAGTTTCTCAGCACACTGTGAGGTAGTCAGTCTGGACAGGTGTCATAAAGTTTTGGTTTGTTTTAGCTAGTTTTTCTCTTCATTTCACCATCTTTCATTAAGGGGAATTGTTGTATATAAGCATGTCAGAACATTGAGTCCGCAGTTTTCCTGACAGCAAAAGCAGCGTTGCTAGCTTTTATGTCCGGGTGTGTTGTGTTGAAGGATATTATTTCTCCCTCATCCTTGCCTGGTAGGCATTCCAGCCTATTGCGCACCTAGCAGGCTCATAATTATAAGGCAGTGGTGCGGCATATATTCATGGATCATATGGATGCATGCAGTGGTATTCAAACTTCATATTATTGAAGTTGACCTAGCTTGGCTACACTCCCTTATATGACTATAGTTGAGTCTTTTTGTTTTAAGGTGTATATAAAAACTGTTACAAAAACAAGTCCAGATGTCACATTTGTATAGATATTTGCTTTTTTGAGTGTTTTTGAAAATCCAGTTCTGGCTACATCATTTTCCCACAAATTATTTAACCGGGAGACGCTTTTAGTAGAAAGTTGTAATTTGCCGCCCTCCACTGTGGTAATCTCTCTCATATGAGATTATCCTGTTATATCACACATCAAGCATCTAACAAGTCAGCAATTACAAATAAAATGACCTATTAACTAACGTTACTAGTGAAGCTAGCTAACGAGACAACATGCTAGCAGCTGAACTAGCGATTTTTTTATGATTGTTTAGAAGAAAATCACCATATTACGTTGAAATGATATTAAACTAAGAATAACCATGGTTATCGTAAATGATACGAATTATACGAATTATACGATATAAGAAAAAACTTTCTTGTAGCCCCCTGTTTTGAGTGTGTCTCTGAAAAATCTCCGTTTCGAGGGCTATGTATCCCTACCCCTTGCCCTCTATCGCAACAAGAATCGGGACACCCTCCCCCTAGACATGAACGTGTGAAATGAAGGGGAGGGCCAAGGGGTAGGGGCAATGGGCAAGGGGTGAAAAGGGATTGAGTCTTATTATCCGTTCAACATTAAAACACCAATGTCATCTTGAGAGTCGAACAGAAAATGAGTGTGTTTGCATTAGAAAGCCTTTATGTTGGTGCCTTTCAACAGAGCAGGGTTGTGACTGATCGCAGCTTCACAAAACCTGTCTGGAAAACCTGGAAGATGTTGTGAAATAGCTTAAGTATGTTTTCTGAATAGCACTGATGTATTATTGTATCTGCTTCCAGGAAAGTGTTTGCCACGGGGTTTCCCACCCTGATAAGAAGAAATATCTGGAGCAAACACTGAATATTTGTCTCTTTTTTTTGCCTTTGAAATGTTCAAGTTACACAATAATTAATTTCAGGATTCATTCTTTGAATACCTCGTTTAGTGCAACGTTAAACAGCTCAACTTCTCAGTATGTTTGCATGAGAGCACACACACAAACAAACTTCCTCCCTGTTCTGTCTTTTGGTGCATGTTTGTGTAAGTGCCATCCTGAATATCTGCCTCTGTGTGTGTCTCTCTCTCTTTCAAACACACATACACACACGTGGGTCGACTGAGGGCCTGGCATGTATCCTCTACTCACAGGAGGCAGTAGCGTCCCTCAGGGATCCATAACCAACCAAATAGCTCAGAGAGAGAAAGACAGAGAGGGAGCAGCAAGCTCACCCAGCTGGGCCTCTGCACTCTCTCACTGTGTGTGTGTGTGTGTTTGTGTGTGTGTTTGTGTGTGTGCGTGAGTGCGTACGTGCATGAGTGCATGTGTGCATTCGTGCACGGTAGGAAGGAGGAGGCTAGTAGACCAGATGACACAAGCGACTCCCAGCATACTGTCGGTGAAATGAGGTCATTCACCTGATCTGGAGAGACAAAATTCAGGAGGTTGATCGTAAAAATGAGACTGTATACTTACACTATATGGCCAAAAGTATGTGGATGCCCAAAATCCACCAGATGTTGAACCTGGCTGCAGGGATTTGCTCCCATACAGCCACAAAAGCATTAGTGAGGTCCAACACTGATGTTGGGTGATCAGGTCTGGTTCGCAGTTCACCCAAGAGTTGGATGGGCTTGTGGTCAGGGCTCCGTGCAGGTAAGCAAAGTTCTTCCTCACCAAACAGGGAAAACCATTTCTTTATGGACCTGATTTTGTGCACAGTGGCATTGTCATGATGTGACAGGAAAGAGACAAACACAAATTGTTGAAGAACATTGTCGTCTAAAATATAATTGTATGCTGTGGCATTAAGATTCAATTCAATTCAATTTTATTTATATAGCGCCAAATCACAACAACAGTTATCTCACAGCGCTTTTCATAAAAGAGCAGGTCTAGACCTTACTCTGTGATGATATTTACAGAAGCCCAACAGTTCCCACCAAGAGCAAGCACTAGGCGACAGAGGCAAGGAAAAACTTCCTTTTAAGAGGCAGAAACCTCGAGCAGAACCATGGCTCAGGGTGCTGACCGGTAGATCGAAGATAGCAAGGGTGTCTACAAACTTTTGGCCACATACCTTATGTGACCTTTGTGTATCTTTTGTTAAATAAAATGCCTGATGAAGGACATTGTACTTAAAACGTAGCCTTGGAAGGAGCTATTTTCTATATTTAAAGGCTAAGTTTGATTTTTTTCAGCTCCTACTTTTTAAAATAGTATAGACTTTATTGTCATTGTACAAGATGTGCACAACAAAATTAGCTGTGTCGTGCCTGAATTAAAAAAAGAAATTGACCAATGCCCGAACCAATCACTGACCTATGCCTGAATTTGAAATTGGTTCAGCATTGAGCAAGTGCACTGCTGCGAGACAGGGCTGCCGTCAAATAAAGTTTTTAGTCAAGGGAACCTGGTGGATTTGACGAGAGGCATATAGTGATCTTACACTTTAAAAAAGGTCTTCCTCTGTAGAGATCCCTTCCACAACGTTGTCCTAACACTTGTAATAACAATCTGACATATGCCCACAAGAATTACACTGCAGCCCTTTTTCACTATTGCCGACTGCAGCATGCTCACTTAATACTGGACCAGTTTTTAAAAAATGTTGTCCCAATTAGTCACATAGACAAAAACATGGGAAGATAGAGTTTAGATTGCAAAATACTGAACTTACCCTTTAAGATAAGAAAATCAATGGCCTTTAATCTAGATAAAACAAAATTGATACAATTTTACTGCTAATGGATGATAAACTGGTTATTTTCCCTAAATATGACTCAGAAATAATTTGTTATGTAAATGCTTTACACGAATCAATACTTTGCTAAATGAAAATCCTTGCTTTTACTGATTTGTTGTGTAATGAAACAATCTGCCCGCAGACTGATTTAATTTTAATGCAACATATTTCATCATTTTTATCAAATCAGGACACCACAGTTTAAAAGGAAGGACGGAGCGTTTTTAGAGAGTGCGTGGATACAAATTTGGTTAAGCAGCAGGAAACTTTAAGAAGTGGACTCACAAGTCAGCTTTTCTTCAGTCAGTATGTAGTTTTTTACATACTGACTGAATGTAAGAACCTGTCAGTAAGAACCAGTCAAAACCGCTTCATGGTCCCACAGTGAAGGCTCCTTTACATGGTTTCCAGAGGAAGTTCAACAATCTGCAGCTCAGAGCTGGGGTCAAATAGTTTAAAATGTGCAAAAACATTCTTCAACCTAGATGGGAGGAGTTTCACCACACATGATGATTCTTTTTTACTTAAGTCAGTTAAATATGTAAAAGTGAGTGACCCCGACTTTCTGCCATTTTACCTGGTTTCTGTTAACTCCACCTGGTCAGGGTTAAAGGTCACGATGAGTGTGTTTGTGACTCAGGATTTTAAAAACTCTTTGCTGGATACCACTGCTGGTTGAGATCCTGTCGAGTGTTTCCTGGTGCTGTTCTGCCCTCTACTGGCTGCTGCGTGGAAGTGTCAGAGGTTGACTGAGTTACAACAGGAGTTTTGGAGTAAATAGTTTAAAGCTGCATGGCATCCTACATATTAGTTCACAGTATTTCCATGTATTGGTTTTCTTTCAGCCTGCTCATTGCATTGCTCATTTTTCAAATCTTTTGTGTAGTCTTACAAATGTATCAGTTGCAGGGGCGTTTGAAACCTGCTGACACAAATGTTTTCCCCTGAAAAAGACGCTGTGTACTTGCAAATATCATTCAGCATTAATAGTGCCTTCACAATTGTTAAAAGCCCCAGGTGTTGCGAATTAGCCATGGCTATAAACACTGTGATACAGGCATCGGATTGTTTTTTATGTAATAATAATATATAATATAATAATAATAATGTTTTTTGTATCTGTCCCTATTCAAATAAATAACAAAAAATAAATAAAAATGGGCAGGCACCATACCATCACAGACGCTGGCTCACACACTGTGGACTGATAACAAGCCTCTCCTCTTGAGCCTGGAGGACCCGCGTCCATGATTTCCAGTATTTCAGAATTTCCAGTATTTCAAATTTTGACTCGTCAGACCACTGGACAACTTTCCACTTTGCCTCAGTCCATCTTTGTTGAGAGCTTGGGCCCACAGGCGGCGGCAGTGTTTCTGGATCTGGTTTATATACAGTTTCCCCTTTGCATGGTAGAGTTGTTGAGAATTTGTAGATGCAGTAACGAGCTGTGTTCACAGACAGTGGTTTTTGGAAATGTCCCTCATGCGGTGATGTCCATTACTGAATTCTGTCTGTTTTTGCTGCAGTGCCATCTGAGGGCCTAAAGATCACAGGCATTCAATATTGGTTTTCATACAGAGATTTGTTCTGATTCTCTGAATCTTTTTTTGTTATGAGAATAAAATATTGTAGACAATGAAATCCCCAGATTCTTTGCAATTGTACGTTGACAAATATTGACATTGCTGAACTATTTGCCAGCCCAGTCTTTCAGAGTGGTGAAGCCCTTCCCATCTAACTTCAGAAAGGCTGTTTTTACTCCCAATCATGTCACTTACTTGTTGCCAGTTCACCTAATTAATTGTGAGATTTCCACCAGGTGTTTTCTTTTAGCATTTCACAACTTTTCCAGCCTTTTGTTGCCACTGTTCCACCTTTTTTGAAAGTTGTTGTTGGCATCAAATTTGAAATGGGCATATCATTTTCTAAAAACAACATTTGATAAGTTGTCTTTCTGTTATTTTCAGTTAAATATGGGATTTCAATGTTTTGCACATCATCACATTTTGTTTTTATTTAATTCATTTTGGGAAAAAGGGCTGTACTAATAGCACTGAACACACTTACAGTAGTCTATGTTTTGGAAGGTAACAGTGCTAGAAGAAGTATTCAAATCATTTACTTTATTTACATATACTAGTAAAAGTGGCACTACGATAAAATACTCCATTATTAAGTAAAACTCCTGTGCATAATTCAACTTAAGTAAAAGTAAAGTATTAGCAACAAAATGTATTAAAGGTATCACTCACCAGTAAAAGTACTTACTATGCAGAATGGCGACTGTATTCAAATAGAAGCAGCAGTGCAATGTTGTTTTAAAGTACTCACTACCTCTTTATATACTTTAGTTTTACTTTACTTTAGTTTAGTTTCAAAAATCATATTTTATAAGCTGATCATGTGATTTTCATTTAAAATTTTAGTATAGCTGGAAAATAAATGTAGTGGAGTAAAACATACAATACAAGCATGTAGAGTAGCATAAATACTCAAGTTAAATACTAGTATCTCAAACTTGTGGTTACTTTTCACCACTGGAATGTAATTACTTACATTTTTTATCATGTTTGTGACGAGGATGAATTTGAACAAAAGTTTCTTGTGTTGTTGTTTCCCAAAATGATCATCAGTCGGTTTCTAACATCACCACACTAAAGCAGGAAGACTAGCAAGCTGTACTATTTAGGGATAAGATCCTACAACACACATCAAAACAGAAAGAGAGAAGGGTTTTCAAATTTAAAAGCACAGTCAGAAATTTTGTTTACCATATACACTATATGTATATTCACATAAATAATGAGAGTTTGGTGAAAGATGAAAAGTCTGTATTTTGTGACTTTCTCAGTTAATCATGATCTGCCAGTCAATTGGAGTGTGTTAGGGAGGTTTTCCCAATATTTTGCCATCATTCACTTTGAAGGTGAAACATTATTGACCAACTGGCCAATAAACCTCTTAATGACCCAATAAATCAAATTTGTTTCCAAATATATACATAAATACCCGTTTTTGATATGTTTATTGTTCCGCTTTTATGTATTCAAATTTTGAATATGTTATATACTGTTATATTCAACTGCTTGTTTGTGACATTTAATGCAGCTATGGCAATTTTTTTATCCATTTGCAACCAGGATAATGTGTTACTTAAAATCCAGATCTCTCTGTATAACCTTCTGCATATGCATGAACCTGTGTACAGTATGAGTGTGTTTGAGAGCTCCTGTCACTGCCGTCTCCTCCCCCTCAGAGTTCAAGGTCGCCGTGCGGCTATTTCCAGCTCGTCTTTGCTTTGATCCGTGTCGCAAAATGACAAGGTAACGCAACTCGGGGGGTTAGCTGTGTTACAGGAATGCATCCACGGATCGGAAAAGAGAAAATCAATCCTGCCTGACAGTGTCTTCAGGATACTCCGACCTGACTGGACCATGACAACTGCACACACACACACACACACACACACACACACGCGCGCGCACACACACACATACACACTCAGGAAAGTGTATACACATGCATAGATAAACACTTGAACTCGCACTAACATTCACACACGTAAACTAACAAACACTTGTAGTACACACAAACACAAGCTGCAACCAAATATAGCACACACACACACACTGCAGCTGTCTCTCTGTCTGACACAGATGACCTCTGTCAGCTCTGGTTTGTCTGTTGTCTTGTCAAGGTGCATCAGAGAGACAAGGTGTCGGCCAAAAAGTTCATCAACAACTAACTGCTTCTGAAAAGTTCAGCTCGGAAAGTGTTTTGAGTGTTTGTTTTTTTTAAACAGACAGCAAAGACAGTGTCGACAGTGTTTCAAGAAAGAGACGGAAGTCACAAACTACACTTTAAGTGTGCTCAGTCAGAAGCAGCACATTACTGTGAAAAGGACATTTGTTTGTGGACGTGAAGTAGGCTATATTTGTTCACAAGTAGATCAAATTTGGTGAACTTTGACTCACAAGTTTGTGCCATTGACCAATAGCAAACCATGTTGACAGATCCAGGAAGTCGAAAAGAAGAAGTTGTCATATTAGCTGTGCTGTGGCCTGCTGGAGAATAAGCTGCTCTGCAAAAGACACCTATTGCTCAAAAATGCATGAGCCTCCTGCAACAACATTTTCATATTACTCTCCCAAACCTCTCCTACATTTTTCTTTGAGGGTTGCTCGTACGATTGTTCCAAGTTGGATTCACCATCTTAACTGCACAAACGTGTCATAAATAGCTTGTCTCAACCTAATGAACATCACCTGTTCAGGAGGAGATTTGTTCATCAGTAGCGTAATTGAGCTTCAACATGACGTTAGGTGCTAAATAACGTGTTTCTGAAGACAGACACGACAGGTCTGGACCACTTGCATGTCTCATACCTAGCTAAGGGTGCTCTCACAGCTGGAGGGGTTTGCTTTGTTTTGGAACATTTTATTTGTTCCGAATCAATTTGAATATGCTAAAAGTGGAGCAACATACACAGCTCAAGCTCCATATTGATCTTTTTGGCGTCGGTTGCCAGGCAGCACATTAATTTGTTCTGGTTCCCAGGTCGATTTTGTTCTCACAGCAAACGAACCAATCCAGGGTTTGAACAGAGAGACCTCTTCTAGGCGATCTCGGTTCAGTTGTTTTGTTCCAGATCAGAGTGTGATTGTTGTGTTCTCATGTCCTTGTTTCGAAACAATCGATCCAGGTGTGAAAGCCCCCTAGGAGAAAATTCAAGTATGAGAAGGTTTGAGAAAGTTTGTGTATGCCAGAAATTCTCTTAAATCACTCGTACATGAGCAAACAAATCTGCTTGTAGGCGTGGTTCTTGCATGATGAGGCCCCATAAAATTTGAGAGGGAAGTTCAAACCTGCCTACTATTGCACCAGCCGTGCGTCTTCATCAATAACCATATCTGCTCTCCTCCTTCAGAGGTTGTATTATCTGGTGTTTCTGTGGCCAAACAATGTCTGTAAGCACTGGCAACCATTAGACTCCCTCCCAGGTCATTGAGCATTCCCTGCTAGCTAATTACAACAGGGCTTGTAGTTGTCTGAACCGCCCCCCCCTTCTCCTGTCTGGAAACACACTGGCAGGGGCAGGGGTTGCAAGGGGGACATATTTCTGACAAATGTGCCATCTCCATAATTAGCTCAGAAGCAACATATGAAACATTAAACACGCAGGGCGCTAACGACAATCAAAACATTTCATTTGTTGTCAATTATTCATTACTTTGAAGGTTCTGAAGGGGTTGTTAATATGGAAATAAGCTTGCGATGCTAACAAGGTTGTAGTATCTGATTCCAAATCATCACTTTTTCTTTTAGGCTAATGTTTTGCCTTTTTTTGTATGTTCTGTCCGTCTATTGTGATTTCTTCTGTTATTCATGAAGCCTGTTCTTCAAACAAAACCATTTTTCTGACTGAAAAACAAGCTGCTTTCATCCACTTTATTAAAAAGGGGGAAACTATTTGATGGAATTCTTTGATAGCTTCAAGTTCAGCTCAGCCTCAAATGAAGTTAAACCACCCAAAACTAATCCAGTACATTGTTGGTTTTTTTTGCTGTTTTCTTTGTGCACCTGGCTTTAATGTGTACTTCCCCTTGGTAGCTGTCATACCAGACCTGCCAAGAGAGCGGCCACTAAAGTTCCCCTGTCTGTAGCTTTTCACGGTTTAGTTCCCCTACAATTAATTAACGGGATGAAAAGTCCCACGCAGCACCTCGTCGCCGCGGCTACCTTTGCCAGCTGTCAAATTGGAGAGACGTGGACTGGAAAAATAAGCCCGAGGCTGGGGCTATTTAAAGTAATTAGTTTTGATGCGTGCAGCTCTCAATCCCTATTACCTGTCGACTGCTGCCACCACCGACTGCCCAGGGCGCCGTTAGTTGGGGAGTTCAGCTCAGCATGTAACCACATATAACAGCACAAAACCGGTGATGTTTTACCTCCACTGAGTCGATGTTTATTAAAGAAAGGATGTCAGAAACCATAATTCCTGTGTGAATCATGGAAGGACGGTCATTATAAATGTCAAAATAAGTTTGGACGTATGAAAATGTCAATAAAGTGGGGATCTTAGCTTAGATTAGTACTCTTCTTTAGCTAGTTGTTCTTTGATGTTTTTGATTAAAACTCACATGTATATTTTGTATATATCATCATATATGTTTTGAAACATGAACATATGCAGGGATAAACATATCAGTATTCAGTGTTCAGTGTTCTGAATTGACATGATTACTGGGTCCCCATAAGTCTATAAAATATGCCATAAAGAGGAACTGTTTTAGTGTCTTCTGTCATGCTGACACGGTTCCGTAGACATTTTACTGTCTTGATTAAGTAATGATTAAGAGACATGCCATGTTGGTGGCAGAGATAAACATGATTAAAGATAAAGATTTATATGAGGTATAATTGAGCTCATTGTATTCTAGGTATAACAGTACTGCCAAGTTTTATGCATTACAACTTGTTTATCACTCCCTGCTCGTCCTGCCTGTCTCAGTGTATCAGGTTTCATTGATATCTCAAACGTGTTGTGCCTGTACTCTTTTTGTATTAGTTGGAATGAACTAGGGTGTCACTGTTTCAGGTATGCATTCTGGGCCTTTCCAAAAGTACTTGATACTCTCTCCCCTACCTACTTCCACTCTGTTTGCACGTTCACGCTGAGGGTCCTCCACATTGAGTGCCATCCGAATCCATTGAGGGCGGAGTGGAAGTAGCGAGGTTCTAGTTTCCTAGTCACGCAAATCAATAATGAAATAATAATTGTCAAAGGTAATACATCAGCCATATACTTGGATAATAATCAACAAATTAACAACATGGTCGTTAAAGATTACATGCATCTAAACCAACAAATGCACTAAAGAAAGTAATCAATAAGCTAATGTGCATTTATTGTAGTTGCAAAACTTTCCAACATTTTTTAAAAACTTCACTGCAATTTCATGTTTTTATATATATTTTTCTGAGATTAGGACTAATACCAAATTTCCAGTCCATAAGTGTGGACGGTGGCGCTAGATGAAAACTCAGTGGATCAACAAAGTAAAGTCAGTGGTCAGTGTGTTGAAGGAATGTTTATAAGTCCTGAAGTTGTTGGTTTGAAGCTTCCCATTTTAAAAGCGGATGTCCAAACCAAGGACTTATGAGCTCTTAGGTTTTGAGGCTAGGTTTTGACACGGCGGAAGAAACCCAAAGACAATATATGAAAAAAAAAACCCTGCTGTGTGGATTTTGTGGATTTGATTCGAATGCCGCTGTCCAAAACAAGGAGTCAAACTCTCCACAGGGAAACATTCAAAGGTCTCCAGCACATTTCTTCATTTCAGATGGTAAAGTACTTCTTGGAAGTGCTGAGGTTGTGGGTTAAATCCTTTTCAAGGCTCAGTTAATTATGGAATTTCAAAACCCAAAGTGAAGAGATGAAAGTGTCCAAAGAGCAAGCTCAAATGCAAAGGGGACTTGGTGGCATGGTGGTTTTGTGTGTGCCCATAATGCACCAGTAATGCAGTGTCTGGGTTTGAATGCCACATGTTGCTTGGTAGTCAATCAAGGGCTGAATGTGTGATATGCTTGTAAATGTTGACATACAAAAGGCATCAAAAGCACTATGAATGTGTCTCTGGCCTAGTGGCTCAGGGTGTTAGATGACTTTTCAGTTGTTTTGAGGATATGTGTTCAATCTAGGCAACAAAGTCCAACACCCAGAGTGTGGTCTGAAAACCTTGAATTTTGAAAGCCAACAACCAGAGGAGAGATTGAAAAGCTTTTAAAATGATGCCCTCTGTGCCTTGGGGTGTTAGATCCCCCTCAGGTGGCTGGAGGATGTGAGTTCAATCCCCACTCCTATCTATGACTTTTAAAGTCAGATGTCCAAAGGAAAAAGTGAAAAGCTCTAAGAGAGGAGGAAGGGCTCAACTCAATTAACTCAGGGTGCTAGAGGAATGGTCAGAAGTTCTGAGGATGTGGTTCTATCCTTATGAGACCCAGTGAATTTTAAAGTTGGATGTTCAAAGGAAAAAGTGAAATGCTCTAAGAGAAGTTGAGTGACTCATATCAGATAGCTCATGGTGTTAGAGTACAGGTCAGAAGTTCTGAGGATGTGGATTCAATCCTTATGAGACGCAGTGAATTTTAAAGTCCAACATCCACAGTGAAGAGATAAAACCGCCCAGAGAGAAGGTCCTAATGCGAAGGTAGCGTTCACTGGTGACCAAAAGGTGCAACCAGTGTTGGAGTTTCGGGCTTGAAGCCTGCCTGTGGCCAGTACTTGGAGCATAAAAATTCTATCCTGTGGTTTGGTCAAGCAGGGGGGATAACCCCTCCAAATGTTCTGGAGATATAAGATGGGGGTTGTGGGACAGAAAACCAAAGACAAGCTGAACTTCAGTAAAGTTGCTTTGCAACTTTAACACATTTTGCCAGTAAGTTGGCCTTTTTACCTGGAGGCAACAAGGATGGGAGCACGTGCTACAAACATTTTGGTAACTGCAATTGGATAACAATGAATTTGAGTGTATAAACAAATAAGATTGAATGTGTGTAGTTTTTTCATTGGCTTGTAGATTTAACGCATCATATGCATACTGAACTAACCAGAAATTATATTCAACTGTTAGCTAAATCAGCATTAGCTTCTTGATTGACACAAGTTTATCGCCCTGTACTGTCTCAGTACAAACGTTTGCTTGTTTGTCATTCTTTTTAGAGTCACAAACAAATTTGAAGTCTGGTTTCAAAATTCACTGTGATACTCAACTTTGAAATCCTCAGTCTAACTGAAAATATTCAACTCAAGCGAGAAAACTGCATCATGCTGTGTCACGATAGCCTATCAGCGTTTTTTGACCGGACGTCACAGACAAATAACAAATAGACAATGAAATCAAGGCCATAGTCAGTCTTCATGTAATTAAGAGTGATAAAATTATAATTATGTATACTTTTCCTGTCACAAATCTGTCCCTAGTCAACTTATATATAGTGTTAGAGTAGGATTGAATGTGGTTTTGAATGCTTTAAATGAAATGGAAAAGCTTTGAGGAAAACTTTTTTATTGGTCTGAATTAGTAGCCTTAGACTTAGGATTTAAAAGATGAGTATCACAGTGAAATTTGACAGCAGACATCTCATTTATTTGTAAGAATGACAAACAAGCCAACGTTTGTACTGAAAAACAGTTCAGGACAATAAACTGGTGTCAGTCAACAGGCCCAGGACCTCTGAGGCCAAGTATGTTAGCTTTAGCGGAACATGTGGGATTAAAACATGCTAATTTAACAGGTAAATATTATTTCTGGTTAGTTCAGTATGCATATTTTATCTACAAGCCAATGAAAGAACAACACAAACACATTAAATCCTATTCATTTACATTCAAATTCATTGATTTCCAATCAGTTCCCCAAAGGTTTGTAGCATGTGCTCCCATCCTTGCTGCCTGCAGGTAAAATGGCCAACTCTCAAACAAGAAGTGGAAGAATATAATCTGATTTATACAAGGGGGAACCCAAACTGTGTGGGGTACAGTAGAAAGGGGGGTGCTTTGTTAATTTCCACAGCAGACGTGACATGACATGATAATACCAGGCTCTAATTAGACATTATTACATACAAGTATATTTCTGAATTCTTCTGTCTTCATTTAGAAAGTTTAGGTGCAGAATCGTCCTTAATTGGTCTTGAAAACTGCACCATACCTTTCTTACACACTGAGATAACGTTGAGGATTTAAGCAGAAGTCTTGACTCTGATCTTAATATTCTTTCAAAAGTAACACTGCTCGTCAAACTAATTCAGAATTACTTTTAGTTGTTCCTTTTTGATCACAACTGTCCCTTTTCCTCTGCAGTCACACAGTTTCTTTGTATTTTTGTGCTCAGACGCTGCGTGCGTGAAATCAGCGAGCCTACGGTCATCATTAAGACAGTAAATCTGCATATTCCCTTTTTCTTTTTAAACAGTACAGTAGCCCAAGGAAAGACAATACCCATCCTCTCTTCAATTATTTATTCTCACATCACCCCCAAAAGATGACAAATGCTAATTCTGGTCCATTCCCCAGCTGGGCACCCAAGTGCTCATTAGTTTTAAAGAAGGTTAATCCATTTAGGTTTTGCATATTGATATGCCAATTATGTCTAATCGTGGAATAGGCATCCGTCAAGGTAATAGTGCATAAACACATGCAGGAACATTAGGGAGAAGTCAACGTTATAATAAAGTAAGTGTTAATTGGTGAGGGAAGGACTGTCGGCTAACTCATGTGTGTAATGTACGGCCGGGTGAGGCGGGAGGAAGGGGAGGAGAAGGGGTTTTCATCAGATCCCCCCCCCAAAACCAAGTCATTTGCAAACCCCATGCTGCGAGCTCTCTGGGTGTCGCGCCCAAACGGTCGACTGAAGAGGAGGGTCACAGGGGTAGAGAAAATGTTTTTGAGAGAGTTTCCTGGTAAGTTTAGATCTGATGACTTTCAGGTCAAAAGACATTTAGGTGTTTTGGTGAAAACTGGGCTATATTTAATTGAAGGTTTTACATATAACAATTGTTTAACCAGTAATTCATTTACTACTTCATTTACTGCTTCATGTTGAAATGTAGTGGTTGAAATGCATCCAAAACAGTTACATGTAATAATATATAATTTAATACAGAATAATTTGTCCCTTGTGAATAAAAAAAGAAACATCTGTGTTCTTCTCCAACTCTGAAGATGATATTTTCAGAGTAACCACTCTTCATTCATTGGCTGCTGGCAGTGAGAGCTGATCCCAGTGTATCTATGAAGCGATGAACGTCGCTGAAGGAGTTGTAGAGCGGCACCGGAGCGATCCGCAGCACACTGGGCTCTCTCATGTCACACTTAACGACACAAAATGACAAAGTTAAAGTTGATCGAAAAGAGAAACATACCTCTGAATGTTTTGACACCGCTATGCTATGACAATTCTGATTTTTAACTCCTCTAAAGCATCTACTAAGATGTACTCACAGCGACGCCCCTCTTCTCCAGTTCCTGGAAAACCTTTCGGATGTGGACAGAGAAGGAGAGAGAGAGCTGACAGCCTCTCTGCTGAGGGTCAGAGGGAGTGATGATGCGGACATGAGGTTTGTGGGGCTGGGTGGGGTCCTCAGTGTAATAATGCTGGATCAGGTACTCCAGGTAACCTGTCAACAGGAGGGACTTCTTGCGCAATGCCTGCATACTGGTCATGTTAAACACCTGGCAAAATGAAAATGTGAATCACTTCTCAAAAAGCCTCATATCGTTGCTGACCCAAACTGAAAGGTTATTCCTTAGTAGATTGAATTGGAATTTATAAATAAACCATTTTTTCACTGACTGCTTGTTCTCTTTTGTAACACAGGATGAATCTCAGTGATTGATTATGGGGATGTTCATTCATTGTTCAATCTGAGCATTAAATCAGTGCACTGCAGTACCTCTAAACTGGCCTGCAGGGGGCAGACCAGAAGGATGGGCTGGTTCGACAGTCGGAAGCCGCTGACTCCAGGCTGCAGCTCCATAACTGAGAACACATAAAAACCACTTACAGTACAAAGTACCTGTGTAAATATAAAAGGTTTGACCTAAGAAAAGACCAATGTGGGGATAGATGAGGGAAGTGTTTAGGGTTCAGTACTGTACTACAGCCGTATAATATCGAATGAGACCACAAGATGGCAGCATACAGCAACCTTAAAGAGGTGGTATTATGCTCATTTTCAGGTTCAAATCCTATTTATCCTATTTAGGGGTTGTACCAGAACAGGTTTACATGGTTTAATTTTCAAAAAACACCATATTTTTTGTCATATTGCACATTGCTGCAGCTCCTCTTTTCACCCTGTGTTGAAGGCTTCGTTTTAGTATGGAGTGATACATTTTGTCTCTAAATGATCTTTGTTGGGAGTTGCACATGCACAGTTCCTAGTTAAGGACTACTAGCCAATCAGAAGCAGAGAAAGGCGGCCAGCGAAAAGACAGCTTCGATTCAGCTGTAGGCTACATGTTGCTGACCAGGTTGGCAATTTGGACTGGAGCAAGAGTTTCAGAGTGGTGAGTTATTAATCTGTAACAAATGTATCTTTCATCCATAAAGTTTTAACTGAGGTCTGTCTCTACATCACAGTAACAACTTTATGTCCACTGACTGCCTGGGGGGTAGCTAGTTTTTGGAAGGGAGAGGAGAGGGGTACTGCAGCTCACTGTTTTTCCACCGGTGCTTTTGAGGGCATATCGGACTAGTCGCTCAGCGAGCATTATGACACGTATTTTCATTTTGACGTCACAAGAAAGGGAAGTAAAGGCTGGACTACAAACGAGCTGTTTTCTGGCAGTTCAGAGCAGAGTTTTCTGTGGGAGATGGGAACTCCCTTTGAGGTGGACTTTGGGCTTTTTCACTTTGTAAACCTATTACATGCACAAAAAAGATATATAACTCAATAAAGGAGAGGGAAAAAGCCAAATACCATAATACCACCTCTTTAAAGTTTGCACAGCAGGGTGCGTCTGGGTGTCACACAAACATGATAGGTAGACTGGGAATTATAAAAACAATGATCTCCTTTTACCGTTATTCATCTGGAACCGAGTCTTCAGGTCGTGTCCCCACCATCCCATCAGCCTGGAGGAGACAGGAGAGGAAAATGATGTGATTAAGCAGTTTTAAACATCACATTTTGTAAAAAAATAAATAATAATGATAATAATAATAATAATAATAAAGTATATTAGTGACTGAAACTAAAGACTAAACAATAATACAGTAGCTCTACTGCTGCCAATTTGGCTGCATTGTGATTATGTTTACTTTTACTTGAGTAAGATTTTGAATGCTTTTACTTAAGCAAACTATCTTAATTCTTCTTCTACCACTGATTAAATCACAACAGACACCCTCAGACAGTAGTTTGTTCATGTATGTTAACAGCGTGGGAGCTCTCACACAGGTTTGATGGTGTCTTTATGTTTCTCATGGATAAATGCCCCGGCCAGACCACCAGCACCTGAATTTATATACTGTGAGAAGACAGTCAGTCATCACATGTACTGTGTTATACTCAATCATATGTGGGAAATTCACCCTTGATAATACTATCAATAGAGACAGCAGACTCATTTCGGGTACAGAAAGCAGGTCCTGTCAGCTGACCTTGTAGGAGCACCAGCAGGCGAAGTCGACTCCCCAGTCGTGCAGCTTCAGCTCGGCGTTTCCCGCAGCGTGGGCACAATCAAAACCCACATAGCAGCCCTGTCGGACAAAAAAGAAAGGATTATTAGTTCTACTGTGATCATCTGCTTTACTATGGTCAATATCACTACATTTAAGGATCAAGAGTTTCATGTCAGAGTAGAAATATGAAATTTGAAAACACCATGGCCAACAATACAGCTCCTTGAAATGTCTACTTATATATATATATATAAATTTGTATTAATAATCTGTAAAGTAGCTACAGTATATCAAATAAAGTAACATAATGTACCTCAGAAACTTACGTATGTAATGCAAGTTTGAGCAATCCATTGATTCTCTGCTCATATACTAGCAACATGCAGATGCCACAAGCGGATTACCCTTGTGGCATCTGCATGTGCTGATGTTACCTTCCTCTGGCCAGCCTCAGTGATGGCGGCCATGTTGAACAGCTGGCCTGTGTAATACTGAACTCCGCTGAACATCACCACAGCAATGGAGTCGCCCTCCTTCTCAATCACCTCCAGGATGTCCTCTGTTCTTAGAGTCTCTTCTCCCTGAACAGCCGGCAGAGTCATTGATCAGATTGTTTCCAGTTTGTTCAGATTTTGTTTACTGGACAGGAGCAGGCATGAAACATTAAGAAGTCAGATCTGGATGACAGATTGCAGTGAATATAAGCTGTGTGGCTCCAGTACCAGTCTGGGTGACAGCAACAGCATGCTCATCTGAGGGTCGAATCCTCGCAGTCGGATCTGAGACTCTACAGCGTACTGAGGACAGGAGAGACAAGGGGAGAAACTCTCAGCATAAGAAAAGACAATATTCAACAGTTTCTTTGTGGTAATCATTTAATGCTTTTGTGCTGGAGTCTTTAAGTTTAATGCTTGATTTTATTTGCTTCTGGTCCAGGCCTGATTTATTATTTGTGGTTTAGTTTAAGTACATAAACACAAAAAAATACCAGCAGCAAAGGAAGGATTTTATAAGAAAAACTGGTGTTTTAGTGTTGATATGGGGAATCTAGACCCATACAGAACAAGCCAACATTTGTAAATTTACTCACATGGTCTGAAGGAAACGCCTTGTCCTCTAGAAGGATTTTGTGCCGAGCTGCTGTGGGATTGTAGAAGGAAAGCTATAGAATAATGACATGAAATTCATTGATATTGCCCATGACGTAGTTTCCAATTATTGTTACAGGTAACCAAGGAAGGTTAAAATTAAAACAAGAATTGGATAACTATGACCTGGATGAACCTTCACAGACAAAGTTCACAGGTGCTTTTCAACACATTGGAACATCACAACTATCATTTTCCTATTTCTTGGGTGTGATCATCGTTTGCATATAGAGAGCTTGTGTTTTGGCATGCACCAAATGTACTCCAACAGAAAATGACTATCTCACCAGTAGAAGGTGTAAATTAACTGTCAGGCCATTCATCAGTGCCACCTCCTCAGTTTTAGCTCCTGTAAGAAATGGAACAAAGCAACACGAGTCATCTTCTCATTTCATTCATCAACCTTTCAGTGACTTGCTCAAGGACTTGAGCTTTATTTAAAATTTCTAACAACAATGCAGTATTTACTAAAAATCGGACGATGCAGTTGAGATACTCCAATAAAGGACAGAGACAAGTGACAGTTCAGGCATCTGACATCATCAGTCTAATTAATCTTAAACACAGTATTCACTGGATTAGTAAGGTGAAAACTTTATTTTGTAATATTCATAGAGCTTAGCACAAATTATTTATGTCTAGTGGGGGCCTGTTATGAACATATTTTCTCAGAAAAAATAGATACTTTAAGTGAAGGAGAGAAAAAAATTATTCTTAGTTCCATTTTAAAAAGCAGGTATAAGGAGGCGAAAAGGCATGTTTTGTTATGTGATTTAGGTGATAGTCCATTTCAGGTTTTATTGCTAACTATATGATACTTTAAAGGTTCAGTGTGTAAGTTCTAGTGACATCTAGTGGTGAGGGTTGCGAATTGCACCCCCCCTCCCCTACCCAAGCGAGCAGTATAGCTAGGGTGCCTGAGACAGGACAAAGATGTCATCTATGAGATAAAAGAGATTGCCATTCAAGAAATTAGGTTTCTTTAGATAGATGTGTTAAGAAATTATATAAATTATGTAAAACCAAAATGTTTTTCTTTAATATTATTGTTACTTTTTCATTAATAAACAACAGCCACATGAAGAAATTAAGTACTACATGATATCTCTTACTCTTGGAATACATTATTTTACAGGAGGGTTGGCTCATCTGGACTAACATAACAAAGCAAATGAAGAAATTCTCAAACACTATCACATCTAGTGCATCAAGTATGACCACTGCCAGCTACCAGGACAATGTAAGCCTCACTGTTTCTGCACCACAGTCCATTATAAACCACATAATACATAAAGTTTACAAAGGCATTGGCTGGTGAGAATCAAGGCTCCTCTCGCTTTGCTTAATTAGATAAGCAATCTGCAAATATTACCAAAATGTCTTTTGAATTTTTTAGTACTGACAGCCATAATTTCAGCTTGTGGTAAAACAGTGAACTGTTTTAATGGGCATTTAGCATGTGAAAGTACAAATTATATATTTATGTGCACAGTAGGACGCAATATCCAATAACATTTTTTAATAAGTAAAAAGTATTTATTATTGGTCACTTGATAGGCACATGGTCTTGTTATATATCACCATTAGCAGTAAAAAGAAATACATGTTTTCCACCAGGGCAGTAAAATGTGAAGTTTAGCTGCTGATCTGGGCTTCCCTGCTGTTACTGTTTCCTTACCAATAATATTCATCAGCTTTTTGTCTCAGGAAGGAAAGGGCACATTTATGTCAAAGCCATAACAGAGCGCAATAACTACATGACAATAACTACATGAAATTACAATCCAACTACATATTTTTTCAAAGTTTAGCTGGCTGATCTGAGCTTCGATGCTGGAAGCTGCTGTTTTATTGCCAATTAGCGATCAGCTGAACAGCGCTGGAGAGAGAGTAACTAAATGAAATTAATCCAACTAACATAACACCACAAGCCAAAGCACAGTGCTGGAGAATAAACCAATCCAACTAACAATAAATGTTTTTCTACCAGTCAGTAAAAGTTTAGCTGGCTGATGCTTCCATGCTCTATGCTAACATTACAGTTTTATTGCCAATTAACGTTACTGATCAGCTGATTGTCTCGCTAAGTAACCAGCAAAGCTAAACCACAGGCTGGAGAATAAGTAGGCGCCATGAAATTAATCCATATTTCACACCACTGACATGTCACGGCTCTCTGTGATTATGGACAGCTTCTAGCTTAAGCTATCAAACAACAGTTTTCATTTGCATCGATAAAGTCTGACAAACAAAGTTAATTACCTGTCCAGCAGAAAACAGACAACTTCAGCACCGCTTTGAAAACATCTGTCCCACATTAACTTTATAGCCTTCCATCTGGGAAAATCCACAAAATCCGTGATTTCTGCAGCTGTCTGTCCCGAATCCGTCTGGCTGTCGGCTCTCGTGCTAAATAACATGTGTGTGCTCCTTCATTTGTCCAAATTTCACTACTCTTCTTACTTCTAATAAACCAGAAGACTACTCGGAGACTGTATTAGTCCCTCTTCTTCTTCTTTGTACGTAATCAATGTGTATTCAATGAAGTGATGGGCATCTACTCTACTGGAAGTACACAAGCAGAAGAAGAACGCCGTGATGTCTATGCTCTGTAGCGCTGTTTGTTCGTTGACGGCTACGGTAAAAACATGACGACAAAATACAGCGACCTCCAGAGCAGGGGGTGCCCGCGGTTATGTAGATATAAATAGGTGCATTCGAGATGACGGCGGCTGACTTTCGCCGACTTCATAGTCTAACATGAGCTGGTGACTGCAGGGGTGGTGTATAAAAACGGCGCTGTAAAGTTGGATTCTACCTGCATTAGCTTACTGTGAGCTGAGATCAATGACTGATCTCGCGGCAACTGCAAGGAAAATGCCGCCAGACTAGGCAAAAGTGTGGTTCCAACTTTGTGCAGCTGGACAAATGCAACTGCAGCCGCCGGACTCGGCGCCAGCAATCACCTTGCTCCCGCGAGGTTTTAATGTCATGTGACGTGGTGCCGTTTTGCAGCGCCAGCGAAAGTCGGACACAATTTCTAACCAGCATGCCTTATTTTAAGTCCAGCATGCATCATGTTAAGTCAGCGCTGCGCAGCGCCGCATAAAGTCAAACACACCTAATGTCTCATTCTAAGGTAATAAAAACATAATGGTTCATTATGTAAGGCCTTTATACACCACTTCTGTCAATAGAGCCTCAGAAATATTACACACTGGACCTTTTTAAGGGTGATGAGTTTATAGTTTTAGTATTTTTTCATTTTATTGGTTCTACGTATGCAATGTAATGTTTTGCTGAAGAAGTTATGTCTCATGGTATCAACAGTATGTTCATGTGGGCTGGGCACTTACTATGTTCATGACACAATACATAACATAGCTAACTGCCATGCATAATGAAAATAATGCTAAACACTGTTTTCAGCTTCTCAAAATTTGAGGTGTGAAATGTGTTTTCTGACAAAACAAGTTATTGGAAGATGTCACCTTGGCCTATGGAAAGTTGCGATGGACATGTTTTACTATTGTCTGACATTAGTAGACTATATAATTAATAATTTCATTATAAAAACAATCAAAGGACTAGTTTATAATGAAAAATAAAATGTTAGTTTCAGTCCTAAGGAATCCTACCAGGGCGCATGAACTCTGAGATGATAATCTGGATATCTTGACTGAGCATGAACCAAATAGTGAGATATCTATTAAAAGTGAACTTACACACAATAACTAACCTGTGTACAAAATTTCTAAACAAATTACTTAAAGAAATTCAAGAATGCACACTGCAGCCCACCAACCTACACAGACCGTGTGTATGTAACTGCAGATTTGTTTAAAGTCCTTCAGGTGTACTTTAGACCCTACAAAAAGTGCAGTGACCTGAACAAGCAGCTTCACAGAAAAAGTATGAAAACGTGGCAAAATAGGTGTATGGAACCTTACAAACACTACAGAATAACACGGCTGAAGAACAGCCATGAACGAACCTGGGAATTTAAGAATTCAACTGCTGTGTATTCAGCTCTGTTTGATTGGCAGTTACATTCAAAAGTTTTCGGTAAGTATAAAATGGTTCATGGTTAATGAATAAAATAGTAGAATCACTGGCTACAGCAGGGCAGACAGCTTCCAAATAGTTTTATTATTTATGTACTTATTTTGAAAATAAATATTCCTCTTTTTGTCTTATGTGTCATTTCCATCAGAGTTTGGTCTTTTCATATTTCATTTCATTCTCCTTTCTCCTCAATTACTATTTCCTTAGTGTTATGTCTGTGTGTGATGGTGCTTCCAGGACAATCTTGAAAAGGACATTTAGATCTCAGGAGACAATCCTGGTGTAATAAAGATCCCCAAGTCATATACAGGCCAGAGCCGGCTCCTATTTGTATCTGTAGGAACGTTGGCTGCATGCCTTTCCCTATTAGGGGCATTAATAGTAAAGTTAGCCAACAGGAAAAACTCTTAATAACGTGATCTTCTCAATTAGAACAGCCTATGAGAAGCCAGGGCTCGGTAGCTTCGTGGTTTGAACCATCAGAGCTCTGTAGGCTGAGAGGAAAAGCAATTAGACTCAGTAAAACCATAGCAGATAAAACATTTATAACATGCTATGTGCTTACCAACAACATTAGCCATTAGTTCCTCTATGTTGTTTTCAGCCCACGCCCAAGGTCTAGAGCCCTCTGTGTGACCATGGACACCCCTGTAAAAAAGTTTATTTTATGAACTGTAACTATACTATTTATGTCTTTTTGGAATCCTTTTGGGAAATGTAGAATATAAGAGTGAACATACGTTTTGGCCCACTTCTCCAGTTCCTCTTCCAGGTACTTCCTCGCCATTTTGGGCTGAAGCCCCAACGAGTTTCCCACAAGGTAGATGCATTCTTTGGTGCCATCGACCAGCGAGAGATCAGCTACAGAGACATCAAAGAGCAAATACTGCAAATCATTTTCATACAATTAAGTTACTGAGCTACTACATATCCAAATAATATCAGCAAGTATATGCACTATTTTTGACTCACAAGGAGGCAAATCAGCAATTTTGGGCACCAGGAACTTCTCTCTGAGATGTCTCAGTGTGTCATGTTTGTCGAGGTACGCAGCCACTTCTGCAGAGGTCGGGCTGCAGCCCAGCAAGGCTGAAACTCGCCTTAAAGTTTCTCTCGGAGTTGAGCCGATAAGCGGGTCCATTACTGTGGGACTGGGTGGCTGCTTGCCTGCAGAGAGATGAAGTACAATATTTTCTATTACAAAGATACCTTCCCCTTAAAGAATCGATTTCTTCTTACTACATAAATCCATTAAATCTATTTATTTCTCTGTCTGTCTCCCAACCTCTCATGATTAAACGTAAAGGCTTCAAATGTCAAGTGAATTTTAATATGGCATTCTGCTGTTCTATTATCAGTCACTCTTGAAGACTCCTGTGACCGTGTCTGCTTATCAGAAGAGCTCAGGATATATGTTTTATCTAGAGCCTACAGGCTATGATGTTTACCACATTAACGTGTGCTAATATTAATTTTGTCTCTCTCCAGTGAAAAACATTTCGAGACCTAAGAAAAACAGCATGACCATCATGCATTTTTCAGTTTAAGCAAAACTGTTACAATCAAGTACCAGCAAGTTTTCTGCTGAAATTCACCAATGATTATTCACAGCATAGCCTGAACCTGCTGTTAACAGAGCATATATCAGGAAAAGTTAATGTTCCAGGTTTCAACACACATTTTCAAGAATTATACATTATACACACATTTTACAGCATATTGTATAAGAAACATACATGTGTGAAAGAAAGGTCACAAATAAAACGTCCAGGGGTTCCCCCTTGGTTCACAGAAGCCAGGCTGTGTCATATGAGCCCTTGAAGCGGTCTTTATGCTTCATGCAGACAGGATAGCACTACACACCACTCTGCATGTAGTGTTATCCTATCGCAGCTCCACACATTACACACGCCGCGCCCGCCAGAGCCCAGCCGGGGGCTCGTGCGTGACCACGGCATCACTGACGCAGTTCCTCTTCCTGCATCCAGAGGTGAGTGACAGGCTGTGTTGTGCGCTGTACATGTGCGCTGTACATGTGTGATGTACGGCATCAAGTGTGTGCCAACAGGTTGCGCACGACAGGCGACAGTGACACTGATGAGAATTGTGTTTCTTGTAAACTGCAAAGTGTTGCGCTTTACAGACAGCTTCTCTTGAGATTATGAAGAAGCTGCTGTTTCTCACTTCCCCACATTGTGTGAACCAGCTGTGTGTTGGCCAAATGGCTAACAAGCAGCCTGGGCTTGCTGCAAAGCTGCACATCCTCTCTCCCCTTGCCCCCCTCCCTGACATGGTCAGGTGGCTGGCCATCTTTTACTTTAAAATGTCCATTTCAAATTTTGTCATAAAGCATCTATTTCAACAAACTCTGTTGACTCTAAACATTAGCTGAAATTTGTCACTGTACTGTAAAAAACAAAGAGAAAAAAGGTCGGTACACATACACATAGCCTACAATAGTCTTCTGCTTTAAAACCTCAGTTTAAATTTATTCATTTAGCTGATGCTTTTTATCCAAAGCAACTTACAATTGCTATACATGTCAGAGGTTGCATGCCAACGTGCAAGTAGGGGTTAAGTGTCTTGCTCAGGGACACATTGGTAGATGGGTCAGTCATTTAGTTTTACTTTAAAAAGGTGTTTGGTCTGCAAGCTTACCTGAAAGGTCAATCAGTTCTATGGCTTAAATAGCTGCTTTTACCTTTAAAACATTTTCATTGTTACCTACATACATTACAGTCTACAGTCACATTTACACACATAACAGTCTACTTTCACCTCCACATACAGTTCATTGTGCAGTTTTACTAAGCTATAACAACACCAGTAACAGTCCAGTTATTTTTTTTACAGTCCAACAATCAGTTGCTTTTGGTTTACATTGAACATTACCTATTTTGTGTACTGAAAGATATAACTCACGGTTTGCAGATGAGCCTCCTCTCTGCAGGCAGCAGTCAAACTGAGTGAATCCTCTGCCCTGGAAATGCTCTTTAACCTCAGTGTGTGCAGCCTAAAGTTAATCATTGTTCTAATATACCAACCTCAAGCTAAGATAAAACCAGAGCTGAACATGTCCTTTATCTCTTCATGGATCCGACTAATTCCTGTTATTAAATGCTCCTCGATTCGACAGGCAGACAAGACAGACTTCCTCATTTTTGTGGTTTCATTTTCGCGTATGAATATTGAAACCATGCAGTCTGAAGTTCTACATGTTGTAGGGGTAAAAAACACTGTTGAGCGGTAATCTGCTGATGTAACTGCTTCCACTGCATGGATTTGCTCCCATTCAACAAAAAGAGTATTAGTGAGATCCAACACTTGAGCCTGACTGAGAAATCGGTGTGCAGATTTTATCGGTGGACAGCAGATAAATTGGTATCTATGTTTATAACAGCCGATAAATGACAATTAAAAGAGAAACGGAGAGACGGATTCTGTAATCATGTTATGAGTGTTGTGATTGCATAGTTTGTCCATCAGAAGGCACTCTGCAACTCCTCTATGGGTAACACACTAGGTGCAATCGAGATGACTGCGGCTGACTTTAACATACTTGACGGTCAAATGTGAGCAGCAGGCGACTGCAGGGTCAAGCCGGACACATTCTACCTATGTGAGCTAACTGTGAGCTTAGAACAACGACTGATCTCGCGTCGTTTGCTAAGACAAATGCCACAAGACCATGCAAAAGGTGGTTCCAACTTTTGTGCAGTCAGGAGAAAAACTACTGCGGCTGCCAGACTCAGCGATTGCAGTCGCCTCACTCCCACGAGGTCATGTGACATGGTGACGTTTTGTAGCGCTGGCGAAATTCGCACACAATTTCTAACCAGCGTGCATCACATTAAGTCAGTGCTCCAAAGGGCTGCATATAGTCGAACGCACCTACTGTTTAGAATACCACATATCCACCACAAAACACAGCAATTAGCTGACATGATCAGAATTGTTCAGTTTTTATGACATACAACAATTTATACCAATAAAAAAGTTTATTTTTAAACTGCATTATGTCATGTTATTCTGATGAGGTCTCATAACTACACGTAACAATTATTAGGGATAATGTTTGTTCATGTTATGTGTTTCTGAAAGAAGAAGAAGAATATCGTCTTAAAAATCCCATATCTGTCAGGCTCTATCCAACACTGATGTTGGGTGATAAGGTCTACTCACAGCCGGTGATCCAGTCCCTCCCAAAGTAGAAAAAACACTCCAAAGGTATTGGCTGAGGTTGAGGTTAGGGCTTTCTGCAGGCCAGTCAAGTTCTTCAAACTAGGCAAAAACTATTTCTTTACTGAGATGACTTTCTGCACAGGGGTCTTGTCATGTTGAAACAGGAAAGAGACAAACATTATGTGTTGACACAAAGTTGGAAGCACAGGGGTGTCCACATACAATAGGCCTTATAGTGTATTTGTCCTTGTGTCAAGTAAAATATTTTAAGTAAATGTGATTGCTCTTGTAGATGTAGATAAACTGTGTAACTTAAACTCACTGCAGCCACAAGCACTGGAGAAGAGTCATAAAGTCAACAAACTGACTCACTATTGTGCATCACAGAGCAGTAGACTATTGACTTAAGGTTAGCTGATCATAGGCGGAAATCCCGGGGGGGACGGGGGGACATGTCCCCTCCTATCTGAGGGGTGTCCCCCCCTTAAAAACCAATTAAATAATATAATGATATATACATAGAATAATTGTGTAAATAGTAAAACAATACCAACGCAAACAGGGCAATTAAAGTGCGCTTTAAGTTTAGAAACATTTTGAGTCCCCCCTCTCTTGTCTCACAGTGGTTTAGTCCACTGCCTGCTCTCCTTCACAGCAGTCCGGTCAGAGAAAACCAGTTCTATTTTGCATAGGCTTCGCCCTCTAAGGCTATCGCTATAGGGCTTACCCCTTCCGCGCCTGCGCGGCACTGAGAATTTTAGTGTACGCCCAAACACAGCGTGTGCCTCTCCTACCTCCGCACCTTGTATATAAACAACGGTGAGACCCAGCCATCGGCTCCCATTTTTCTTCAGCACTGAGCTGTCTAAAGAGCAGAAGATTTGTCTAAAGAGGAAAAGACTTTCCAGCCGGAAAACAAGAAGAAAGATGTCTTCCAGCAAGCTGGCCAGAACGGGGCGAGAGCACGTAGTGGTCCGCACCGACTACAGGGCTGCGGCTGCCTACATAAAGCGCCAAAGCAGGGTGCGCTCTGCGCAGCTGTTGGGTCTGACCAGACGGCTGCTCCTGTGGGCGCACACTCACCTGCTCTCCATCAGAGCAGAATACATCCCTGGCGTGCTGAACAGAGGGACGGACATCATGTCGAGGGGGGGCCTGTCCGCTGCCGGCGGTGCTTTCATTCCTCCAGTTGCTCATGGACGGGTGGGCTGGCATTCAGTAAAGTTAGAACCTACACTGCTGCCATTTCGTCCTGTCAGGAGGGCTTTGGGGACAGGACTGTGTACTCCCACCCCCTGGTGAAGCGTTTCCTTAGGGGGGTGCGGAAGCGCAGGCCGGTGACGCGGCCTGTTGCCCCGCAGTGGGATTTGAGGCTGTTTACGTGCCTTAACCCAAGCCCCGTTTGAGCCTTTGGAGACAGAAGACCTGAGATTCCTTTTGGCTAAGGTTGCCTTGCTCCTGGCTCTGACATCGGCCAAGAGGGTCAGCGATCTGGCTGCCCTCTCTGTGGCTCCGTCGTGTCTCAAGATTCAGGGCGACGCCAGCTCGGCTGTTCTGCGCCCTAACCCGGCGTTCATGCCTAAAAGCATTACGAACTCCTTTTGGTCGTGGGGCAGCACCCTCTCGGATTCTTTTCCTCCCTCCCATGGGTCGGTGGAGGTTGCTGCTTACGTGGCCCTGCCTTGTGCGCATCTGATGCGGTTGCTGTCATGACCCCGTCTGTGTCTGTACAGCTACGGGGCCCCCCACCCAGTTTCCAGATTTACGCATGGGTCTGCCTTGCACCGAGCGGGCGACTGGGTGGCTCATTATGGCTCTGGGCAGGTGAGTTGTGCTTCTTGGTACAGCATAGGCCAGTGAGGCATTGACTCATCCTGCTTCGCCTCTTACCCAATAGCGATAGCCTTAGAGGGCGAAGCCTATACGAAATAGAACGGGGGTTACGTACTGTAACCCGGATTCTATGAGTATAGGCGCAGCCCTCTAAGTTGAAGGCCTCACTGGACCTTGGTTCTCAGTGCTGAAGAAAAGGCATTTGGGAGCTGATGGCTGGGTCTCACCATTGTATATATACAAGGTGCAGATGTAGAAGAGGCCCATGCTGTGGGTGGGCGTAGACTAAAATTCTTAGTGCCGCGCAGGCACATGGAAGGGGTAAACCCAATAGCGATAGCCTTAGAGGGCTGCAACTTCCATCTGTTTACGTGTATCTTATAAAATATACAATTTTGGCTGTATTATTTGTGTCCCCTTCAAAAATTGCTCTTGAGAAATTTTATGTTTATTGTCCCCCCCTACTGTGAGATGAAATTTATGCCCATGTAGCTGATATTTCTTAACATTAGACACTAAAATAAGCTACTGGTAAAGCTGTAGAAGCAAACCTCCTGTGTGTATTGAATAAACAAGGCTGTGTTTATTGCTTATGAATTCAACTTCTCATTATTAGTAAGAGGAAGTATTAGGCCTATTTCTTGCCTCAGAAGTTAAACTTGTACATTTATTCACCCAGAAATACACAACGTTTCTTTGTAAAGACTCTTTACTTTGACAGAATGAAATGTATGGTGCACAGTGGCAAGTTAAAGTTGCATGAGACAGTGACTTGTTGATTCTGGTGAGGACCTGCAGACTGACTCACGGCTGCGTCACGATTTCCTTCCTCTGCCCCGAAGCGTTTCAGCAGCGGAGCGTGTAGCCTGCCCCACATTATTGATTGGTTGTTAATTTGTCATTGTGGTGCTCCCACTATCTTCTTCACAGCTCTATGTGACCCCTTTTTGTTACATGGTCAACTGCATAGCAAATGAAGAGCATTTCAGAATCAGAGCATTTTGCCTGCATGATTTTGCTGACATGTTTAGATTTTGTTGATTTGGTAATCAATGCTTGCTTTTTGTGATTTTATTCTTATTAAGTAGGTTACGTAGTGAAATGGTTTCTTTTTGTGTCTGTTTTAACCATGCTCATTTTTGTTTTATGATCGGGAGTCTGCACAGGGTGTTTTATTTTGAAAACTGAGCAGATTCTCTAAGCTGTTCTTTGTCTGACTTCCTGCCCAGTTCGATCTGGTCTGTGCTGCTTTCGTCAAAATATAGGGCCCAATCCCAATGTCCCCCCTAAGCCCTGAACCCTCACAGACTTTACTGACGTCACTTGGAAAGTGATTGAATGTATGAGGCTGCAAGGGCTCAAAATGCCGTAAACAGGAACGGGACAGCACTTTGCCACTTTATCACGTTACCTTGACGACGCTGACGAATTGCACACTTTTTATTTTATGTGTTTCCCTGATTTTTAAGTCCTGCAAGCTCTTGCCCTACAGAGTGGAGGAGAGGTAAATATCAATATATATTTGTCAATAATCAATACACTATTGTTGGTCAAAACAACATCATTAAGCAAAAACTAAAATAAATAGTTTGTAATAAGGTGATTGCATTCATCTGACTTCATGTGATCTATGTACCATCTTAAGAAAACTTTCAACAATTTTAATGTCAGCGTTGGTGTCCATGCTTGTTTGTTTACCGTTTTTCTTTTTCTTCTATTATAACGCAGATTTGCCATGATTTTTCTCTCGTCTCCGGGCTTCCCCTGGTAACCCCCGTGTTTCACGTCATACCGCTATTAACTGTGGGCAAAGGCGGACTTAAGGCTCTAAAAAGGGCTCAAAATGTCGGCGAGAGAGCCCTCGCGCTGCGCACTTGACGATTTGACAGTGGGACAGCCCTAAGCCCTCACGGACTTCCAGGGAACGCGCCTCAAAGGGCCTTTCCGAAACTAGACCCTCACTTAAACTCCGACAGGGAGTAAACTCTGGTCGAATTCACCCTCCAGGTCAAATCGACCTCCCTAACCCGCGTAGGGTCAACTTTCGGACGAACTACCCTCTCTCCCCAGCATAAAAAGAATCTGACGTTACCGCTGCTCTAACTGCTATAATAGCCTAAGTGTATCAAATAAACAACAGTGGTATTAAGATTCAGGATTGATGTTGAGGAAAAGTGTGGTTTTTGCAATAACGAAACTGAAAGCATTTGTCATTCATTTTGTGGTTGTGTTCGTGTCGAATATTTCTTTAAGAACATGACTTTATATATTTACGAAAAATAAATATTATATTCTTTTATGAAAAGATTGATATTCATTGTAAAGAAAAGCCTATATATTTGAACATCTTTAGCCTATATGAAAAATGTTACATTCACAAATACAACATTTCAGTATAAATCATATGGGCTACGTTGTTAACCTGTGAATGGTGACGTGACAATGTTAGAGTAGTTTCGAAATAAAAAAATTCTACATGTTAACCGGCGAAGTCACACGGAACGCAAAATGAAAGAAAGGTCCCCCATCGTGCAGCAAAGGGTGTTACACACCTTCAACAAGCCAGCATCGGTGCTGACTCGGCATTTGAGTTTAACAACCCACTACCACTCCGCCCTCATTGGTTTCAGATGGCACTCCATGTGGCGGACCCTCCGCATGAAATTATGTAGGGAGAGGGAGTAGCAAGCAGTTTCGGAAAGGCCCAAATTCTGTGAGTCTGTGAGGGTAGACATTGGGATTGGGCATAGGAGTGAGGAGCCTTTTTTTCTCACTATACTTTTCATCACATCTCCACTAGATGGCAGCAAAGTATTGGCGATCGTGGAGGTGAGGAAAAAAATGTACAGCTAATATAAATCTATACACTACAGCCAAGCAAAAAAGTATAGGGCCATTCAGGGTTTATGCCAAATATAATACAAGTAAAATATTTAGTGGAATAAAACCTTTTCTTAGTTATGAGACAAAATTCCATTATTGCCTGAACATTTGCAGATATATTAGTGTGCATGTAGGCCTACTATGTTTTTTTGTTTTTTTAACATTAATATGTGGAATTAAATTGTGGAATTGTCTTAGGAGTTATTTAACCCTTTCATGCATGGTGTCCACATTTGTGGACAGGACTGCATTTTGGGGTACTATATCATGGTTATGTTCTCCAAGTCATTTGAGGACAGTGTCAGTTGATTGATTACAACATTGTAACAGTGGTTACTCTTGTTTTCCAAATATTTATTGCTGGATGACCACATCAATCCAAAATGGCCGACTGTGATGGCCATGTGCTAAATGCATCAGGGATATCTGTGAAAAAGTTTCATTCAAGGTCAGTCAAGATAAAAAAAAAAAATTTGTTTGTTTGTACAGTAAAGTATTATTAACAGGTTTATGTTTTATAAATTAAAATTTAGAGTAAAATGTAGTTTTTATACACCAAAAACCAACTGTCCTCGTATGTGGACATCATGCAACAGTGGAATCAGATTGCATTAAGTTTGATTTCTGTAACAAGCTTGTTTATCCATTTATATTTTTCAAAGATGTGATAAATTGTATTATATTATAGTAAAACAGACATTTAATAAATATATGAACATTAATAATAATGCAAATGTGCATATTACAGCAATATAAGAATAGCAACTTTTGACTGCTTTGCAGCCTTTACACAAAATAAGTAAGTAAGTATTATCTGTTGTAAAATGTTGGATGTTGACATGTTAAAACAGAGATGATTCAACATGAAGTTAGATGAGGATAACAATATACTACTGGGTTTCCGCATAAATGTAACTAAAGTTATCAATACAACTGTGAGGGTTTTTCCCCTATTTGTTCCTAAAATATGTTTTTTATTGTTAATTTTCAACTATTGACCTTAAATACATAGCATAACATGACATAAAAATTTTGGTTAAACATTATCCAATAAAAAAAGTATAAAGATCAAATAACTTGACAATATTTACTTACAGAGCCTTTCGCCCGATGTCAGCTGGGATTGACTGAGTGTGATTTTGAACTATTTATTTGAAGAAACAGGCAGGTAACGGGATTTTTGTCTTCCCTCTGCTACTTTCCAATCACTGAATGTGTTTTTTAGAGATTAGATTTGTGAATTTTGGAATTAGAAATGACCAGTCTGAATCTAAACCTCATGAGAAAACCATGTGTAAGATTATAATGACTTAAGATGAAGTTTTATTGTACTCTATGTCCTGTGTTTTCACTAATAATTAACATGTCCGGGGATCAAGTATGGGTTATTATTGCTCTTGCTAAATATACGACATGTTTTTGAGGCAATATTAACAAACCATCTCCCTAAACTCTGTAGGATTGTTGGTTTTACAAAGGACTTTCTGATGAATCTCAGATGTAAGTTTCAGTCTCTGGCTAAAATGTAGGTTTCCACAACCAAAGTGACTAGTGTTTTTCATCTTCTTCCTCACCTTCTTTTCTTCATCTTCTGCCTCATTATTCATTTCCTCCTGACAGCTCACTAAGCTGTCTGCATTCATTTCATCACGTTAGCTGTAGCGCTGACTCCTGCTGAAGGTGATATTTTCCATCCACAGAGCATCAAACTGTGCTAGAACCTAAAATAACACACGCATAGTCTGCATTAAATACACAATACTGGTTTTTGTGATGTTTTGAAAACAGATTAAGATTATAGATTCACTCGTTCATATATTAAAAATGACTGGAAGGACTTCATTTAGTGGGGAGAGACAATCAAGTCATGTACAGTGTTGATGAGTGGTGTTTCTAATTACCCATATTGGAGTAAAACAGACTTTATTTTCCTCACAGCAGCCTGACATCGCATCAGGGACACCTCGCTGTTTGGGAGTTGTCTCATAATCAAACTTGACAGAGTGAGAAAAGTAAAAGGTTTACAGTTCATACTGTACTCTGGCCTACAGTGTGGCGATGTATCCGTCCCTCTGTGAGGCCAAGCAGCCTGTGTTCTGACTTAAACTGAGGCCAGAACCTTCTGTCAACATCATACAACATCTCTGGAAAACCTCCTGCATTCACACGACTGAATTGTTTTCACTGCATTTTGGGGAGTTTTAAAGAGGACCAGAGAAGTTGCCTTGTCGTACTCCTTCAATATAAATTCATGAACCCTAACATTAGTTACATAAAGGCTTGAGGAATCCCCTACAAACATTAATCATTTTTCATTTTCAGTTGTCGCAATCACAAAGTTAACAACTTTCCAAAAATTTGTTTCATGAGTTTTACCAAAGAATTTTTGAAGAAATGTGTATTGCCAAATTTTAAGAAATAAGGGGGTAATTTGAGAGGGAAATCAAGTTCCTCCTTCAAAAAAATCACAAATCTGAATGTACTAAACCTCAACTTGATCTTTAATCATATGTGCTGCATTGTTAAGCTTTATGTCGCTGCTCCTGAACAGTGTGTCCATATGTGGCTTCAAACTAACCATGTTGCTGATAAATCGATTCGTAAAGCCTCACGTGTTGTGCAGAACACAACAGTTTACCTCATACATGACCTTCAAGGAACCTTGATAAGAAGTGCCCTCTAGGCCCTAAGGTGACTGACCTTTAACCCAGACAGAAATTCTGTCTGTTTTCCACAAGAGCTGGAAGCAATAAAGCCAAATTAGCTTGCTGTAACTTCTCTAACACAAGTTGACATAATCAAAACAACCAGTAAATATGTTTTTACTGCACTCCCAAAAATAATGTGTCATATTTAAAGACACGAGGACAGCACATGTTTGCATTTTCCAACATAACGTGTCAAGAAAATATTTCTAGATTGCATGTGTGGTCAACAACGAGCCATGTTTGGAAGAAACCCAAGTTGGTATTTTGGAAAGCTAAGCATGCAGACGTGTTAAAAATGACTCATGGTTTTTAAGAGAGCAGAAACAATATGGTTGCAAGATGTTTGTGGCCAATGTAGCCGCTGACATGCCTCTTGTATGTCCTTCCCTTGTTTTTCTCACAGTAAATGAGGATGTGTGACATCTGGAAGCGCTCAGAAGGCAGGACTGAAACCTCCCCCCTTGTCGTTTTGCAGGGCACAAACATCAAAGGAGGCGGCAGATAATGTTGTGTCTCCCGCAAAGACACTTCAGCGAGGAGCCACCACCGCTGCAGTCTCAAACCCGGGAGGTTTTCAGGAGGTTCTCGGGAGACTAATGTGGATGATGTGGCGTTTCTGAACACAAGTAGGACAGGTGTGAAAAGGCTAAGAGTCACAGGACAAATTGAGGCTTTAGTGCAGAACAGCAGGGAGGAAAAGAGGGAACTCTAAGGTTGCCATTTCTGATTTAGTTTTGTGTCAACTGCTTTATGTATGAAGTTTATCTTGCCACTAAGTAGGGTTTGCCAATATGGCAACACATATTAGGAGATGACAGAATTCTCCACTGGGGCAAATGTTGCAAGAATTCATGCAATAAAGTACCTTGATTTGTAAGGTATTTAAATCACTTCATCAGCCAAAACCTGATAATCCCATCTGGTTATTTTATCTCTAATTGAATTCCCTGGAAAAATATATATATATATATATATTATTGTAATATAAAATGGCATATATGTTATTGAGGAGGTACTGAGAACATCTTCACCTCGATAAATATGTGGTATTTAGCATGTGATTTAAAGGTTCGGTGTGTAACATTTAGTGGCATCTAGTGGTGAGGGTTGTGAATTGCAACCATCTGTCCAGTCTACCACTACCACCTAACCTTTCAAAGAGCTAAGACAGCTACAGCGGCTGACACAGCACAAAAGGTGTCTCTTCTGAGACAGCAGAGAGTGGGCAGTCAAGAAAATGAGGTTTCTTTTGGTATATAAGAAATTATATTTAGTTATTAGTTAGTTATTCATTAAAACCATATGTTATTGTGACTTGGCCACTGACAGATAACATGGAAAATGTAAGCTAAGAGTGTTTACTGTAATACTTTATTTGGCCTGTTACAGAATGTAGTTTTTAGTGAGAGTGGGGATGTCACAACCGTGCCGCACCAACGCCAGCGACAGGCAGGCAAGAACCCCAGTAGCCAATAGCGGTGGGAGTGAAAAAAAAAGTTGACTCCCAGACGGATCGCAACGCAAACGCAGAAGACCCCAACCCGACCAACAAACAGCAAAGACACCAGCGATACAAATGTCAGTTGACAACGTAATGCCGTCGGAAAGCAAAAGGCGGAACCCGCAGAAGAGCAGCACCCGGACCGACCGCGGTGCGCACACAACAGAGACCAGCCCCCCCCCCCACGCGCCCGGCACCCCACTGCCGCAAAACAAACAACCAAAACACCACGCAATCATCAACATCAACCCGCAAGTGACGCCAACAACCCGCACACTGCGCGAACACAGTGACACCCAACACCCGGCAGTCCCCTGCGTATTCTGCGCGCAAGGCCGAGCAAATGAGAGAAAGCAAGCGGCAGAACACAACGGCAAAGGCCAGCGGAGAAAAACACTATCAGCAAGTCCCAGCCCGCCAGCAATGCACCACCCAGGCCATGGTGCACATGCCAAAAAAAGTCCACTGCCCCCCCAACCGCCGGAGACATGGGGGCCGCCAGTGCCAGCCCAGCTTCCCGGCCGCCTCCGGCCATGCAACGCCAGCCAAACAAGCAACGAGGACCCTGCCTAGGGACAGAGGGGGCCCCCACAGCCCATACCAGCAGCCCCACTCACACCCAGGCCAGGCCAGAGGCCTACCAGCCCCAACCCCCCACGCCCCTCCTCCACCCAGAAGTGAAGCATCCCCCACACACAACCCCACCATCACCAAAGAAAAGAGACAGCAGTAACAACCCTCAGCCCCAGGACGCCACCAGATGCACCGAGCCCCTAGTACCCACCTAGGGGTGGGAATCTCCCGGCCCCCCCATGACCCGACCACGATCCAAAGGGCCGCAACACGACCACAAAACAACCATCGACGCACCCCAACGCACAATCCTCCCCCACACAGGATCTCCGGACGATCACCAAGCATCCAATCAGAGCACCAAAATCCAAAAGAAACACCCCCCAACCAGCTCAAAAGGACCGTAGAAACATGATGACGCAACATGGCAGCGTCCACGGAAGGGGGGACCCACTGTTATGGAGATATAAATGGCTCATTTTTAAAAATTCCTCCCTTCTTTTAAAAGGTTGAAATGTTTTAGAGCTAAGACAGCCAAGATAGTTCTTCAGCATTTGTTCTAGTTCTTTTGGTTGTATCACACAATCTTCCTCGGCAGGTGGAGTTGGCCTAGTTGTCATGGAATTGTAGATGCTAAAATGTTGTAAACTTATCGAAACTTACCCAAATACGTTCAATCCAGCAAAATGTTGTTCATTTTGTTTTTAAAAGTGAAAGCCTTCCAATTTATTGAAAGATGAAATTGTAACTATCATTACTTGATGTCCTGTTACCCTGTACATAGGATAAGCGGTTGACGATGGATGGATGGATTACTTGATGTATTTCCTCATGAAACAGGTCACTGAGAGGTCAACCTGAAGTGTAAACCAAGCAGCTTTGAGTAATGGAGAGAAAGGCAGTTGAATTGGCTAGATCAGCTAAAAAAGGCGGGATCAGTGAAACATTTGTGATGACTTAATTGGTTGGACTTCAGTTACATCCAATGCCCATTTCATGGAATCTTTAGGAGTTAATCAAAGGGATTCTTGGATGAAACAATAAATTTACCTGAGCTTGTGTTAAAGCCAAATAGACTAAATGAGATCACAGGATAAATCTAGACTGAAAATCTTGAATCAAGTTTTTAATTTGTTGTTTAATTGCTTGCAATGGAGCACTTTGGGCAAGATATAGAAGGAAATTGGGATTAAAAGTGACAACATGTGAGTAATCGTTGCTTTCCATATTGTTTTTGCTGCCATTTCATGGAAGTGGAGGTAAAGTGAAGCTTTCTAACTAGAGAATTTACAGTTTCCAAATGAAACCTTAAGGCGTCAGGATGCTTCAAAATTGAAGTGCTTGTCGGATGGTCGAACAGCATCTGAAATAATCTCCCAAAAGGAACCGGTAAACTGCAAAACCATGGTTTGACACAGCCCCCCAAATTCCGATGTCATTAAGGTGTCGGGCAGGGAAGTTTCAGTCGCTACTCAATGATCCAAAAAGCACTTCATTTGAAGCATACTGACACCTTAACTTTCCAAAACCGACAAGTATGCCCACTTTACACACTGCCTAGTCAGGTTGCCGGACGTTAGAAAAAAGGCAGCTCTCATTTTTTAATCAGCATACTATTTCTGACTATTTCTGTCACTTTTCATGTGTACAACAAAATAGACAACATTCCTCAAAACAAATTAGCTTGGAGCATACTGAAACCTTTTCTGTATTTCTAGTGTATTTTTAGGCCTTTATCGTACAATGTAGAGATAGAGGAGAAGCAACATGAAATGAGAGGTAATAAGGAGGAATTTATGAGTGGTCCCCATACTGAAAGCTTTACTTTTACTTGTTTATTAATTTCATATTTTTATGGCGTTTTTGGCCTTAATTGAAGGCGCAGAGACAGTAGAGAGGCAACAGGAAATGAGAGGTAAGAAAGAGGGGAGGATATATAATGTATTAATCAGGGACTCACTAGACGATACCGCAAATACTTTACTCTTAGAGCATGTGAAACAGTCTTTCTGCTGGAGGAAAACTGTTGATTTGAATCCCTATAACGAATGTCTGGTTGAGGAAACTTGATCCCAGACTGTTGCAGTATATTGAGCCAGTATCTATGCAAAACATCTAGTGTAATGCCTTAATGTGAAGCAAAATGTTACTCAAAAACCATCTTACCCTTCCTCATATTTTCTGCACTGCATTGAAATACAAAAGCATAAATATGATGCTTTGGTTCAAACATCTAATGTCTCTTTTTTCCAAGTCTGAAAACTGAAGGTCTGAGACTTTCTCACAGTATTGAAGTGAAGTCTGAATGAAAAGGCAAGCGGAGAACACCTGCTGCTCCTCTTGGGTCTTTTATTTAGTGGAAAGGTATGTCTTTTTGTCTCTAGCCTCTAGCACCTGATGTTTACTCTATACTCAGGAGGCCGGCATTCTCTGTTTCAGCTCTGCAGGTTCTCACATCCCCCTGTAGTGAAATCAGCTCAGTCACGAAGTGGTTTCATTCACATGAAGAGACAATTAACTAATTAGGCTGTTTTAGTGTTTAGGTGAGCTTTCCTGCGTTTTGGAAATGGAAAATGTGTCATTTGCTGTAACAAGAAAAGCTATTTTTAGGAATTTTAGCTCAGTGAATATGAGATTAAGTATAAAGTACCATCTTCTTTGTTTTATTATTTGGTTGAAGAATGGGTCAGGGTCAAAGTCTATGTACTGTTTTGCTGTTTGTCCTGTGCATGTATTTCTCATGTACACTATATTATGTGTATTTTGAAAATCATGAAAAATAAAAAAGCATTAGGTTGCTTGAATACAATGTGTTTAGAAATAAAGGTTCATTAATAATTACTATTGTAAAACTATGGCAGTAAGATAGGTACACAATAGAAATGATAAACATTACATAAATAAAGTAAAAACAGAGGTTTAGAGAAACATGGCTTTAAAATTGAACCCAAAACCAAAAACTTGTAGCAGCTTTTTTCTTTGAATAAAGACTTTCAAACACATGTCCTGCGCAGTTAATAATTCATTTCAGGTGCATCATCTTATCCTCATGTTTGTCTAACATAAAGCCTGACTGGATACTCACATTCTCTATAGCTGCTGACATGCTGTATATACAAGTAAGGCACTGAGTACATACAGCTTCAGAAGTCTGCCTGTGTATGCAATGCACTTATATGTAAAGTCTGCTGCACAAATGTCCTAACTGTCAGAATAAGTCTGGAGTTTGATCTAATAAAGTGTGATTTTTTTTTAAACACTATGTTTATTTCTCCACTTGGTACATGACATGGTGATTAAAGTGATTTAGTAATTAGCAGGATTAATTAGGTTAATTAATTAAATTGCAGGA
>NC_060150.1:17125862-17135793 GCF_021292245.1 Micropterus dolomieu | reverse complement strand
AAACGTCTTCCATTTGAGGATTATGGAGGCCACTGTGCTCTTAGGAACCTTAAGTGCAGCAGAAATTTTTTTGTAACCTTGGCCAGATCTGTGCCTTGTCACAATTCTGTCTCTGAGCTCTTCAGGCAGTTCCTTTGACCTCATGATTCTCATTTGCTCTGACATGCACTGTGAGCTGTAAGGTCTTATATAGACAGGTGTGTGGCTTTCCTAATCAAGTCCAATCAGTATAATCAAACACAGCTGGACTCAAATGAAGGTGTAGAACCATCTCAAGGATGATCAGAAGAAATAGACAGCACCTGATTTAAATATGAGTGTCACGGCAAAGGGTCTGAATACTTATGACCGTGTGATATTTCAGTTTTTCTTTTTTAATAAATTTGCAAAAATTTCTACATTTCTGTTTTTTTCTGTCAAGATGGGGTGCTGAGTGTACATTACTGAGAAATAAAATGAACTTTTTTGATTTTTGGAAAATGGCTGCAATGAAACAAAGAGTGAAAAATTTAAAGGGGTCTGAATACTTTCCGTACCCACTGTATATGTAAAGTCTGCTGCACAAATGTCCTAACTGTCAGAATAAGTCTGGAGTTTGATCTAATAAAGTGTGATTTTTTTTTAAACACTATGTTTATTTCTCCACTTGGTACATGACATGGTGATTAAAGTGATTTAGTAATTAGCAGGATTAATTAGGTTAATTAATTAAATTGCAGGATAATGCATAAAATACTTCAACATGAGTCAGTAATTTGGTTTAAAATAGAGAGGATTTTGGATTGCTGTGGAAACATGAGATGTTAACATGTGGCAGCAGCAGTCTAGCATGTTCTACTGTGGACCTTTATCTGACGTTATAGCCTACTTATTTTTTTACTTTTTTCTCTTTTACGCAGGATTTTGTGTCTTATGTTTTCCAGCAGTAAGTCCACACAGTTCTTGAAGTTCAGAAGCGCACAAAGTGTACTGTCATAAACCGAGATGAATCTGACATGCTGCTGAGATGACTTCCTTGATTGGGCCGGTTTGGATGGATCATTTATTGATTTGTATCATCGTCATATTGATAGAGAGACGTTTGAGTCGGAGATCATAGAGGACCCACCTATAGGAACAGACTCCTCGGTGGTTTATTGCCTCCTCCCTCCTTTCCGTTTGTCATCTTGCGCCCTTCGCACAGGGAAGCCGCAGTCTCAAGCGAGCAGAGCGCACGTTTATGCCCCATCTCCCTCATTTTAAACGGAAGCGCGGGGTAGGTACAGTTTGCGCCACTTTTGCACCGCTTATCCAAACTTTCAATGGGACCTGAGGACTGAAGCCAGCCTGCTGCATCTCTAACCCGGAGCCGCAGCCATGGACTGTTGCGCGTTTGGTTCGGTGCGCCTGTTGTTCCCTGGATATTTACGCGTCGCATTGCTGTGGATCATGCAATTGGGGGCGTTCGCGCAAAATGGTAGGTGGATGGAAAACGTTTTTCATTTATGGCTCAGGTTGTGGCTTTTTGAAGACAAAAGATAACGCTGAATCCTTTGAATCCCACGAGTTATGATTTCCAAATGGTCTCCATTTTACCCATGAGACACAAAACTACGTTTCATCGTCATGATCAGGGGCATTTAAAATGGAATGATATGTCTCAGATATTCCGTTTCTTTTCTTGTTAGCCCACATCTTTAAATAAAAAGCAGATAAAACAACTGCCTGTAAAAAGCAGCATTCTGCAGAGCTGCGTGACTTGGCCTGTGAGGCTGCATTCCTATCACTCCGCAAGTCCAGAGGTTAGATGGACCTTCAGAGACAGAGAGATCACAGACAAGAGAAAACCAATAGGCACATACAGAAGACCAAGATCAAATAAAGACAACAGTATATTTGCTAGATGATACTCAATAGTGGATATTTGTCAGGTTATAGTTTTCCTCACAGAGAAATATCCATGTGTCTACTTTTGATTTAGGTTCCAAGCCTTTAAGATGATTTGCTTATTATCACCTTAACAAACAATAAAGTTACTTATAGAGGAAATGGTGTCCCTGGTGTGTGAAATAATACTTACCACCTTGCACTCAATTACAGTCAGGAATTACTTATCATAAAAAAGTTAACAAATGCTGTAAAAACAACATGAACAGAAATCAAAGTAAGAGACATATAAACAGAATGAGAGCAGTCCTCGTAAACACGCAGCTCTAATTCAAACAAGATTACAAAAAGTTGTGTTGACTCATTACACACCATGATACACTTGTTGCTCAATATATTCCATTGAACTGCCTCATATGGCTTACTCATGTTTTTCAGTGTTGTTTAGTCAGACTTCTCCCATCATGCCATTTTCTTTCTGCCATGACATGTGTGGTCAAAAGTTGAAAAGAGGGTAGTAAAAGATGCACAAAACAGCAAGGGCAGTTGTCAAAAATGTAATGCAGGATTGCAGTTTGAATGAGCTGGAGTTCACATGGAGGACAATTAGACACATATGGACAGAATGGCAAACAGGATTAATTGATGTCTTACTTATATTCAGATTAGAAAAGCAGTGTTTTATTACTGTCCATCCAATTACATTCAACAATAATTCTAATATCTGAACTTGAAATTCTGCAGTGTGAACTTAACGTGGGACTAGTCCTTTTAGTCAAATGAAAGTTTTATCTTACTTTGACAAAAAGCTGTTGTCTTAGTCAGTCCAATTTGCCACTGTGTCTGCCACCATGTCTTCCATCTCGCTCACATCATTGTCTCCAGGACGCCCAACAACAGATCAAAGCACACAGTTGTAAACTTTAAGGCAGGCCCTCATAAAATGAAACGCTGTTAGTCCTCTCAGAGCTTTGCAAGGAGAATAGCATTTTTGTGCCAACGCAAAGTCTACCAGAACTCCTGTAACTTGAGGAGACATATAAATGACAAATACAAATCACACGGTATTGTTTTAACTTGCTGAAAGGGATGTGTTTAAACAGTAGCCGTTCTTCTAAACTCTGCCCCAGGTGCTTAAAAGCCCTCTAAAGTAGTTAAAATAATTCACAGGACAGTTTGAATTTTAAATTTGACGTATACCAAAGTTGGTATACATCAAATGGGTATCCATCCATAATAACTGACTCATTTGACTCAAAACCACAAATGTCAACACCAGGGTGGAACTACAGGAAAAGTCAAAGAATCACCAGAGTCAGTAGGCTTCATCATCTGGGGACCATGAATGTCTGTACAAAATTTCATGGCAAGACATCCTGTTTACATATTTTAGTTTGGAGGGTAGCAGTAGAGGAAAGGCCATGGAGTGTCTAAAATGGAAAGTTTTAAACTCTTGGGAGCACGAATGTCCTTAGTAAACTTAAAGGCAGCCTGCTAATAATATTTTGTTGGTTCAAGTGAAAATAACGGTGGCATTAGAGTTAAGGTTAAGTGGGTTATTTTCTGGGAAATATAAATATCTTTCATGGGAATGCTTGTTGTTACTTCTGATGCCGGTTGACCAATTTGGCGGTTGCCTGCTTCACTCCTGTGCTGATCTACATATGTGAAGCCCTTTAACTTAATTGATTCATCCTTTCATTTTAATTTTCTCTTTTCGTTTTTGTCTTTTTTTTAAATGTACTGTACCAGCAGTATAAACACTGCTTTTCCATTTTGTCAAGAAAGACATGGACAAAACACGTGATTTGGTGTGTAAGTTATTAAGCCGTCACAAGCTTCATCCCAAAACCTTTTCTATCACTACTGGTCTTTAAAACCCTAGAATTTTGAAACCCTGCCTTTCAATGCAGACAATCAAGCACGTTATCTGCCCCAAAACTGCTTCAATAATAATAATAAATTCAATAATTATCTTGGTGATAATGAGTCATAGTCAACTTAAGCATTTTCAGATCTCATCCAGACCCATAACCCTTTCTGTTGTGGTAGTGAGTGACAGGCCCTCTGGGAAAAAGACCTGTAACCTCAGTTGTGTTAACACCACGCACTCCAAATTAATCCTATTTCCATTTGAAACTGGAGAATTCCCTGCAGAGTCCCTCCTGCACATCTGGGCTGCTGAGGGCCTCCCTCCCAGTGGGATCTCCTCCTACCGGGGGACGCTTCATTAGCTTACACCCTTCCCCTCCGGCTCCGTAAACTCATTAAGCCGCCAATTGCAGCAGTTTAGTCAGCGGCCAAAGGCTCACCGATTATCCTCCTGCCTGAAAACTTTGTTTGGACAACCTGTGACCTCAAATCCTGTCAGTGGAGCTTCCAGACGAGGCATACACACAGACAGGCGGCGATGTAAACAAGAGCATTTGCTTTCAAGGGGCTGTCAACATGAAGCCTGTAAGACCTTGTTTAGACCTGGGATCACTGGCAGTAACTTCGCCCTGTCCATTGAAGGCTTTGACGGTCTCAAGATGTCCTAAATACCCTAAATGTTTGTTTTGCCCACAGTCAAACTCAAACAGGGGAAAGACAACAAGTTGAAAGAACAGCCTTTTCTTTTTGTTTAGGCTTGTTATGAAAGGCCTCTGTTGACGTGTTTGTCCCATTTCACTTCTCAGATTTAGAGCTTTTGAGAGTCTGCAAGTTCTGCTCAAATAATATCCCCGGTTGCTTCAGCTGTAGCCGCTGTTCAGAGGCCAGTCATGCGCCATTGGTTTTAGCATCCTTAGCCGGGGCAAGTTCAGAGTGGCAAGAAGCTCACAGGAATGTCTGTTATTCTTAGCAATTTAGTTAACCCGTGGGGGTGAAATTATCCTTCCTGCTCTTCCCCTCAATGCTGACTGACAGTTTAAAGGACACATAGCTATACTATGGGCCTTTCTCGTTTCCAAATTTGTACCTCCTCACCTCCTCGATCCTTGAGCTTGTGAAATTGATCTTAGCGCGCCATCTTGAAGGACATCTCAATTCCTAAAATGCATCTCAAGGAAGCCCTGAAAATAGCAATAAGTGGACCTTGTGTTAAAATTGTTTTCTCAAACCATTATTCCCAAGGGCAGGAATAAACTTTTACACTCAAGTTTCAATGAAGCCTTTAAGCTACAGTGTACTGGGAGAGAGAAAACTTCTCAGTCAAGCCAAGGACAAACCAACTTTGCGTGCAGTTTCCCATGACAGCATGAGCTGCTTTTGTTTCGTCTATCTTCATCTGTCCTCTCAGACCCGTCCTGTACAAACTCAAACAGCAGGACTCCGTCAAAAAGATAAAGACACGACTCCAGGGTAAACCCGCTCATCTGATCATGGCCTGAGATTCTTCAGTTTTCATTTCCTTTTCACTCAAAAAGACAAAGTGAGAGGAAGAGATTTTAGGTTGGAAAACACTGATATTTCAGCAAAGGCAAGCATCCAAAAACAAAACTCCAAAGCTGGAAAAAAAAAATTCATAGCAGGGCCACAGTTACGCTCCATCTGGAACAATCTGTTTTTTTGGTTTTTTAACTTCATCACAGATTAACATCTGCTAAGTTTCCTCTTTCTGGATAAGAGTTTGACATCATCCTTGTTGTGACTGTTCTCTTCATCACAGCTCCAGAGTGTTACCCAGGAGGCCATCGGACTTTGCGTAATCCACATCGCAGCATCGACTTTGACTCCACAGAGATCCAGAACAAGGCCATCCAGGACCTGATCTGTGACCACTCGCTGTTGCCGGGCTGGTACAGATTCAGTGTCAACAACAAGCCAGCAGAGATGCCAACCACCTGCGTTGAGGTAAGACCAAGTTCTGCCAAAAAAGTGGTTGTGTTCACATCATTGCACTTTTTAGTTTTACTCTCTTCTTGTACCTCCTGTGTCTCTTACTTGATGGTCAAAATCAGTATCAGTACCATCATCTAGCATCCAGAAGATTGTTTTAATAAGCCCCTTCAGCCCAGGTGGAGGGTATAATAACCCTTCACTTCAGGTAATGACTGTTTCTTTTGACGCCCCGCCCCCTGCAGATGAATCGCTGTGGTACACAGGCTCCGGTGTGGCTGTCCCTGAAGGACACCTCCTTGCCGCGGCCTGGCGAGGTTCGCCAGCTCTCTGCCTGCGCCACCTGGCAGTTCTTCCACGGCAGCGCCAAGGACTGCTGCCTCTTCCGCATCCCCATCACAGTGCGGAACTGCGGCGAGTTCCTGCTCTACCACCTGCAGCCCACACAGGGGTGCATGGGATACTGTGCCAAAGGTGAACATGCTTGCTCCAACAAAATTGGGGCTGAACTGAACATGTTTTCAAATGCTCTGTACTACTAGTTAAGTTCAATGGTTGTTAGAATGTTAGAATCTGATAATTGTCATGGTTCAGTTTCTCCAGATTTGGGACCCAGACTATGCCCACCAGGTGAGGTAGAGGTCAACGGACAATGCCAAGGTGAGACATTCTGAGAATTGGGGTCTAAAGCATTTAACATCATGTAACACTGTACACAGCTGTGTGACACTATTCACTCTGCTATGAATGTCTGCAAACTAGTGATGTGCGATACCACTTAATTCCTATACGATCCAATACCAAGTAATACCCAGGCTGGTATTGCCGATACTGATACCAATACCAACATTTTTTACATATTTTATTTCTAGTTTAATGTGACCTTCCCCCTCCCGTTTCTGTATTTATGAGGGAAATAAAGAGTAGGCTGTAGCCTTACCAATTCAAAATAATAGCTGCATAATGACAAGACATCAACTACTGTCATATTCTTTAATTATAATAAAAATATCCTACTCAGAACTGCCGCTTCATAACATCGTCATATTATTTTGACTTAATCTCAGATGTTTAGCGAAGTTTGCGGTGTTGCCAAAGTATTTCACTGTCTTTGCACACACATCACACAGAGCCTCATTATTACATTCACAGCTAAAATACAGCCACGTGACGGCTTTCACAGTCAGCCAGAGTCAGTATTCAATCGTGGAAAATGTAAGGAGCTCCAGCGGCTCACTTCAAAGTAGCTCCGTCACAGAGCCGTAGTGCAAGCATGACTTTGACAGGAGAAGTAGTTCCTATCAACAGAGTATAATTAGACCATCCTGGTGACAGTAAGATATTTATGATAAAACTCACACTCACTCCAAATGACGGAATTTAGATATCGATCCTTTTATGTGAGAATCGATCCTCAAGCAGGAAACGTTGGTATCAGAAATATCGATACTTTAGGATCGATCCACACATCACTAACTGCAAACTGTACATCCACCTTTTGGCAGGTTATTTCAGGTCCACATTGCATTTCACTGTCTTTTGTAGCAGAAGGAGTTTGCTCAGTTTTCATCATATGACCTAACTGTGGAACTAAAGTCACATGATAATGAATGGTTGTATAGCGCATATACTGTATGGTATAAAGAAAACAAAATGAAATCAGGGCTGTTTTTGATCTCTGTGTAACACTACTTTACTCCACTGTCAATGTTTTCAGCTGCCCTTCCATCCCTGCCATCCCGGCCGGTGATCACACCAGAGCTCATCGGCCACAGTGTCCACCTGAGGTGCTCCTTCATCCCGCCGCCATGGAGCCAGACACTGGGCTTCCAGGTGGTTTGGGCCAGACACATCGGTCATAGCATGAAGGCTGAGGTCAGGCAGGAATCCACACTGAAACCGTTCTCTCTGGTGGAGATGGATGGCGTTCACTTCAGGCTTGGAGAAATGGTAATTCCTGCCAGACCGTGCTGAAACTTTTGGGGGGCAGATGTGGAGGGTTTGACCCCTCAAGTGGGCAGCTTAAACCATGGATCATTCTGACCTCTGTTTGCCTGGATTCAGCATTACAAAGCAAAGGCAGAGAGCCAACGTGTGTCATATCCCGTTAAGAGAAGGCAAGAGGAGGGTGGGGAAGTTAAATCAGTTGCAGGTTGGAAAAGCCGTGCTCCATATGCTTCCCATTTAAACCTCCCCATTCAAATCTTCACAGTGAATTCTAGGGAAGTTATTTTTTACATGGACAGATGCACACATATTCAATAAAGCTGTTTCTTTACACTGTTTTCTTGACAACTCAGCACTTTCACAGTAGAGTTAGTGGTTCATAGGCGTTCACTTGGCTTTTCTTTTAAACTTAATTAAAAGATTAAAAGATTTCTGGGTGTAATATTAACGTGTCCAGTTCAGCTCCAGTGTCCATCTTTAAACCTGCCTCCTGACAGGAAATTGCATCTACAAGTTACATGTGCAGGGCAACATATAGTTATCCAAGACGCTTACCCATAATCTGCGTGTAGGTGCGTAGTAATGTTTACTTATATATCTTCATATATATAGATATATAGAGAAAAAACACCAACCTCTCATGGCAAAGATGCTCCAAAACCCCCAAAATCTGTTTTGTCCTAATTTACGATTAATTGGCTATTGAAGTTCTATGGTTGATGGATGATGAAGCCCTGTGGTTTTTGGTCTGCCAAGGTTGATTCTAGCCAGGCGTTACTGGCAGCTGTTTGGCCATTTGATAATTTCAAGCAGTGTCGGAGGCAAAGACTTCAACTTATCTGAATCAATTATTTCACCCATTTAGGGCAGTTTCCATTTAAATTTTGCCCACTTTCTCTTTTCTTCTTACTTTAGAAAAAGACCACAACTCACTGTAAAGCATAGAAAGGGAAGAGCAGACTCATAGTGGCATGATAACAAACTAATTTGTTGTTTTTGTGTTTCTAAAACTCTTTTTGGATAATAAATACAGACTTCAGAGTAGTTATTTCTTCTCAGCCACCAAGTATATGTGCATGTTGGTGGACAGATGGCCGTCAGCTGTATTCCTTCACCAGAAGAAATTAGGTGATGCAAAGCATTTGATCAGTAAGCCACTGTCTTAGCAAATTCTTTGAATTTGGTTTTGTGTTTCAAGAAGACCATTATTTTTGGACCCAGGATCTAGGAAAGAAGCTGCAACTTAACTTCAACTGCATTTGTCTATTAGGATTGCAGCTGAAACTCTTCCCCAACACGTGCGCACACTGTCACAAATCAATATACAAAATTCATTGTGCTGCTGACCAGTAAGCAGAAGAATTGAAGGCGTTTGTGATTGTCAAGTTGAATTATCGCTCATGAAACTAATTTGGATGAGAAGGGAAACAAGGAAGAAATCTGGCTTAAACTTGAACAGTGGTGAAAAGCTTGTTGAACGTTTTCTCAGTCGTTGGACACTTTTGGTTGCTTCCTTACAGCTGAAGTCAACTTGTAACATGACTGCATTTCTGCATTGGGAGTAATAATTGTTAAATTTATTCTTTATTCTGAGAGTCTGCTGACAGCGCTCATTTCCTGGAGAAATTATTTGTTGCCAGGAAACATTAAGTTATTAGATTTTTAATGTGATGCTGTTTTAAACAGGGGTGATGTCACTCAGAGTATTTACCCTCATACAGCTGTGGACCATTATGCTGCGATATTTGGACACTTCAGCTATACATTGTTAGTCTTTTCAGGACTCACAAGCACACGTTGTAAAAATGTAAGGCACTGTTTCACTTAGAAATATAATCAAAAGCAGGTCATGTGAGGTTCTGTATGGCTTTAAAATGACTGACGTCCACAAATACAAAGGAACAGCAAACTTGCACAGCTCAACAAAAATGCATTGTGCCATTTACAAGTAGACTTTTCAGGTGAGATTTAAATGTTAGCTTTTGCTTAGAAATGAATGTAAAGTTAAATAAAATTAATGAAAGAAGGATAAAAAGCAGTATTATACCTTCATCTTTCACTTCTCTTACATACATACATGTACATTTATGGATAAAGACAAGCATCGAGTGATGTCAGTCATGCTTTCCTTGCAGTTCTCCTGCAGTGTTTCAACTTTCAGAACCAACTTCAGCCACAGCAGATCTACTCCAAAAGAAAGTGAAGGTTTCTATGCCGGACTGAAGGTAATGTTCTTGTGTTGTGTTTTAACTCCAGTCTACACCAAGATAAACAGGATTTGAGACGGTGCCTTTATGGT
>NC_060150.1:17043209-17125762 GCF_021292245.1 Micropterus dolomieu | reverse complement strand
TTTCCATTTAAATTTTGCCCACTTTCTCTTTTCTTCTTACTTTAGAAAAAGACCACAACTCACTGTAAAGCATAGAAAGGGAAGAGCAGACTCATAGTGGCATGATAACAAACTAATTTGTTGTTTTTGTGTTTCTAAAACTCTTTTTGGATAATAAATACAGACTTCAGAGTAGTTATTTCTTCTCAGCCACCAAGTATATGTGCATGTTGGTGGACAGATGGCCGTCAGCTGTATTCCTTCACCAGAAGAAATTAGGTGATGCAAAGCATTTGATCAGTAAGCCACTGTCTTAGCAAATTCTTTGAATTTGGTTTTGTGTTTCAAGAAGACCATTATTTTTGGACCCAGGATCTAGGAAAGAAGCTGCAACTTAACTTCAACTGCATTTGTCTATTAGGATTGCAGCTGAAACTCTTCCCCAACACGTGCGCACACTGTCACAAATCAATATACAAAATTCATTGTGCTGCTGACCAGTAAGCAGAAGAATTGAAGGCGTTTGTGATTGTCAAGTTGAATTATCGCTCATGAAACTAATTTGGATGAGAAGGGAAACAAGGAAGAAATCTGGCTTAAACTTGAACAGTGGTGAAAAGCTTGTTGAACGTTTTCTCAGTCGTTGGACACTTTTGGTTGCTTCCTTACAGCTGAAGTCAACTTGTAACATGACTGCATTTCTGCATTGGGAGTAATAATTGTTAAATTTATTCTTTATTCTGAGAGTCTGCTGACAGCGCTCATTTCCTGGAGAAATTATTTGTTGCCAGGAAACATTAAGTTATTAGATTTTTAATGTGATGCTGTTTTAAACAGGGGTGATGTCACTCAGAGTATTTACCCTCATACAGCTGTGGACCATTATGCTGCGATATTTGGACACTTCAGCTATACATTGTTAGTCTTTTCAGGACTCACAAGCACACGTTGTAAAAATGTAAGGCACTGTTTCACTTAGAAATATAATCAAAAGCAGGTCATGTGAGGTTCTGTATGGCTTTAAAATGACTGACGTCCACAAATACAAAGGAACAGCAAACTTGCACAGCTCAACAAAAATGCATTGTGCCATTTACAAGTAGACTTTTCAGGTGAGATTTAAATGTTAGCTTTTGCTTAGAAATGAATGTAAAGTTAAATAAAATTAATGAAAGAAGGATAAAAAGCAGTATTATACCTTCATCTTTCACTTCTCTTACATACATACATGTACATTTATGGATAAAGACAAGCATCGAGTGATGTCAGTCATGCTTTCCTTGCAGTTCTCCTGCAGTGTTTCAACTTTCAGAACCAACTTCAGCCACAGCAGATCTACTCCAAAAGAAAGTGAAGGTTTCTATGCCGGACTGAAGGTAATGTTCTTGTGTTGTGTTTTAACTCCAGTCTACACCAAGATAAACAGGATTTGAGACGGTGCCTTTATGGTTATACTGTAGCAAATGGAAAGCTTGTAAAGCTTAAACCTGCCCAGCCAAACTCACCAAAGGCTCTTTTTTCCCCTCTTTCTTTCAGTTTTCTCCAGACTCGCTCCACATAGCAGAGAATAGCAAAGAGCATGAGCTGACCGTCCACAGCACAGTGCCCATCCCCTGCCACGGCCCCAACCACGGTCACCAGTGTGGAGTGCCTCTGACGCTGAACGTCCACGACCCAGGTCAGACCTGCAGGAAAACAGGAGATAGTGTCTGTGTCACCCTAACTTATCTGTAATGAAGATTACACTTTGAGTATACTGCAAGTTAACGATTTAGTTAACTTGTTTGGAGACGGAAAATCCTAATTTTGGCAATGGGATTGAGTAGGATGAGCCTGCAGCAACCACCACAGCTGACCAAACATACCATTCCTTAAGCCTCAATATCCCCTAAATTGGGCAAATTTGCGGCCAAAACACAAATAAGAGGAACTGAAATTAACTATTGAGACCTTCACTTCTTATTAAGGCAAATAGGATAGAATCCTTGTAAGGAGGCATTAAGATGCTTTCATCCTTTGAAGATGCAAACGTCGTCACAAGCATCTCACTCCGGTAGGTATTGAACTGGCTATTTCATGCAGAAAACTTTTTTCATGAGCTGTCTTTGGTTCTTCTTCTGTTATGCTCCGACTTGCCCTGTACATCATCGCATCAAAGCCAGGTCAAGAAGACATTATTACAGTTCTGGAAGCAGCTGTGTGCCGTCCATTAACACTAACTTACTGCTGTGTTGACATTCACAGACACTCTCGGACACGAGGCCGCAAATGTGGCACTGTCCGCCTGCCAGGTGGATCTCCAGCCTAAAGCCTGCAGCGACGGCAGCTGCGGCCAGGCAACTTTTGTTGTCACTGCTGTCACTGATTTCACACGAGATGGGAACCGGCCAAGTCTTATCGGTGTTTTGCCAGGACCCGGCGCACCACGACTCTGGAGAAGCTATGTTCCAGCGTCCCTGAAAGTGAGTTGAAGTGAAACTCCTTGGATGTTCATGGATAAACATACATACATTGTAAGTTTTCTCATTAAACTGAATACCAAAAGTCACCACAAAGTGATAGATTGGCCCTTTAGGGGTTTCAATAGGTTTTCCAAGAGTTCACGAAAAGTTTAAGGCATTCTTGAAGGTGTTCTAGGGATCTTTAAGGGCTTTTCACTGGTCATTGAGGAGTCTGATGGGGATCCAGGAAAACTTGAGGAGTTTCAGAGAAAACTGGAATTTGGGGCATGGAAACTGCAATGCTCAGTGTCCCTTTTAGAGCTTCTTATGGACCTTAAGGGGATTGATAGTTTGGGAGAAAATGAAGATGTTTCAGGGGTCCTTGAGTAAATTAAAGTGGTCTTTTTGGAATCAGGGGTCCATTTGGATGTCTCAAAAGTAATTTGGCTCCATAGATTCTTGATATTAGGGTCATGTGGTATGTAAACTGCACTCCTTGAGGATGCCCAAAGGATTTTTGATGAGGTTCCAGAGGCTCTTGGGGATTCCAGGAGTCTTGTAGGGGTATCCTGAATCACTTAAGAGGGCACCAGGGTCCAAAATTAAATGAAAAATAAAGGAACAGCAGCAAAGTATTACTTTAATTACAGAGTATCAGAAAGACGGCTCTAATTACAGGTTTCTCTGTCATACTGTTTACATAAACACTATGCTTTATAAAACTGAAGGGGAGGGTGGGGGTTTAGGGCAAAAAGTGTGCCTGTTTGATGGTTTGACATGATGTTAAAGAATGCTGCTCAATGTAGCCATTAGTTGTGTCCACACAAGCAATAACATTCTGTTGACAGTTGATGATGTCAGCCCTCCAGACATTTTGTCTCTGACCTGTTGCAGGGGTGTTATCCCATCTGTGATTAGAGAAAACATCAAAGCTCACCTACTCCCAGCTAACCCAAAAAAGGGTGGAGCGTTGGTGGAGCTGAGACAGGCTAAATGAAGCCTGGTTGCTGTGGCTGGCCACCTGTGATGGCACCCATCTCTCACTCAAAGTGGCAATGCATAACTTTAAGCCTTAATATAATTTAAATGTGTGAGTTATTTTTTTGTACCAGGCTGTAAACATGTTTATTTGGGAATTTAACATGGGGTCTATGGAGATTGACTCGTTTTTAGAGCCAGCCTCAAGTGGCCACTCATGGAACTGCATTTTTTGGCACTTCCAGGTTGGCTTAATTTTTCAGCCCCGGAGGTTGCAACTTGGATGAATCCCTCTAATCTTTGTTCTCCTCACCTCTTCCCCCAGGTCACAGTCCAGGATGTTCCTACTTCCATCTGCTACTCTCTGACTGACCCACATATCATTACCCTGGATGGCAGGTAATTTATCTCCTAAACAGTTATCAGCAGACATCAAATGGTAATTTTAATTTCAGTTTGGCATGTTAAAACACCAGGTTAACTCAGATACTGACATATCTGTACGTGCTTCTGTCAATCTACTGTGTGCAGACATTACGAAAACCACCAGACCGGCACCTTTGTCCTTTACCGGAGCCTCGTCAGGGAGTTTGAGGTCCACTCTCGCCAATGGGACTGTGGCAGCCGACACTACGCCGTCGCCTGCAACTGCGGCGTTGCGGCGCGAGAGGGGAACGAGATTGCCATCTTTGACATGTGCAATGGCCAGCCGCACGAAACAAGGCCACAGCTTACCCTGAAGAACCTAGGTGATAGGGAGGGCAGTCGAGTAAGGGTGCTGGAGTCTCACCAGGGGAAGAAGGTTACCGTAGGTATCCGAACATTTTGACACTGGTGCAGATTTGTTTGGAAAATCATGATATGCTGTTTGCTTGCCAGGAAACAACTTTGGCTAATTTCATGCTTGTACTCTCTCTGCATGAGGGATCTTGACTTTAATAATATAAATGTAATGAAGAATGCTTTCAAAATGTTTACTTTTGCCTCATGAGGAGATTATGTTAACTAGTTGCTGGATGTGACTCTCCTCTTGTAGTTGATCTTTCCCTCCGGGGCCTTTGTTAGGGCCGATGTTGGGGATTGGGGGATGAGCCTATCTGTCCGGGTGCCCAGTGTAGACTTCAGTAACACTCAAGGCCTGTGTGGCACCTTCGACCGCAATGGCAACAACGACTTCCACAGCTCTGATGGTGCCACCTATAGACCAGATGACCTGCAACGCTTTATAGAGGACTGGAGGTTAGTCTGCAACAGCAATTTAGACAAATACATTTTTTTAACTACTTTGTTTGTTTTACTGAAATGGTCTTTTCTTTTATGTGTGCTAGGATTGCTCCCGGTGAGAGTTTATTTGATAAGACCCCTCTTGGGATGACGCTGGAGGTCAGGAGGCCTTTCTGTCAGTGCCACAAAGGATACAGCACTTCTCATCACCCTGGGAGAGAGATGAGGAACATGTACAATCCTTCCGCTCACTCAGACTGCATAGCATACGATAATGTGGATTACACATCTGTTTTCCCCTCTATGGACACAACAGTGGAATACATCAAGAGTCCAGAAAAAGAGGAAGGCATCTTGGATATGTCTGCCGTTAAAAGTCATCCTCTGGAGAGGAGGCACCTTCAGTTTCACAGAGAAAATAATAAAAACAGTGACAGTGATCTTGAACTAGACGATGAGTTCAGAGAACAGCTTCTGCTTTCTGTTGACAGGCTAAGGAGACAGGCATCATTTGAATTCCAGCCTGTCTTCACTGCTCAGAGCCTCAGCCAGGCCGATCTGGAGAACTATGCCTACTTCTTCCCTGAGGATCACTTGGCGGAAGCCCGACCGAAGTTGCAGCCTCAGTGGCCCACGCCAAGCGGCCTGACCTCGGCCAAAGCTCTGGAGGTGTGCCAGATAGCTTTGGCAAACTCAACTGTTGGTGCAGTGTGCCTGGGGCTGCTGGGACGCCGCCTGGATGAGGCAGTGGATCTCTGCATTCTGGACCTGCAGCTCAAAGACGACCTGGGCTGGGAGGAGGCTTTGCTGCCATACCTTGAGAATGAGTGTGAGAGGAGGCTGTTGGAAAACCGGACCCAGAGAGCCTTGGAAATGGCAGGTCCACCAGGAGGGCCAAGGGAGGTGGTGACAGCACTGCGCTGCCCCAACTTTTGCAACGGAAATGGAGAGTGTACAGAGTGGGGCTGTCAGTGCTACCAAAGCCACAGCTTTTACGACTGCAGTCTTGCCATCAGTATGTACCCTGAGACAGTCGTTCCAATTATTACATATTTATCTGTGTTCAAATTACACTGCCTTACCACAGTGCAGTGCTTGAAGTGGGGCTGTACGCTCCGGTAAGCAGTACTGGCACCTCAACATTTTTCTCTTTGGCGTACCTGTTCCCGTTCTCGCCTGCCTGCTAATCTCTGTCGGCGGAGAGAGAGCAGGAAGAAGAGAAGCTCGGGTGCCTTTCAAGCAGCCGTGTGCTGAATGTAGCTCGTCAATGTCACTTGTTGTGAACCGACCAATCACAGCCTGGATGGGGCGGGACATTTAAAAATATTGACAGATAGGTGTCATTTACACTGGGGACACTAGGAACATGTCAGAATCAGAATGTCTCCATCACTTTTTGAAAGCTTTTGTTAAATTTTTTTTGAAAAACAGCAACAACAAATGTCAAATAACAAATGAAAGTGTGGAGAGTACCGGCGTCTATTTTTTTCCACTTCAAGCACTGCCACAGTGTACAGCTGTAGAATCACCATCAGAATACTACATCTATTTTTACCTTATGTTGAAGTCAGATTAGAAAAGCTTTACATCGATTACTATGTAGAGATAATTAGCTAGTAAGCTTGATGTCCAAGAGTGGTATGTTAACAGATCATACGAATCTCTATTTTAATTAGCTGCCGAAATAACTATATTCTGTCTTTTGATTGGCATGTAATTTACTCATAAGCAAACAATAATCTCTCCTTGGATAGGCCAGCCAGTAGAGTTAACAGATTTGGAGAATGGTGGACTATGTGACATCCGAGCCTTCAACTGTCGCAACATTCGAGTGTTTGGCCTCGGCTTTATCGACTCTCCCGACCTCAGCTGCCATGCCACTAGACTGAAGGTGAGGAAAGGCAAGGTCAAAGGTCAGGTCTTCAAGCTGAAAGTGTTTTTTTTCCCCAGATATTTCCTCTGAATTGTGTTGATGTGCCTCCACAGTACATGAACGGATTTTGGGTTCCAGGGGAAAAACAGAGAACAAAAGCCACCTTCCTCAGTTCTAAGGCTTTAGACTGCACTGTACCATCTCTGAGCAACACAGCCGTCAATACAGAAGACTTTATGATGGATGACAAACCATACGCACGCTGGGAGATTAAGGTAATGTCTCTGAAACTAACCTGTTTTTGTTGTTTGTTGGAGGGGTTTGACAGAGGCATTTTTCAGAGCCCCTTTTTCCTGTCCCAGGTGACCAATGATGGCTCACAGTACAGCCAGGCCAAGGTGGTGACAATCTATGATGGCGTTTGCCAGGTCTGCGAGGCATCGCGCTCAGGACTTTGTAAGTTAAAGGTAACTCACATACAAAAGTGAACAGGGTTTTTCTCATAGTCAAGCTGTTCCTCTCCTCTGAAGACTCCGAACATTAACTGATTGATTTAATGTATTTTTCAAGCCCAGGACACCATGACACCACTACAGTAAAAAACAAAACTTTTGAAAAAACTGCATGATTATTAAAATCTAAGTAGATGGAAGTCACAAAAATATCCTTCCAATGAAAATGAAATAATAATAATATATTTCTGCTAAAGGCTTGACCGCTACATGGAAAATATTTGCACCTTATACCCTATACCATACACCTAAATTCCAATGCAACAACAAGTCCTTGTACCTTAATAAAGTTAATTTGTTAGTGAATTTCAAAATGACCCATATGAAGTCATAGCTGCAGTACCTTTTTCCACGTTTGGGAGACTCAAGGTATTTGGTTGAGGTGAGGAAAAGATCCTCCTCGTGGTTAAAACTGTTTAGTTAGAAAGTCAGACTTTGTATGACCTTCCACCACCACAACTTCTTGCTTTTTAAGGAGGATGGCCATCATTCAAATGACTATAACAGGTCACTGGTTAAGAAAACTTTGACTGTCTCTTATTTGTTTATTTGGGTACAGGAAACAGATTTAGGAGACAGATGTGATTCAGTAGGTGCTTAGCGGAAAAGTGTGGTGAAGCGTTTTATATGTTCTGTTAGGGCTGCAGCAGCTACGCTGTGAACAGCTTATAGCAGGTTGAATGACTAAACCAGAAACAGTGTGATTTCCCATGCTCCCAACAGCTGGCTATTTAAAAACCAAACATTAATAAAAAAAAAGAAAAGAAAGGTATGTTGTTACTGGAACTGTTTTTTATGGGAATGGAGACAACACAACATGTAACCTTACAAACAACCTGGAGTGAACACTTGCGCACTCACACATTTGCAGAAAGACACAGAGTTTTGCATGAGCTTGCCAAAGCTGAACTAAATTTAATTGAAATGATGTGTATTTAGAGCACAATGTCCTGTTACACACCTGGCATCTCCAGAGAACACCACAAAAGAAAAACAAACAGCTTGAAAAAATGTGTTTATAATGTGTTTTCTGAAAGCCTAAAAATTTTACACTGTAAATAAGAGTACACAATCAAACCTTTTCCATTTTCGCTCTCTGTCTCTGGTTGCCAGGAAAGGACATGCAATATTGACGGGATGTGTTTCACAGAGGGAGACTCTAATCCCAGCAGCCCTTGCCTCCTCTGCGACCCGGCTACCTCCAAATTCACCTGGTCTGTGAACCAAGGTACAAACAAGAGAACAAGAAAAGAGAACAACCTTTTATTCAATTCACAACCATCATCAAGATGACCACTTTCAATGAAGTGATTAGTGATCCAACATATAATAATGTTTTAGACAATAGGGCAATAAGTTTGTTTAGGGCCCTTTCTTGTTTCAACATGAAAATGTCCCTGTGCAGAATCCCTGTATGGCTCATTTTGTCATTATTTTGTTTCAAAACCAAATCAGGAAAACCAAAAAACCAAGTCGTTTTTACGTTTTAAAACCAAAACAGATAAAAAGATAAACAGAAAACCAAAAAACAGACAATCGTTTTTTGTTTTTCTGTTTTAAAAACAAAACGGAAAAATATTGATTTTGATATTTAATGTGTTTGATTAGTGTAGCTTTGTGTGTTACACTTAATAAACGGGGCGGCTGTGGCCCAGGAGGTAGAGCAGGTTGGCCGTTAATCGGAAGGTGGGCCTTCAATCCCTGGCTTCCCCTGGTTGCGTGTTGAAGTGTCCTTGGGCAAGATACTGAACCCCGATTTGCCCCTGGCGGCTGTTCCACCAGGGGAATGAGTGTATGAATGAGTGTGAATGTTAGTTTCTGTTTGAGCACTTAGGCTCAGTGTATGAATGTGTATGACTGGTGAATGCAGATGTAGTGTAAAAGCGCTTTGAGTGGTCGAAAAAGACTAGAAAGGCGCTTTACAAATACGGAGCATTTACTTAATAAACCTGCAGCAGATGCAGCACTTGGGCGAGGGCGACGCCTGAATGTAATTAAGATGAGCTTGAACATCAACATAGGTGGGTTTTTAGTTAGAAAAACAGGAGGCTCACCGTTTAGTTTGTAAGATTTCTTCAATATCAAATTAATTCAGTGATAGTTGTGAGTACATCCAGTGGTACACATCAAACATGAACTGTTATTAGTTAAATCGGCGAGCTGTGTATTAACAAATCATACACGGATTAAAAGGTTCAGGTAATTTTCGTTCAGCTTCTCTACACTGTTTCCACCAGCAGTACTGGCGCTGACCTTTATTTTCTTCTGAGATGGAAGAATTTAGAAAGTTCCGTGGCGCTGCGGAGAGCCTCCAGCTGCAGTAGGCACATGGATTAGGCAATGCGTAAAACAGGAGCATTGAACTTCATCCAGCCAGAGGGAACAACCACTGACTGTCCAGTGCGCCGGTTCCACTGGCAACACAACGCATCTTAGGTCTACTGGTTAAGGAGCGGGGCGCTGGATTGTACAGGGCGAGGGAGAGGAGGTCGTGGGAGCGACCTGGTGCGCTGCGGACGGTCGGTGATCATTCTGCCTGGTTGGATGAAGCCCGACCATAGACCATAGCCCGACGCAAACCACTGCTGTTGCAAACAACAGGCGCACGTGTAGGTTGTGCCCCGCTCTCCCCTACAGCAGCCAGTTAGTTTGAAAACCAGTAGGGATACAACACCGGTCAAAGAAAGAACAAAACGCAGCTCCTTTGTTTTCAGTTATGGGTTTAAAACAGAAAAACAAAACAGATGTCTGTTTTTTTGTTTCCTGCTTTTCCATTTGTCTGTTACTAGAAACTGTTATTAGAAACTTAACAACTTGTTTTTTTGTTTTTTTCCGATTTGGTTTTGAAACAAAATAATGAAAGAACGAACTATACACGGATTACAAAGCCAGGTGCTTAAAGAAATGTTTTTTCCAGTTTGGTGTGGAATACCTCGACTGGTTTTGCACAAACTTGTCACTTTAAAATTATTGATATGACAAGTTGGATAACCCGGATAGCCGAACTTGTAACAGCTGGTATTTATTCAATTCCCAAACTGACTAAAAGATTGGACGTGCTTGCAGCCCACTAATGGTTAATAACAGGGAAAACAGTATTTATCTTACTTTATAATTGTGCAGTGGCAGTCGTGGTAGTCTGTCATTGTGGTAGCTGTCCAACTGTGTTCACATTTGTCACCATTAGCAGATCAAAGGAGCAGAGGTTTAAGTCTCCCAGCAAGCCCTGACCTGTCGCTTAACATCTCAGAGAGAGAGAGGGGAAGGGAGAAGAGGGAGTAAATCACGTGGTTGGTTGCTACAGCTACATAGACTAACAATCATCCTTCCTTACACTCAACAACCCACAAGTCAGCTGTAATAGTGAGGCTGTGATAGCTGATAGCAGATAGCAACAAATGATCAACTTAACACCTCAATTTGTCTCACGTTCAATTTTCTTAGGGCGGTAATTCTAATAGATTTTTCAAGAATGTCTAATTCTTGAAAAGTTATTTGGATACGTGGAGTTATCTCACCACATTGCCAAACTTTTTGCTTATTTCTAGACCGTTGGTTTAAGGAACTCAATAATAGTATTAATCCTATTAATCAACGAGCATTCTCTTGTCAGTTTCTTAACAAATGACATGCTGAGCAGGCGTTTCCCGGGATTATCATTGCTTTCTTTCTTTTAAACATCCATGGGGAAAGCATGATCTCAGTAGTGGCCGCTACATGATCTTGTTGAAATGGCCTTTGAGAGCTCCACTTGGAAAGAAAAGCTGGAAACCCCTCCAGCCGTGGACATGTGTGTTTACAATGACTTTTTCCAGGAACAGCCTGGAGGGATGTTTTTCCAAAGCAAGCTCACCTATAAAGAGTTTTATTTCAGGACAGGAAGCAGATTCTTGATAAAAACACAAAGACGTGTCGCTGTAAATGTAACAGTAAATAAATTGGTGGGAATAACTATAACCAAAAGAGCTAATGATGTTATTGGTTAGTTGTAAATACCTGCAAAGCATGTAGTATTTGTAATGTACACAGAGCTACTTTGGAAGATAACTGCATATAAATTGCATAAATCTATTTTTACACTCTGCTTTAGTTTGTTTCTTAAGTTTTTCCTCCTCTGTCTTCAGTCAATGAGCCGCCAGCCTTCCACCAACCTCAAAGCAACCTGCGGACATTTTCTGGGGAGAACTTTGTTTTCCAGTTTGCAGCATCAGACCCAGAGGGCTCGGCACTCCTCTTCCAGCAGGAGGAGGGGCCAAAGGGGGCTGTCCTCTCCCCTGCTGGCCTCCTTATCTGGAGGGTTCCTATAGAGGAGGGACGTCAATCGAGGCACTCTGTCCGTTTCACACTGTCAGACGAGTGCAACGCCCAAAGCACCTTCACCGTGGAGGTAGAGTTGGAGAAGGCGAGGAGAGAGCAGAGATATAAGAAATAGAGAAAAGAGAGTAAGGGAAAAGAGACACGACAAAAAGTGAAAGCAGAAGAACGGAGCTGAACAAGATGTGGAATATTCCAATTTGAGTTTAATTATCAAAAGGCATGTAGACATGTAGGTCAACAGTTTGATTATCGCAGTCCACGTGATGTCTTGGGCACTTCATACCTGTTCATTTAAAGATCATATGTGATATGATTGTTAAATATTATACATACAGTATAGCAATAACAAACAGAATATGCCTCAGTAGTGTCTCTCTTTTCCATCTGTAATACAGATTGATGTGGTGCCGTGTGGGTGTCACAGTGGAGGTACATGTGTGACGGATGTCAATTTCCCTGCTGGCAGTGGGAAGTACCTGTGTGTATGTCCTGAGGGTACGCAGGGTGACCTCTGCAAGGAGGATGTTGACGAATGTTTGTCAGCCCCATGCACAGTCGGCAAGTGCATTAACACAGCCAGCGGGTACAGGTGTGAGTGCCCTGCAGGGCTGAGAGGTAAGAATTCAATGAAAGTCCTTGTAATGGCTTCATTTTAAAAACTCACAAAAAGCAGGTTCTGTTTAATTCTGTCTGCCCCCTCTGGTGTCATTTGTTTGTTGGTGTATAAGATTAATAGCAGTTATGGTTTGTGATAGCAGAAACAATTTCCTGCGTGTGTCTTTTTGGCAGGTGTCACATGCATGGAAGATATCAATGAGTGTGAAAGGAAGCCTTGTTTCACAGGAGTCCAGTGCTTCAACAGCTTTGGCTCCTATGGCTGTGGCCCATGCCCCAAGGGCATGCTGGGAAATGGGACAACATGTACAGGTAAGCATGAGCATACTGTGCATTTGTAAGGTGTGTTATGCCATGCTTGAGGCATTTTAATTATTACTTATTTTTATCAGGACAGCTGGTGAGATAATTCTGCTAAGACCATATTTACAATTTGCTGTGGAGAACCAGTTCCATACCTAAAAAGCATGGGTTATTATGTTCTCTTTTAAGAGATATTCAGGTACAGGTTTGCCAAAGCCTGATCATTGCATTGTGTGACTAAAATGAGAAAATTTCACTGACCTCACTGATAAAAAAGATTGGTAAAATTACACAGCAAAAATGTCCGTCTTAACAAATAGTTTCACTTTGTTTTTTTTTACAAAAATAACAATTTATCATGATGAAATAACTTCTCCTAGAACTTCTTACAGTGTGCATAAACCCCTACACACGATGACATGGCTACTACCCTCAAATCTGGATCTCATTAACTGGCATAACATGAGTTTATCAGATACTGTACACTGTTTGTGAGTTCAAAGGTCTCACATTATGAAACAATCTATTTATTAATTTCCCAACACTTCTTTATATGACCATTTCTTGGAAGCTATGATCTTGGTTCCAACATTCTTTGTGATTATTTGCATGCAACCCCAAACATTTAAAGCTTGCTCTGTAAATCACTTTGGAGCATCAGCTAACTGCCCAGACTGTGAATGTGAATTTGATCATTGCAGCTATGCGTCTCTGAGTAACACACAGCAGGGATGCACTACTTGTGCTGCATGGAAACCAGATGGATGAAACCGTTGCCTCCCTCCATGTGCTTACTTTGCATTTTAGCAATGCTAACTGGAGTTAATGCTTTGAAAACACTGCCACAGTTTTTTTTTTGCCTGCTTCCAGCTAAGTTTCAATCGCTCAAACGTTTTTGTGTACAAGCATGTGTACAGATGTCAGTTCACACAATAAACACATCACTAATTGTATACTAAATTCATAATGCTGTGAGCTCCTGCTGTTGCAAACCTGCAGCTGCTTCACAGTGAACACAGCAGCTAGTAATTTGTAGAAAGGCTTGATAAATTGGCTTGATAAAAGTTGCCTTTATTTGTATCTGAACAAACTGTCAGTCAATGGTAAGTGAGAAAGGGGTGTTTTTTCTGCGGACTTTTCAATGCTAACCGCTAATCGGCTCCTCCATTATATATTCAGTTATTCTACATTTATTCTACCAGCAAACACATAATGCTTATTTGAGGTGGCCAGGTTGACATAGAGAATAAAGTTTGAGATTGGCTGTCGTTGCAACAGTGCGCAAAAGTTCAACAAGGTGGGCATCTTAGCATTAAAGGCAACACATTGAGAGTTGAGATAAATGCAGAGCTTTGTCTACAGCCTAAGAGTGAAAAGGTTGAATCATTTTAGTGAAATCATTTTGTTTTGAGCAGCTTGGTGCCACAGGTGTATTTAAAGTTTGTAATCCATGGCTTTAAAACAAACCTGGACTGAATATCCATCCATCCATCCATCCATCCATCGTCAACCGCGTATACAGGGTCGCGGGGGGCTGGAGCCAATCCCAGCTGACATTGGGCGAAAGGCAGGGTACATCCAGGACAGGTCGCCAGTCCATCGCAGCCTGGACTGAATAACGTTAGCAAATTATCTATAGTGTTTTCTTTTACATTGGGACTTTCTAAATGTCAACTGAGTTGTGGCTTTTTTAAAATTGCATTTTCTTCTTTGAGTAATCAAAGAACCTCAGAACCCGGCATCTAAACAGACTAAAACTCAAACCAAGGTGTATGTTTCAAGACATTATTGTCCCTAATGGAAAATTGGCTCACAGCAAAGCATACAGCATAAATTACTGTCAGTAATGTGTTGTTTGTCATTTTTATAGAACTTTGTAAAACTGGACTCATGAGGACAGATCCTTGGATTTCCTCATCCCCTTTGTTTAACGGCTTACTTGTCAGCCCTATGAGCAAAGGGACTTTGGTTTGCTTATTTTGCCTCCTTGTTTAGTTCAGTGCTTAATCACAAGCAAATATCTCAAACTGAATATAGGAAACCAACAACAGCAACAATAAGATTAGAAACATCCACCTAGATGGAATAATCAAAGACCAAGGTATGACAGATTGATCAGGCCGATTATTTGAGATAATCGACATGGGCCAATACCTGCATTACCTGCATTCATATCAGATTGTACTCTGTGGAATAATGGAAGTACACATAACTTTCAATGTTTTGATATCAGCATTATATAAGCTCTCTAAATATTGGTGTCGGGCATTTAAAAACAGTCGACCACTACTAAGAACAAAGAAGAGCAAATCATGTACTGGTCATGACAACTAGAACTACATAGTAATACACAGCACATGTCTCTCACAAACCACAAAAACTGCTGAGGTAGTTTCCTTCAAGATCAGATGAAAATAAACACTCTAAAACCCTTCAACATCCAACTAATCAACTGGCATTTGACGAATCAACCAAGCAAGGGTAAATTCACCTCTAGTAAGTTCATATAGATGAGAAAAGTTTAGTTACAAGAGTCAAGATGTCGGAGAAGCGAGAAGCGAAACTGGACTCTAAGATTTCATGACGATGTAATCTGCCACTGTTTTATTAGATTGAAGCAAGAAATGTGGGCTGTGCTGGTTCAGAATACATCAGAGTCTGGTTGCTGTTGTGTCTGAGGCACGCCTGCAGTCTGTCGTCATCAATCACTGAGGGTTTCCTGCTATGCTCATGGCTTGTAAATGTGTTGATAGGGCTGTGAGTGGTAATTATGCCTCATTGAGATCTTTCCACAAAGTCTCTTATCGGGCGTCTTTCTTATTAAAAACAACCTTTTGACCCTTCCAGGTGTTTTTTTTATTGCACTCGTATTCCTTTACTGTGTTTGTTTTGTTTGTTACAGGCTACAGTATACTCTTCGATGCTTCACCTTTTTGCTATTGGTTCACTGCAACGTGGGTGATCTAGAAATTGAATAGGTAGAAATTGTGGATAAGACAATCAGTAAAGGCGTTATGCGGCAATTCAAAATATAATCTGTCTTTCTTCATACAGCAGCCATCAGGACAGTTCTTGTCTCTCCCACATCTGCTCCTCGTACAAGTGTATACAAGATACCAGATGTTCCGCTGCAACCACCCAAAATAAAGACAGACCCTTTCCGGAAGATCTCAAGTGGTAGCTCCCCGCAGATGAGGGCTGAGGTGGGGAAGACAATTCCCAGGATTGACCCCTACCGATCACAAACTAAGACCACCACTTGGGGGTGGATTCCAGGAATAAGCCTGAACCCAGCCCTTACTAAGGCAGAAACTAACAAGAGCATCACAACAATTACACCAATCGTGTCTCAAACAAGGACCGATGCTTTGAAAAAAGGTCAAGGGATTAAATTTAACACATCCACAACTAACACAGGCACTTTCGGGAACATCTCAGGAATTACGCCGGACCAAGTTAATCCTGATCAGCCCAAAGTCAGTGCCAAAACATCCACTACAACTCAACCACAGGGAAATGGCAGACCAGCTTCAGGTAAGCCCACCGTATCCAATAAATCTCTATCAACTGTATTTCTTTATACAGAAACATTTAGTTGTGCACTCTACTTTACCCAAGGTGATTTCTAGAGAAAAATAGGAAAATAAGGATCAGTAAACCGTAAAGAGAAGATTATATTTGGAAGCTCCATGACATGTTAATTAGTAGAGCTTTGGTACATGGGGATACTTGAACTTCTACTACCTAAAAATTACATTACTGTGTGAAGACTGACTTGTGGACTGAAAGAAAACACCTAGAACAATGTGAGATAATAAATGCTTAGAGGGCCCTACTCCGCTTGGCTGCCATGATTATGTTTCAGCTAATATGGATTACTTAACACAGTTTGTGTCTCTCAGGATCTGGCCAGTCTCCGGCTGTGAATGTGTCGGCTACGTGTGCCAGTAGGCCCTGCTTTCCCGGGGTTCAATGCATCAACCACAGGCCGCCACATGTCGGCTACGTCTGCGGCCGTTGCCCGCCTGGCCTTTATGGCAACGGCCGCATCTGCATGAAGAACGCCAAGGCAGGTAAGGGATTTTTTTTCTTAATATTTAATTTTGCAGTTTTGTAACCAATGGACCTGCAGCTCTGACACCTAGTTGCCTTTCATCGATTTCAAACTCTTCTAAACCTGAAACATGTATTGAAGAGTCCACTATTGGGCAAAGTGACATCTCCATTGAGGTATCCATAAAAGAAAGTATGAAGGAAAATAAATGAATGCATACATGAATATAAACATACACGACTATGCTTAAAGACACTTTTCTGTGTTGTTGATCTGGGATAAAAAATATCCTGAATTTGATGAAAACATCGGTCACTAATATGAAATCGCTCAAAACATTGTGGACTACTTTAAAGATCTTTTAATTAGTTCTTGTGATGTTCTGGTTTCCCTGATGTTGTTTTATGTGTTTTTCTTGGTTGGAAGGAATGTCATTTATTGCAGCAGATAAATCAATTTAAATGGTTACTGACTGCCTGGATGTAATAACCACTGTATGTACTTTGCTTGTGAGTCAGCGCCTGGCCGCAGAGTTTCAACAGAAGAACTTTTCATGATGAGAGCAGAGGGTCCTATCAACTCACAAGAGACAGTTTCATTCCAACTTAAATCCTTTTACTATGGTTCGTGTTTGTCTGGAAAGTCACAAAGTGTTTATGCAGATCTGTCAGTCGGCCTACAACAAGACATGAATCGCTTAAATCAGTTGCAAGGCTGTTCTGAAGAGTTCTAATGAAATCAGTGCCAGTAAAAAAATCACTTAAAATTTTATTTCACCAAGGACCGATTGCGCTGTCTTTTTCAGCAACATTCCATAATTTAAACAGATTTCCATTGCAATTATTACAATTGACTGTATTTGAGAATTTCCATACCATAGAGCTCAATGTGCCTCTTAAGTGACCTGCTACACCCGTCGCCCAGACTTACCACTCAAAATTGAAAAATACATTTAGACAGGTATCTCATTTCTAACCAGCAGTAGTTGAATTGCCGGCTGAAATGACATGTCACTAGCAGATTTGTTCCGCTGTCACTAGCTAGCTAATTAAGCTAATGTTAGCTCCATGAGTTAGGTGAAAACACTGGCTGACTGGCTCTCTGGCTCACTTGTTTATTGTCTCCAGTTGACTGGAATCAAGAATCTTGGGGTTTAAAATCTGCACTTCAGGCTGAAAATACATGTCTCAAGTAAAAAGTCAGCACCGTCAGCAGTTGATATAACAGACATGGAAATGAGAAATATCATTGTTCTTGTATTACAGTGTAAAAGTAATAAGTCTGTGTTCTAGAATTATTATGATGAGTCTTTGGTGAACGGAGTAACTATCTCAGACAATGAATTTGGTTGGGGTTGCTTTTGTGTAAATTTTCCCAAATCTAAGCAGGACAGAGCAAATAAAGTTTCCCTACAATAGAGTATGAAATGCTCCTTAGCCTTAGGAGTTATGTTGGTTTAGTACTATGGGTAGCAGGGTATCCTGATATGCTAACATTTGCAGTTTACATTAAAGCATACAAATGCACTGTTTACTCCATTCCTTAAACATTTGCTGTTGTGGGTTTGATTTTAGGCATGATAAAAAGAACACCTTCCAAACTCTTTTCAGACCCACCATTGCTCCTACAGTCCCAAACCCAGCACTTTAGCGCCTGAACAAATCCAAAGCTTGACAGGCCTGCTGGTTAGTTACTGTGGCTAAGCTATGACTAGACAATAACTACTTCGGGGAATGTGTAAATTTGTCTTATTCACTGATGTCACCTCTTTTCTTTCCTCAGCATCCAATCACCTTTCTCAGCAGCAGCAGGTAGGCAAGGCTAGCCGATCCCCGCAGGGAAGCAGCAGCAAAGTCTCCCAGATCCACCTGCCCAGCCTGCCCACCAGGCACGGTATCAAACACCTATCCCTGTCTGTCACTAGTGCAAACCGAGATAACACACAACGCCAGGTTCCTGCTTCAGGGAGGGGAGGCGGCACGGGGAGGAGAGAGGCGGTCACTGTTGCTGCAAGAGATGTTCCCAGAACATCAGTGAGCGCCCTCCATGTCACTCACATCACCCGCCAGAGGGCCAACCTCAGATCTGATGACAGGACAAATGTCAGATCTAGCATGACCATCTCCCAGCAGCCTGAAGGAGCACTGACTGGTGGCAAACCTTCCATGATAACACTCCTTGCTCCACACCTGTCCAGTGAGTCTGGCAAAGAGACGCAGTTCAAACAGACTACGCAGCCCCAGCTCAACCATCTGGCATCCACCCAAGTCAAACCCTGGACCCCACCAAGACCTGTCCTCCCACTTACAGCGGCCTTTACCGCTCTGTCTTACTCGCTGTCTGAATCAGAGTTCTCCGCAGATGGAGATGAGGCTGAGCCTGGATCCGAAGGCCCAGAGATGCCACCGGAGGTCCCAGCATTGACCTTCACAACGCCGGGAAAAACAGTCTACAACAGCTCGCTGCTGCAAAGAGCTACCTCCATCCAGCCAGAGAATAGGAATGGTACAACAGCCAACAAACACGTGACGACATGCGCCGACTGGCCATGTTTTTCTGGTGTCGTGTGTGAACCAGTAATGGATGGAGGTTTCCGCTGTGGGAGGTGTCCTGTAGGATACACTGGAGATGGACGAGCATGTCGAGGTAAGGCTTGACAGGCTCTTCAATACTTGTCTGATGATAATAAGAATTATCTGGAACTGTCAGGGTTGCTGAGTAAACAAACAGGTTTTGGGCTCACAGGCTTATGTGCAGTCATGGAGTCCAAACACAAAGAGACCTTCAACAAAAACAGAATCCAAAAACAGACAAAACAATCCAACTGGCATAGAATTCAGGCAAGGCACAGAAACACAGGGAGGGCAGGACAGCACTCGACATGACATGACAGAGCACAAACAAGCTACGATGATCCGACAAGACAGAACTCAAATGACAACCATTTCTACACACAGGCACACGAGCAGGGCGGGAGCAAAGAAAGTGGAACAGATAGGGTAACCAGGCAGAACACAAACACAGGCAAGCAGATGACACCAATCAGGAGAATCAGGGAGACATAGACTAACCTTACAACAAGACACAGAGCAGATAGGACCAGACCGAGTAGCATAAACATAACTTAATGACATACCGAGGTTCATACCCAGTGCAGACAGACAAAGAACAGAACAAAGACCAGCACGATAGATACAGAAACCACAGTAACTGAAACAGAATCATAATCTTATAAACTACAAAACAGGCAGAGAATTCAAACTAACAGCCAAAACAAGGATCAAGACAGCAAAACTCAAAGCAGACAGACAGGATCACCTTTGACAAATTTCTTATCCTTAAGTAACTTGAACAAGGTTGATCCTACACATGCTAGGGTTTGTGCCTCAGAGCGCTCCTTGTCATTAGCACTTCATTGGCTGCAATGAACTGAACATATCGTTGTTTGGTAAAGACCATAGAGTCCAATTAAAGAGTTCTTCACAAAGCCAAAAAACAAAGGGATGTTGCATGTTCAAGTTAGGAAATTAAAACATATCAAGCCATCATAGAGTGGAAACAGTCCACGAGAGTGACACTGCAGTGAAAGTTCTAGGAGTGTAGTATTGTACAAAAACAGGGGGATGACACACCCCACTGAAATAATGACTCAATTTTCAAATACAAGATACATTAAAACAACTTCAAAATTTTCAGGTCAAATTCATCTTTGCTAAAGTTTGCTGGAACAGGATTAAATTTCTCTTAAAAAATCAAGTAACCACTTTACTCGGTGGTTCCACTCATTAGCATTAAGTTAGCACTTTAAGTCTTGAGAGATTATTTTAACTAAATCTGTAAAATGCATCTTAAAAAGTCATAAGCCCATACATTTCCTATTGTCTACTATTTGAATTAATGAGCAAATGATGATTTAATGATTAATGGTTTGCCCTGATCTTTGTGTCATGTTCATAGGCCAGACACAGATATGAAACAGCTGTACGCAGCTTTAACAGCCGTTTCATTTCTGTTTTTCAAGCTGTTTGCAGACATACGTGTGGTAGGAACATGGAATGCGCTGCGCCCAATACATGCCGCTGCAAACCAGGCTACACTGGATATGACTGTCAGACAGGTGAACAAATAAATGAATTTATACAAATTGTTTCAGCTATTACTTCTCCCTGAGTATTTATTTGTTCCTTTTTTGTATATCCATACTTTCTTAGTAATCTGTGAGCCGGATTGTATGAACGGGGGTGTTTGTATTGCTCCGGGTGTGTGTCACTGTCTCAGAGGTTTTCATGGAGAAAACTGTCAGCAAGGTACAGCTTTACCTCACAGATATCAGATGGCTTATGATTGAACTATTATAAATGATATACCTAACTGAACTGCATGGCTGCAGCTCTGTGCAGGTTACCATGTGAAAATGGAGGCACCTGTGTGGGACTGCAGACTTGTTCCTGTCCTTATGGGTTTGTTGGACCTCGATGTGAGACCAGTGAGTTCACAGTTATTGGGATATACTTAATTTTCCGAATCGCTCATAAAAGGTAAATGCTCTTACCATTATGATGTGAGTATGATAAATACTCACATAGTTTTTTTTGGTGTGCATCATAGTGGTGTGTAGCCGTCACTGTCACAACAGAGGCCAGTGTGTGTCTCCAGACAAGTGCATGTGTCTGCCGGGCTGGACCGGACCATCCTGTGAGACTGGTGAGTGTGTGTGTGTGTGTGTGTGTGTGTGTGTGCGTCTGCTAACCTCTCAACGCTGATGCTCCCCTCTCTCTCTCCAGCCCTATGCTCTCCCGTGTGCCTGAATGGAGGTTGGTGTGTTCGTCCAAATATTTGCGAGTGTCCTCACGGTTTCTACGGTGCACAGTGTCAGATTGGTAAATCTACAACTTCAGCCATTAATCAATCAAGTGAATCTGTAGTTCAAGCATTCATTGAGTTACTGATATGTCAGGGACATATCACAATGGCTGAATTTGAAATTTTTATTATACTACACTTTTTCCTCCTCCAGCTGTGTGCCGTCCTCCCTGTAAGAATGGCGGACTGTGTATAAGGAACAACGTCTGCTCCTGTCTGCAAGGACACACCGGGAAGAGATGCGAGAAAAGTCAGTCTTTATCCTCATCGTCACTTGTTTGTCCAATTTATTTCCCACTTCTTTGTTTCTTGTGTGGCACTATTTCACAAATTTCATGAACTTTTAATCCTGATTGTCTTCTTTCTGTCTTTCTCCCTCTCTTCCTGCGTCCTCGCTTCTTATTCCTTAAGCATTATTCTCTTCATCCGTTTCTTCATCTATCATGATGTCCTTCTTTATCATCCTTTGCTCTCTTCTCTTATTTTTATCCTCATTCTCTTCCTTAATTGTATTTAATTAGCTGAATTTGCTACTCAAGGTATTTCAAATCAAATCTGAGATGATTCTGTCATCAAATCACTACATGATATGAGATCATACTTGGAAATAGTTGGCTACATTTTCTCTGTCTCTCTCTCTCTCTCTATCTCTCTCTCTCTCTCTCTGCAGGTGTGTGTGAGCCCATGTGTATGAACGGCGGCAGGTGTGTTGGTCCAGATGTTTGCGATTGTCCGTCAGGTTGGCGAGGAAAGAGATGTGATAAACGTAAGTGCCGTGACACAAGAATCTGATCCGATAACAGCTTCTTTACATTTACAACAGCATCATTCTCCTGGCCAACTGGCTGAATCCTATGATGCATCAGTGTGAGCACCAGAAAACCTCTGAATGCCTGTCTTCCCCTCTCTCCAAGTACAAAGTCACACCACAGCCTGTCACCCCAAAATCTAAACTTGTTTCTTTTACATCTGTCCAGAAACTATCCAGCCAACAAACAGTTTAATGGTTTAATCCATAAAATATAAAAAAATAGTGAAGGTGGGGTCTTAACACAGGACAACTCACAACACTATAAAACAGACATAAACAGCAAATCTCACTTTTAGGTAATTACTTAAGCGTAAAGCACTTTGTTCTATTTTTTGGCTGCAATGTAACATTAGCTAAATTAGTAACTCATTACTACCTAACTTGTGGAGGAATGAGAACATCAGGTTCAAGCTAAACTGGTGTCCAGTTCACATACAGTACATCCTGTTATTTAAATTATATTTTAGCTTTCAGAGGAGTCTGACAACTGATTGTTAAAGGAAGGACACCGGTGACCAGGAGGAGCTGAGGCTAGTAAAGTAAATCAGGGATGTAAACTAGTCCTTTTAAGCAATTGAGGAGACGTTTCTTTAGGATTTTAATGTGCAAATTAAATGCTTAGTAATTATCCAGAAATCACATTAAAAAAAAAGATGCATCAAAATGGATCGCCGCCCTCTGATTCGTAATCAAATAGTCGTGAGGTGCCAAAAGATTCCCACCCCTACTGCCCAACCAGTATTCCCATTCAATTACTTTTAAACGTCCTTTGATACGTTTTGTGAAGTGGTTGTCTTTAATTGTCCACTGCATCTTTTAGGGCCTGTCCATAGGCTCGCCTTTTATCTGTGAAAACATCTGAGCCTCTTCTTACATGATGTTATATGGTCGGCAACAGGTCTTCTCTTGAGCGATCTCTCACCACCCTGACAATGAGTTTTCTTGATGTAATTATGTTGTTGTGCTAAACTGCAAAATGTTCAAAATGCATACAGATTGTTCATAAAGTGAAGAAACATAAATAAAAGTTGTTCCTGCAGGGTGTCCACGGGGTCTTAAAAAGTCTTAAAAGGTGATAAATCAATTTTGCGAAAATTAAGGCCATTAAAAAGTATTAAAAAGTCTTAATCGCTTTTTAACAAGGTATTAAATTTTGAAGATATTTTTTTCAATGTGAAAATCCTGTTTTAGTCGGAGTGGTGATCAGGAGTAACGAGATTAACCCGGTTGGCCGGTCGTTCTGTGGCCACTTGAACAGCCCCGTTCCTGAAAAACAAGAGCGAGATGCGCCACCAGCAGCTGTATCGATAAGACAGAAGACAACAGGGCAAATTCAAGGAGCGGGTGGGTTTGGCTAACGTTTGCTGGCTATTTAGCTAAATTGGTGCCTTTTATTGAAACACATTCAACTTTTCATAAAGCCGATGCTCTCATCAGTGTCACTTTTTGTGAACAGATCAATGACAGCCTGGATGGAGCGGGATTTAAAAAAAAGTTTGATGTGCTGCAACAAACTTTATAAATGTTGAACTCAATGTTCTGCATAAACGGTTATGATTATTAACGAGTTAGTAGCCTGCCCAAAATCAAGGTTGGAGACTATCATGTAGCCTAGAGCATTTTTCTTGCACAAAGTTAATGAATAAAAAACAACCCCAAACTGAAACAGCTGTAATTTGAATTAATATTATACTAGTGGTAAGTTATATACTATTATATGAAATTATACTGAATATAGTAACATAATGAATATATTAATATCAAACTTAAAAGTTTACTATTACATTAACAATATACTTTTAATTTAATGTTATAATATTATACTAATACAGTCATTTAGACATTAGTCATTTAGTTTCTCCTCCAGGTTGTGCCTGTGCTACACCGCCTACACTACTTACGTTATTCATCACTCAGTTTATTCTCTTCATCTTTGTTCACCCCTGGCCTGTTTGAATTTTGTTGTATTGATCAAGTGGTCGATTAAAGTTATCACACGTATCATTGCAGGCAAGCTCACATTATCTAGTTTAAACCAACTAAAACACAAAATTACACTGTGTTTCACATGATTTGCTGTAATGTTGTGTACATAAACGTCATACCCTATGTAAGACGGTGGCTTTTCGCAGGAAATCTGACCAGTCCTTCACATAGAAAACAGTTGGCCATTACGGGCTGTTATAGGCAACTGAGAACGTTGGTGAATGCCTCAATTATTAGGTGGCATTACAACCTGATGACATATAGGCAATAAATATGTTATAAATATATTTAAATTCCTTTTAAAAACTCAAAAATGGCCCTTTTAAAGGTGTGTGGCTGATTTAATCGGTTAGCTCAAAGTGGCGCGGCAGACTTAAGATATTGAAAAAGTCTTGAAAAGGTATTGAATTTTACTTCAAGATTCCTGAATATACCCTGTCCTGCGCAAAATGTGTGTCACTTTACTTAAAGCAAACAATTACGTGTTATAAGGTCTTATAATTAGTTCATATGGTATTATGTCCACCTGTAATATATTATACAGGGATGGACATTTTAACACTTTACTTAAAACAAACAAAGACATGCTATATAACTTTAAACATTACTATAAGCTATTATTGCATTTTATATAACTAATTCTATATTGTGACTGAAGTGTATTTATAACGAGGCAGAGTCGGTGGTTATAATGTGTTATGGAACATGGTCGGAGATTCTTGCCGCACATTGATATAAACTGGTATTACTATTAGTTATAAAACATTAAATCAAAAGGTCATAATACGTTATCAACTTTGCTATAGCGCCTAATGCATGTTTGTAAGTGATTATAACAACTGTTATAATGTCTTATGGACGCATTATATCGTGTTATAAATATATGCATAAGTCATTATAGCGATGACCTTCATAGAAAGTGTTACCAAAATCCCAAATGGATTTAATATCAGAAACTGACCTGGAGTCAGGAGAGGGGGTTTGACCTCACAGTCAGCCTATCATAATAGTACGTGAGAACGTTTCATCATCTTTCTGTAAAACTCACCAAACTGCAGCAGAAGCAGTACGGTGAGACTGTCCAGTGTCTCTAACCTCTGCTGACAGATGTTCCCAAAAAGGTGCTTCCCATATGGAAACCATCAGCTCTAACGTCTGCAGTGTTTTATGGGGCTGACCTTCAGACTTCTCAGTGAGACACTGAAACGGTTATATACATATTACCTAAAAGACCTCCAAACCTCAGAGAAAAGAGGGGGTTAACCACAGATTATCTGTTGAAACTCAAACTTCCAGTTTTTATTTCCAAAGGACTCCTCCTTCGTTGTTAGGCCCGCTTTCCTTCATCATTAGTTGACACTCATCGAGATGGCCTGTGGTCTATCATGAGGCCTCTGTAAAGTCTCCACATCTTGTTCAACACTGATCTTTACTTTGTTTTGAAACATTTGGTTTTCAGTGCATTTCTTTTAGCCTCCATTGTTGTTGTTGGTTGTGTGACTTCTTGTTCTGTGGCTCATTACATACCTTCTCTTCTAAACTGGGATTCTCAAACCAGCATACAAATATATAAATACTAGATCATAAGTGTGGATTTATGAAGCTGTGGCACTATAATGTTACACAGAGTTGCTTTTAATTCTTTTGGTGGAGACATGTCCCAAGTCAAGTCACAACTCCTCCTAAGCCAGTTGCAAGTTAAGTCTTTCAGTTTTAATTTCTGTGACTTGAGTGCAGCTCTAATGTTAAGTTGCCTCTCAGCCAGCTGTCTGCAGAAGTGTCTGAATGGAGGGGAATGTGTGGAAGCCAACACCTGCCACTGCGCTCCAGGGTGGCAAGGCATGATGTGTCAGATCCGTGAGTATCCCAACCAAATTGTGTACAGACTGCACTTCATCTCCTCTTAACATCAGCTCGGTTGCCAGGTAAAATATACCATGGCCATGGAAAACTTGACTAACTAAATGTATTCTTGTGCCAGATTCATATTATTATAATTATTACTGTGTCTTCTGACTTACTGTTTGCTTCTGTGTTATTTCTCAGCTCACTGTGAACAGAAGTGTCTTTATGGCAGTCGCTGTGTCCAACCAAACGTCTGCGCCTGCCGGAGTGGATACTCAGGTTCTCTTTGCTCCAGAAGGGTAAGACGCACTGAACATGCAGCATTATTTTAAAGTAAAGTGTCCAGGGCATTCCAACAACCTTCAATCACTTTAAATGAGAAACCAAATAAAATCTGGCAATGCTCCTGCTTTCTAGACTTGTTTAGTCTTCCGTTCAGGATTTCACTCCACAGGTCTGAAACAAGTTGTGGCTAAATGCTAACGCCAACGTGCTCAGCAACACACAATGGCAATTCTAACATACTGATGCTAAGCAGGTGTAATGGTTAGCATGTCAACTCCCATAACTTAGCATCTTAGCACGCTAAGATTTGCAACTTAGCACTAATTACAAAGTACAGCTGAGGCAGATTGGACAAATAAAAATTTGACCCAAAGATGGACCAAGATCAAAAGGTCAGAAGATCATGAAAGTCCCCTGTTCATCCAGAGGGGAACATGAATGTGTGTACCGAATTTCATGACAATTCAAAAGTTGTCACCCTAAAGGTGGTTCTAGAGGAAAAGTCAGAGGATCATTAAAGTCGTTAGGATACATCTTCTGGCAACCATGAATGTCTGTATAAAGTTTTGTGCCAACCCATCGAGAAAATGTTGAGATATTTCAGTCTGGACCCAAGTGGTGAACAAATCAGTGGACCTCTCTAGCTTTTCAGCTGGAGCAGATGAGTCCAGAAAAAAGATGATATGAAGATGTGTTACTGAAAACATAGGTTATGTATGTAAATCATTATACAACCTCATGTTCTTGTTTTTTTCAGCTCCCTATTGCCCAAGGCTGAGACCCACTTACAACCCACCGAACAGCTGGAGTTCAATCAGCACCAGTAAAGCCTTCAGGTGATCCATAGCCATCAGCACACACCATCATCAAAATAAAAGCCAAGTGTCTGAACTCTCTCCACTTGGAAACAGAGCAGAGTAAGTTCTGACTCTGGATCAGTTTAATCTTTGTGCATCCAGTACTGAGCCATTCTTAGCAACAAAAAAACTGGAAGCAGGGGGAAAATATGTTTATGTAGCAACTTGATACATATCTAAAAACAAAAGCTCTTACACAACTGCAGATATTTATTGACAAAATACCATTTATTTGTTTGTCCTGCAACTCTGCACAACATCACAGTTGTTGCCAGGTAGATTGAAATGACATGGAGAAAATCTGCGTAACCTGATCTCTCTGAGTAACCTGGTTTCTTGGGTGCATGTAAACCGACTGTATGAAAACTGGACCATTGAGATGTGGTGGTTCTTTATCAAGAAACACTCCCAAACTGCAAGAACATAAAAATAAATACCGCAGCTTTGGAGCAGATTTTTTCATGGAGCTTCCCCCAGCTTCCAGTCTTTGTGCTAAGCTAGCTAAGCTAATGGGATGCTGGCTTGTTGTTGTACTTTATGGACAGATATAAAAACCTAGTTGTTAACTTCCACAATGCTACATATGCATTCTGCAGACAGGAAATAATTACCTTAATTTCACAATTTAGTATCCCAAAAAAAGCATGAAACATAAACTTAATGTTCTTTCCAAGCAACTGTTTCATTCAGTGGCCAGGCTGATCATTTAAAAGCTACAGTGGGAACCTTCTTCTCCTGGACAGAGTTTTTACTGTAAATGTCACCATGTTCAGATTCTACAAACCCAAACCTCTGTATGAGTATTTATTTATTTCTCTGTTTTATATTGTTGCATATTTCTTGTTGTATATATCTTCATCACTGTATAATCAATGTTACTTCTTATTAAAGCTAGTTTATTGGTTGTTTTGTAAGAAAACAAATAAAGGCCTTTTTAAGGTATCGAGTTCTTCATATTTCTTTTAAGGTAGGGAGGGTAGCTTAAAGTAATTTATTTTGTAAAAGGAAGGATGGATCGTATGACCATTAATAATCTGCTAGGTTGCTGAGTATGAAGCTTCGCGGTAAAATCTGAAATTTTTGTTCTTTTTAAGTTCCAGTTTGAGACTACAACATTTAGTGGTCACTGTGTCTGGTGCTATGGTCAGATGATCATACAGTTGTAGATTCTTGATGTGACATGGCACGGGACACAGCATCGGCTACATGATGGACCTTAATCAAGCAGAGCTTGCCATCTGCCATGTATTGATCATGTACAGATGTGATCAGTGTCAGAATGGAAAAGCACTCATTACAGGTAAGATAACACTAACACATTCCATGTTTGGTTCCTAACAGTATCAGACACATTGTGGCTTCTTACCTTTCATTTCTCCACATGGTTTTAAGTACTGCATCCATTTCCTTGTACCCATAATGTTAACAGCTGTTCATAGACACTTCCAACATGGCCACCAGAAGATGTGTTAAATCTACAAGAATAGATTTAATAAAAGAAAATATGATGAAGCAATCACACAATGTTCAAAATGATTTATAACATTTTTATTTCATGATATTAGCTGTTCTTTATTAGTGCTGCATGAGAGATAATGCTAAGATGCTAGTTTGCTGATGTTTCTCAGGTTTTTCGGAGTCGGCAGCATTTGACTTTGCTGCAGGGGCCAGACAAGTTCACGGCCAGCAGGTCAGTCAGCGGGGCAGAGAGGAAATAAGGATTAAAAGATTAATGAGGCTGCATTAGCTCTGCACCAATTAGGATTCCTCTCTGCCAGGCTCTCCCTGACTCCTGCCGATGCACGGCCAAAAACTAAAGACCCAGTTTACTTTTGTTTCTTTTCTTTTTTTTCTTTTTTTTTTTACAACTGATTAGGATAAAAGCTAGATGGCTTGTTAAGACCGCAGTCGGCCCTCTGTTGATATTTGTTGCCATCACTCTAATCCCCCGTGCAATTATTTGGCAGTTTGCTAGAACATAATTTATAATCAGGGCCATGAATGTTCTTAAAATAATTTTCTTTTGAGATTTAACGAACATACACTTAGTGGCCACTTTATTAGGTACACCTTGCTTACCGGGTTGGACCCCCCTTTGTCTTCAGAACTGCCTTAATTCTTTGTGGCATACTTTCAACAAGGTGTTTGAAACATTCCTCAGAGACTTTGGTCCATATTGACATGATGGCATCACACACTTGCTGCAGATTTGTCGGCTGCATATCCATGATATGAATCTCCCGTTCCACCACATCGCAAAGGTGCTCTATTGGATTGAGATCTGCTGACTGTGGAGGCCAGTGGAGTACAGTGAACTCATTGTCATGTCCAAGAAACCAGTTTGAGATGATCTGAGCTTTGTGACATGGTGTATTATCCTGCTGGAAGTAAACATCAGAAGATGGGTACACTGTGTCATAAAGGGATGGACATGGTCAGCAACAGTACTCAAGTAGGCTGTCGCATTTAAACGATGCTCAGTTGGTACTATGGGGCCCAAAGTGAGCTAATATACCCCACACCATTACACTACCACCAGCAGCCTGAACCGTTGATAGAAGGCAGGATGGATCCATGCTTTCATGTTGATTACGCCAAATTGTGACCCAACCATCTGAATGTCACATCTGAAGTTGAGACTTTTCTGACCAGCCAACGCTTTTCAATCTTCTATTGTCCAATTTTGGTGAGCCTGCGTGAATTGGGAGCCTCAGTTTCCTGCTCTTAGCTGACAGGAGTGGCACCCGGTGTGGTCTTCTGCTGATTAGCTATTTGTGTTAACAAGCAATTGAACAAGTGTACTTAATAAGGTGGCCGGTGAGTGTATATGCTGCTAAATCTCTCATACTTACTGGCTCTTGACCTCCTGTTGCAAGCTCAATCCTGCAAGATGGTGACCTTTGACCTCTAGAAATTATTGCATATCTTGTGTTTTAGTTGCATTCTTATTGGAAAAAAGACTAGAGGCTGGAGATTGACAGAAATAAACAAAAACCTTCTATAAATGATCACTGGGTGTTAACTGCCCTCTGGTGGCAATAGTAATAATGTCAAAAATATAAAAATGCACAGAAATGCATTAAAATTGCTCATGAAATCCACAGTTTGGTGTTTAAAACAGCAGAGTAAAATGTTTTATTATCGCCACATAGATTTACAAGACTGAAGGTTGCTCCAAGCTTCCACAGCAACACACACAAGTGATCGTCCGTTCAGAGATATTTATATCCACCCCCAAAGATGGCACTGGGCAAAGGTGGAGGAGCAGGAGGAGGGGAGGGGGCGAGTGTGTCCATCCTGGTGGGCACAGACAGAACCGACAGGAGGGGTACACCTGGACTGTTCACTCAATGGGAGCACAGAGCCGCCGGCCAAGGCAGCAAGGTTATCCTCCGCCCTGGTTGCCAACAGGCAAGACACACGCAAATGTTAGTCATTAGTAACCTACGGTGTGTATGTGAGACTACACTGGTTTTAAAGCTGAAATAATATTTTGTGTGTTCGCTTAGCTGCGAGGGTCCACGTGACGTAAATTTCATCATCTGCTCACGTCCATGGGGTTCACACTGATATGTCAGGGCCCAAAATGTATCACCAGGCACATAGTGGGCCTGTAGTTGGTTAATTCAGATCAAAGTCATCTCGGTACAAGGACACGAAAGCAAACGCAAAACATTTTCTTTTCTTTAACCATTTTACTGTTTACTTCTGTGTTATTTCTCAGCTCACTGTGAACAGAAGTGTCTTTATGGCCATTCATTGTGAATGAATTGTTTAGTTGAGGACAGCAGAGTTTTCCTGAGTCCAGGTCACCTTGCTACAATCATTTCACCTCTCTAATTCCAGTGTGGAGAATTTTAGTGATGAGGACATGAATCACAGATGTAAGGGATTTCTGTTTTTTTTTTTATATGTTCTGCGCTAATGAAATTGAAATAAATGATCATTTTTTATTAATTTTATTTAAACTTTTAGAGTAAGCCAATTGTGTATTAAACACACTGCATTAGCCTATGTATGAACGGTGAAGCATGATATGTTGGCATAGGCTTCTTAATTTTCTGAAGCTATAGGGGCTATAGGGGCCTATCAGTATGATCCCGAACTTCTGACCCTGAATGACCGAAACATGTTTAATAGCTTATTGTTTCTTCCTTATTTGTTTGATTGCTTTGAAAAAAAAAATTTAAACACTAATTTATACACAAATCATCTTTTTTTATTATCTGAAATTGCCGATATCGGCTTTGACCCATATCGGTCGAGCCTAATTTAAACCCGTATCCTCCAGACCGCAACAGGTGCCCCCTCCTCCCCTTTCTTTAGGCTCCACCTGTCTTCCTTTCTCCTCGGTGAGCTGGCGACCCAGAAAGCAGCCGTCATTCATTAGAAATGGTATGCCTATCCGCCGGGGGGCTACACGGCTCAAACCCCCTCGGTCACCGGATCGGCGGCAGCTGCTCGGCCCCCCGGTGCTATTTTCACCCTCAGGATAAAGTGATGTGCAGCCGCCGCCCGCGCGCACGGCCCCAGCAGCTCCAGTCAGACCCGAGCAGTGGCAGGATGAAGTCCACAGGAAGCGAGCGCGCTGCGCAGCCCGACGGCTACACCTCCGACCTAGACGACCTGGACAGCGGCAGCGACAGCTCCGACGGGAAGTCCACCGGCGGCTGCAGCCCCCGCAGAGAGCCGGGGGAGGCGGCGGGGGAGGAGGCCACGGACGGAGATGGTTCCCGGGGCGGCACGACAAGGCGGAGGAGAACGCGGAGACGCAGCAGAGTCGGGAGAGCCGGTGGAGACGCGCATCTTTCCGGGGTGAGCCAACAGAGACAGGCGGCCAACGCGCGGGAACGGGACAGGACGCACAGCGTGAACACGGCCTTCACAGCGCTCCGCACACTCATCCCCACAGAGCCCGCAGACAGGAAGCTCTCCAAGATAGAGACGCTGCGCCTGGCCTCCAGCTACATCCACCACCTGGCCAACGTGCTGCTGCTGGGGGAGGACTGCCGGGACGGACAGCCCTGCATCCGCTACCAAAGCATCCTGCACGGCCCCGCCGCCCTCAACGCGGCCTCCCTGCGCCCCATCTGCACTTTCTGCCTCGGAAACCAGAGGAAACTGGTGAGTGGCCATTTACACCTGGTTTTACCTGGAAAAACCTATTAGCAAATAGGCTAATAATAAGTCTCCAGGATTGCTCCGGTGCCGAGTTTTCCGCAGACCCACAATGTGTTCCAAAGTCTCTCCATCCAGGATGATATTTTTGAAAGTAGAGCAGATGATGCCACCTGCGCAGGTCGCATCCTCTGCATACTGAAAACAGAATTTTTGGTGCTGAGTTTGCAGAGTTTAGGGATGATTTCTGTTGACCAGAGTGGCACCTGTTTCTCGAGTGATTGACAACACAAAATGAAAACAAGCTGCCTTCAAAGGATTAAAATAGGCCTACGTGTAAATACTTGACTGGGATGCTTGATCCTCTTCTGTAGATGGAATCTAAACTCAGTGTTGCTTCCTAAAAGAACAGTTTTAGGTAGAATGTTTCTTTTACTTGTGAGTTGCCAGGTGATCTCCAAAGTGAGTTGTAAATATCAGTTAACTAGGGCTAAGGATCTACATAGGCTAGCCGAATCAGAATCGTCAAGTCCTGCCTATAGTGGACTGATAGTCGAGTCATGTGTGTGTTTTTGTGCGCAGCGATTGCAAGCGGGGTGGGGGGTTACACACGGTAGCTCCGCTTGAGAAGCTGCAGTTCCCCTTTCATTCAACTTACACTGTAAATTTACAGCTAAACTGAGGCTTTTTGAAGACCCTTATCTCTCTCTCGCCAGTCATTCAACGGTCTTGTACAGACTTTTACGTGCATTAGCCTACTGCTGCCGACAATTGCATGCGCGTCGCGGTTCCCCGCGGGTCTACTTCAAGTAGCCGGCTATTTAAAAACGATAAAATATTCTTTATGTGGTTCATCAATGGTGATAAATTATCCGAAAGTCCCACGCGGTGCGGACAACTCGGCACAACACCGTGAAGTTATACCTTAGTCTCTTCAGCAAGTGTTCCTCCACTGCCACTGCACACACCGCATACACATGCGCACTGACGACCAAGCGTTAGGGTTACAATTTTGGATTTATTCATGCACTTTAGGCTATTGAAAGTTTAATTCTTTTTACATATTTAGTTACAGCATTAAACGTTGAAATGTATATTGTAATAGGCTGTATATTAACTTATTGGGAGAAAACTGGTAGTTCTATGTAAAATCAGATGTTGAGCACCCCCATATCGCCAAAATGGCATGATCCTTGTTTCACTGCGAAACTGTGAGATTGACAGTCGAATCAGGCTCCGCCTATCGAAGCATCGAATCGTCGACTATTCAGGGTCAGCCCTACAGTTAACCATAAAAAATATATCATAGGCTACACTTTAAATATTACAACAAAATAAGTCAGTAAATAACTGAAATTGGGGGGGATGTGAGAAGTGTTATTAGGATAAATGTGGTGCTTTCACTGAACTGCGTTTGTGGTAAAAACATGTCTTTCTTTGCCTCCACAGCTCAGAGATGGAGGGAAGCACACAGCTGCTGTGTGAAGCAAAGCGGCTCCGGACAGACAAGGAGTCCACCTTGATGTTGTTTACATGGAGACACGAGGCGTAAAAACGCACCAGTAGGACTTTGTGTATATATGTGTATATATATATATATATATATATATGTATATACATACATATAAATGTATTTTATTTTTGGATTAGACCAGACAGAATGAGCACTGAAAAGCACTTTCTGTTCACGTTCGTGTGCTTCTGAACCTCTGTTTTGGTTGAGCTGTAACCAGAGCCCATGTGTAAAGTTGCACCTGACGGGGAGGGGGGGCGAAGAGGCTATTTTGGTCCCGTGAATAGTACAAACTAACCCCATGTCCAACCCGTAAAAAAAGCCATGGTGCCTTCAGTCACATGAAGGAAACTGAAGAGCAGCTCTGCAGCGGTTGCTGTCAGTTGAGTGGAATTAACTTTGCCTAAAAATGCTGTCAGACATATCACAGGGCCACTGACTGATCTATGCCTCTGTTCAAGTGGTGAACAGTGGGAACTGCAACAACACTAGCATAACTGATCATCTCTACATCTTGCATTAGGCTATTTTGTCTATGTTACACATGACATGGCTTGTATTTTTTCTAAAAACGCGTCAAATTAATCCACACTGTTGAGACGTCTCACCCGTTAATGTTTTGGTGCATTAAAGGGTTATTGTGTTCAGACAGAAAGAAAGGCGAATTAGATGCGTGATTGAATACAAAGCCAATGGAAATAGCAGTACCCTACGGAGTAGTCAGGCTACGTTCAGACTGCAGGCCAATGTGACCCAAATCAGATTTTTTTTGCCCATATGTGACTCAGATCTGATCTTTTTATGACAGTGTGAACAGGTCAAGTCACATGGAATCTGATCTTTTCCAGTTCGGAATTGGGCCACTTCCATATGTGGTCCAAGTCCGATACAGATCGGATTTTTTTAAATGTGACCTCAGTCTGGACACTCGCATTTGATGCAACTTTGATGTCACTGTAGAGCAGCTGTTCTGCTGTAGACGGAGCCGTGCTGAACGAAAAGCTCCACAAAAAGCCATAATTAAACATGTGGCTCTTTTCCTTTTCTACCTCGGAATCATCCGCTTCCCTTTCTTATAGCCTACCTGAAATCCACCGGACCGGAGCTGGGTAATTTTTTTTATAGGGTGCCATTTGGACTTTATAACTTGGGATAAATAAATAGTTGATTTACCTATATTTTAAAGAACTATTAGGCTATATAAAGTATATATCTAACTTTATGAAAAACATATTGGTTGAGCTCAGGCACCTTTATTGTATTAAATATAGATATTAACAACATGTGACATGTGGGAAATGTCCACCCTGTTAAGGACTTAGACATAACTGTTTAAAAGTGTTTTCAGGGTATGATTGCTACTAAAATTACATTTTTGTAGAAATCATATGTCCCTCACTCTTATTAGATATTTGTTTTACAATAAAATATTTTTTAAACAGCATAGGCAAGCCTATAATGAGTAAAACAAGCACACATAATGAAAAGGGGATGTATTTTTCCACTTTTTTTCTCAAGAAAAGTGAATTATGATAAGAATTACTCAATGTCTCTTGCCTGTGTAGTCAATCCCTTCTATATCTTTATGTAAATACAAATATACATATATTATATATATAATATTTGGTAATTTCAATAAACTATGAAGGAAAAATACCAACATAACAGGGTGGACAAAACACCAGTATATAGTATAGAAATGTCCACCCTGTTAGTGTCCAACCTGTTGAAAAACTAATAGGGTGGACACTAACAGGGTGGACATTTTGAGCTAAAGTTAGCCTTTTACCTGCCTCTGTGAGCATAATGGCTAGCATGACCTTCAATAGGAGATGAGGAATCTATAATTTTCCACAAATCGTTTTTGAAATTATTTAATTTGATTAATCTCCTCAAAACCTAGGCCTAACAGTGTGGACACGTTATGATAAAACACATTAAACTGAACAGTTTGAACAGAAACAGCAGACAAGTGCTCAACATAACTTGCATAGATGAGTTGTTCATCATGAAACTGTGTCGGAACAGTAGACTAAATGAGACCATACAATGTCAGAGAAGAGAAAAATGAATAAATAAATAAAAATAAAAAATAAAACACAAAAAAAAACAAAAAAAACAAAAACAAAGGCTTCTCTCTGAAGATTTCATTGCACAATTTCAAAGTTCTGATACATTTTTCAGAGTCAATAAGCTTAAGGCTTTTAATGTATTCTGCAAATTCGTATAGAAATCCAGTAAAGTTGGGGAGAGTCTTTGCATTTTTGCACTTATGTATATGGAATTTCCCATGTAAGATCAATAAGTTCACAATTTCTTTGACATTACATTTATCATGTTCAAAATATGCAATGACATTTATAGTCGATTGTAACATTGTTTTTAGTTTCACCCGTAACATAGTCTTGCATACGAGTCCAGAAAGTAAGTGAATGTACACAGTGGAAAAATAGATGCTGCATTGATTCTGGTTGGTCATTGCAAAAAACACACTTGTTATCAATATCTAAAAATTTAGAGTAATGTAGATTTGTTGGGTATATATTGTGTAAAATCTTGATGTGCACTTCTTTAATCTTATTGTTGATACAAAATTTGTATGGGAGTAACCATGCCTTCTTCCAATCGATATCTGTGAGAATGTTGTCCCAGATGAATTTAGCTTTAGGAGTAATTTTCCTTCTTTTACAGAGTGTGTTACATATATGCTTATTGTTGCATTTAGCATTCATAATATCAATACCATTTATCATCAAAGGGGTTTCTGACCTCAGTGCTTGCTCATATTGAAGATGACATTTCATTAAATTTGATAGCCCATTGGGAATAGCTTTCATTACAAGATTAAATTCTCTGTTTGTAATAGGAAAAGACTTGACACAAAGGAATCTTTCAGAACTAAACAATACACCATTGACATCAAAGAGATCACTCACATAAATAATGTCTTTATCAACCCAATGTGGCGTAAAGATGGATTTTTTCCCAACAGTAATATCTTCATTATTCCATATGACAGTTTTGTGTGGGGAAAAGTTATGTGTGTAACATAATTTCCAGGCAAGGAGGGACTGTTAGTAAAATCTGGATAATTTGATAGGCAATTTGGTAATATTATAATTACAAGTGAGTAGAAAATAAAGTCCCTCTAGTTTTTTAAAGATATTATTTGGGATAAAATACCAGATTGAAGTTGGGGCTTTAAGGCCCTTGTTTACTTCTGTAGCCTGCAACAGTGTGCTGCGTGTCACGTCGTGTTATTATCCTGCACATGCGGGTCACTTTCAGGCCGCAGACAGTTCACACTGGAGTCTGATATGGGCCACATTTAAACTATAATGTAAACTGTCAAACAAAACAAAAAATCAGATCTGGGAAAAAATCGATATTGAGCATTAAGGCCTGCAGTCTGAACGTAGCCTAATGTGGACCTCCCTAATATCGAGGCAAAGCAGACCGCAAGAACTGTGACTGGTCAGCTGGGTTGCATTGCATTTCCTCCAACCCCCAGGAAGTGCTCTGTACTTTGAAGCCAATTTTTCTAGTGGCCAAACCAGACTTTTCCCCACAGACTTTTAGACCTACATTGTTTAAGAAGCTGCTGTAAAATCATGTAAAAAGTTTTTTTGACCGTCAAAACCCTCAGAATTTGGGGCATTCAGTCCATTAGCATTTACAAAGTCTGGAAGCTGCATGATTAAATCATTTTACCCCCATTTAAGTTCATGGAGGGTTAAACTAGAAGTTAGCAGGCAGTCTAACAGTCTAAAGTCCACTCAGTGGAACATAAGAAATTCACCACCAACTAGCGTTACGGGAGGTGCAATTGCAGAGGAATGCACAAGAATAAATAATCACGACGGCGAGGGTACGCATATAGAATCGACGCAATAAAAGTAGTGAAATATAAACTGGCCTTTAGACGTGGATTTGCCCGGGGTTGCAGAAATTGACGTAAAGTTCAACATTTTTCAACTTCAGCAAAACATATGTGCAAATCCCGAAATCCCGAGGATTTATGAATCTACTAGACTGGACTACAGCAATTTCAATGAAGCAAGGTGAACATTGTGCCCTCAAATTCCAAAATATCCTCTTTAAACCTAATGAGTTCCCAATGAGGTTTCAATATATCACAAGTGGAGGACATATCTTAGTGTTACCTGCTTTGACAAAATCAGGGAGATGTTTCTTTAAGTTATTTTGGATAAACTCAGGGGAAGATTTCATGGAGCTTTATGTACAAATGGTGCCCTGGTTGACCACTTTGCACACACGAGTATGATCTAGCATCTCTGACAATTAGTTTTGGCAGCTCACCTTATCTGACCTTACATCATTTAGCAAATAAGTACATCCTGCAAAAGACAAAGACAAAACTTTTGATATCTGTCTCCATCAGGAGCCTGATATTTCTTTCTATACAATATTTACATTCGTTTGAGTTGCTGTTTTAATGCACTGCTGGAAATCAAGAGAATAAAGACATCTGGGATTTCAAAACTGGGTACTGAAGGAGGTTTTAGGTGCTACGAATATCATTTAGCCTCAAAGTGAATGGGATCCTAACTATTACACCGTGTCTATATTTCAGCTGTTTGCCTGAATTCAAGATGAAATGTAAGGATAAATATATTTGCAGTCTGTTGAAAAGTTTACCTTTGCGTTGTTGCACAAATCCACTTAACACAAAACTGTGATGTTTTGTGTGCACGAGTGTGGGATGCCCCGGCATGCAAAGTGCATCAGTTTGCCTTTTGTATTAATTTGGAGAATATCTAAATGTAACAAAATCCCTTTCAAAATTCCTAGATATTTATTGTACAGCACATATGGATGAAAACTATCACTGGGAAATGTTGCACACTACCTCAAACTTATGTATTAAATATGATGGCCTACCTCTAAATCTAATGTGTAACACGACTGTATAAAAATGTACTTTAATACCTGACAACTGTGTCCTTTGCACACCACAAATACTAAGAAGCTGCTTGAAGAAAAATGTATTTTTGTATAATAAAGATAAAAATGAGAATATACTGTATTCTTTGTTGTCCATTAAGTCATAAGTAAATGTCCATCCATCGTCAACCGCTTATCCTGCGAACAGGGTCGCAGGGGGCTGGAGCCAATCCCAGCTGCCATCGAGCGAAAGGCGGGGTACACCCTGGACAGGTCGCCAATCCATCACAGGGCTAGATAGACAACCACTTACACTCACATTCACACCTAATGACAATTTAGCGTTACCAATTACCCTAGTCCGCATGTCTTTGGACGGTGGGAGGAAGCCGGAGCAACCCGAAAAAAAAACACACACGGGGAGATCATGCAAAATCCACACAGAAAGGCCAGGGCAACCGGTGTGAACCCAAGTCCTTCTTGCTGTGAGGCGACAGTGCTAACCACTGCAACACCAGTGCACTGCCCAGCATAAGTAAATGCATTTACATAAATGTATGTCAGTGAGTAAATGTATTTGTAATTTCTGTCAACTAAAAATTGACAACAAAATCTAATCCACATTCACCCTATTAACAGGAATTACAGTGCTCTAAAAGAAGATGAAGCCAAAATCCTCTGATAACTCTTAAAATACAGGTGCTGAAGTAAAGTAATGGTAGGCCTACATTTGAACTTTTTCACTTTTGACAGTTCCATGAAGTTCAACGCTATGCAAGCCAGTTTATACCAAAAACAAATAGCAATAAAACCAGAAATGCTCACAAGAAGTCAAAGTTATGAGACAGTAATTGATGTACTATCTACATTGTGAAAATAAAATTTAGACTTAAATTATAATTAAAGATGGACTTCGGTTACATTTATTTTGTTTATCATTTGTCTTCTGTTGGCAGAAATGGGCTTCATACATTGTCATTTTTAGGCTTGGGCAGATACTTTTATTTTTTTCATACCTCCCTTCCTCTTATCTGCATCATGTGCATGCTAGTTGTCTGGCTGGAAACAGTATGGGGTTGTAGGGATTATAAGTGCTGTGCAATGAAAGGATAAAATGAACATCTGACAAATCAGGAGTAACACAGGAAATCAGGTGATGACATCAGTTCATGCGGTGCCACACACCGATGCTGCATTGCCTGAATACAGCTCCTCCCGAGTTTGCTAGGAGTGTATTTTTGACCGTATTTAAAGTCATACATCGGGATTTCTAAAAACCCTAATTACTTTATTCAAATTTCTTTCTGACAACTGAAGTGAAAATTACTTGCTTACATTGTTCTGAACAACATACTGAAATACTGACAGTATCATCATGGGGGAGAAAACTGTTCCTGTGTTTTTGGCTTTATTTGCCACAGAAATGTTGAGTGCTTCCAACATAAACATATCAAACTTCAAGATTTTATTTTCAAATGATTTGTTCGAAAGTCCGTTATAAATTCTTTACTCCTAGTGTTCGTACAATAATCTTGTAAAACATTTTAGGTTCATATAAGCGGTCAGGTTTGGCTCCTGTTAAATGTTTTCATGCATTTTATTTAGACACAAGATCAGTGTTTATACTGGCTAAAACATAAATAAGAATTTCATCAAAATTTAGAATGCAGTTACAGTATGCTGTACAGTATCCCATCAACTCCCCCCCTTTAAAAAAGGTTAAAGAACACAGTCAAAGCATTTCAATAATCTTTATTTCATAAAAAAGTCAATCGGTTTATATCAGATTAAAGAAAGTAGAAACCAATAATCAGTTAGCTGGCGAGGCATCTTATGTGTCTTCTGACGGACTGACCGGAGCGACCACAACAAGTGTCAAGAAAGAAGGCTATGTATAAGACCCAACAGGAGCCTAAACGTGAGCTGGGCGAAATAATAAAAAGTTAAAGGGGAGCGGGAAAAAAATACATTGGCAAAGTGGCATTAATATTTTTTATCTGCCTCGTAGTCGCATGGCAAAAACGTGAACTTGAATGTTATCAAATCCTTGTTCAGATCAATACAAACAGCGGCCATCGAGATCACATGGAATGTTTGGTATCCAAATTACAGAAGGCATTACAACAATAATACCCAAAAACAACGGAGGTGGATATTCATTGTGTTCCACTTTCACTATGAGCTGTGATACCGAAGCATGTCGGGCGTAAGGGCTTTTTAAAAAATAATGTTGTTAAAGTATGGTTTTGGAGTGGTGAAAGAGTGTGTTTGGGGATAAATAAGTAACAGAAGGTAGAAGAGAAAGAAGGGGGGAAAAAAAAAAAACCCAAAAAAACCAAACACATTTTACCGCTCCTGCTGCTACTTATTTAAAAAAAAAAAAAATTTTAAAAAAGAAAAAAAAAAAAAAAGAAAAGCTGATCTGATGGTGGACGTTTTAGTCCGTCTCCTCTTCATCAGATTCTGACTCTGCAGAGAGAAGAAACACCGTTTTACAAACTGACTTAATAAACAGAAAGAATCATACACTGCACAAGTATCTTATTTTAGGTTTAATATGAAGCTCTTTAATGTAAGGCTGAAACCATTTTGTCTGTGTCATCCAATGTCAGAAAACAGGGAGAAACTGCATGATCAGTCCAAAAACCTCCAAAGTCGCATAAGATAAAGAAAAGGAGCAAATCTTACCAACTGAGTAAGCTGAGTAAGTTTAAGCTTAAACAAAAAGGTATGTTTGCCATTTTTGCTTGCAGTGGTGAAACGTTACTAAGTACACCTACTCTAGTACTGTGCTTAAGCACAATTTTGATACTCCATTATACCCTATTCCACTACAATTAGGAAACAAATATTGTACTTTTGACTGCATTCATTTGACATATATACTTTATATAATTAAATTGATTTTGTGAGAACTTAAGGGTAATTTTGGCATTTTTCCAATCTGGACTATACTTCATGTTGTCTGACTGTGGACAACATTGTTTTTTAAATAAGTCCAGTACTGAGAGAGCATGCTGCAGTCAGCAGCACTTTCTGTGCATAAAATTGACAGAACAACAATATCAGTGGTGTTTTTTGGCTTTTTTTTTTTTTTTTTTTTAATACCTTCCTCTGCGTTCTTCAGCCACTCGACAAATTTTTTCATCTGCTCAAGGAAAACGCTCTTCCCCTTGGTAATGTGGGCATCAGAGTACCACTTCAATATGGCCTCTTCGCTCAATACATCCGCTGTTAAGAGAAAAAAAAAAAAAAAAAAAAAGGACAGTGTCAGTGCTATCAGACATGTGATTGGCAAAGGGCAAAAAAGCAGGAAAATACACTGGGAAACAGGCCGCAAAGGTCGCTGCCTGTTTGAGACCTGGTGGCTTAATTGTTAAAGAAACAGTTATTCTTCAGGAAACTGATCAAACAGGCAGACCAGTCTCTGTCTGTTGATAAACTGTAGGAAAAAGGTTGACAATTTGACTCTGGCAGCAGGCGGGCGTGAGATGAGAATCACCGCGGCAGTTACACAGAAGCCGTTGCCATGGTTACTTTGCAGAGCGCTTGTTTGCCTGTCTGTTGATGAGGAGCGCAGAGCGACCCCGTAGATCCAAGCCATCTGAAACCCTGTCACAACCTTTCACAAGAAATTAATTTGTAACGTGCCAAAACCTTTAGCATCGTGTCGCAGCACATTTCAAAATAAAAGTAAGCTTCTTTAGATACTTGTGCTGTCTTAAGCATTTATTCATTCAATCGTTTCTGCCACACCAGTTGCATTATGTTCAGCAGAAGCTCACTTATTTTGAAATGTGCTGCGACACGATGTTACTGTAATGCCTAGAAAAAAAAATAAGAAAAAATACATGCATCGCAAAACGGCGCGAGGACTGGCTTGACTGCAGTTGCATTAGCTGATGCTTTAATTAAGTATAAATGTAGAATTGTTCGTAGTTAAAAGTTCGCGGTTTTGCTGGTTGCAAGAAGTTTACAACGGACGACAATGTTCTTTGCATCTTAGACTGTGACACAATGGCAATAACGTTGCTTACAGCTGTTGAAAATACCTCTCTTCCTGTCTTCCTTTAGCTTTTTGGCCAACAGCTGACTTTAACATCATAAAGGTCCGGTGCCGCTGACCTGCAGCGCGGTCGCACAGTCACGTCAGGGATGGTGCGTTCAGTAGCGCAGCGTTACTTGGATCAATAACTAATAATATCACTGGAAATAGCAATCCGTTACATTACTCTTTACTGAGAAAAGTAATATTACAGTACTGCCCAACACGTTACCACGATGCTCGAGACACCAACCTTTGTAGAGGAGCACCACGATCTTCTGAAAGGCCTTCATGAAGTGGATATTGTCGTAGCAGTACTCCTGGATCTTCAGCAGCAGGCTGAGCTCGGACAAACCCTGGGAGGTGAAGGCTTTCAGCAGAAGGCTGTATTGCTGCAGAAGCAAGAGACAACATGAAGCTTTGTTGGAGAACATGGCTCGCCTTTCCGGGGCAGAGATGGAAATGCACTCTGCTAGCTAGTAGGAGCTGTAATGTATGTAGTAAAAAGCTTATTGATTTACAGCAGGATCAAGATCTTAAGAGACAGCTGTTTTGTTCCATGCATTTTGTTCCTGTCTCAGGCTATTTTCAAACTTTACATGATCAAAAAGTCCAAATTCCCCTTTGTGCAGCAAGACAACATCACAACCCCTCAGCACTGAACTCAGCAAGTGTAGGCCCAGAGAACTGAGCACATTACTCCTGTTCATAAATCTTTACGCTGGCTTCCAGTTACTTTTACAATTGATTGTACAATCGAAGTGCTGGTTAATAGAAATCACTCAAAAACCTTGGGCTAAAAAAACCATTTGCTTGAATGAGCCCATAGATCTTCAGGAAATAGTCAGCTGACTGAACCTCGAGTCAGAACCAAAGAGGTTGAAGCTGCGATGCTACACACAGATGTTACCAACTTCCTGCTCTGAGACACGCCCCAACACTATAGCCACTTTCTGCTTTTAATAGATTGGTTTCTCTACTACATGTTTATTTCCATTGTTGCATGCAACTTACAGCATCAGTGTAATTCCATTTCCGGTCTATTCCATTTTTATTTTACTTATCTTAATTCCCTTTTTTTTAAAATATGCTTTTCTTTGCCATTGTAAAGCATTGCCTCTTTGAAATGTGCCATATAAGTAAAGCCGCCATACCTTTATAAACCCTGGATTTCTATTTTGCATGACAGGAAACACCAATCCATAACCGTCAATCACGCTATTTACAAAATAAACTTTACTGCACTTGTTCCCAACAGAGCATTTAACCCTCTACTGCTGAAAACACTGAACATTTGAGGCCTTAAACTCAAAAACATTTGGGAACAAGTGCCGTGGTGATGGCACAATGGATAAGACACATGCCTTGGTGTGAGAGACCTGGGTTCAATTCCCCACTGTGACCCATCCACCATTGTTTCCCTGAGCAAGACACTTAACCCCTAGTTGCTCCAAAGGCGTGCGACCTGACATAATTAGCAATTGTAAGTCGCTTTGGATAAAAGCGTCAGCTAAAAAAAGAAAAGAATAAATGTAAACATTTTCAGACTTGCCAGAACTTGCAGTCACTGAGCACAAACCTCAAACCATTGCCCAATCCTTAAGAATCAAACACACAAGCAAATGTTCTCTAAGTTCATTAAGTGTGTTTAGTGCCTTACTTAACTGTGTTCAAGACATTTAAACTACTCCCAGGACCCGTGTTCAAACAGCTGAACAGTGTTGCATACCTTCAAGTGTTTGATGGCTTGTTCGGTCACCAGCTCTTCCTTCTTGTTCCACTCCACGCAGCTCATCACGCTGGTCCAGATGATGCCAATCATGGCTTGCTCAGAGAGGTTCGATTTTTTCATCTCCTCTTTGGTGAAGGCGATAATCTGGACAGACAATACGTACACGGTTTCTTAACAGCCACTAAACATCACATTTCACACTCTTAGGAAACACTGCATCATTTCCAAATGACGCAGGTCAGGCAGTAACAATCCAGCCTCTGCAGGTTGCAGAGTTACAGTCAGGCCTGTTCATTTGTATTCAACTTCACGACTCGTCTTTGTTTTTGCCCTGTTCAGTAATTACTGCCTTAACTGGTCGTGTCAGTCACAAATACAAATATTTGGCACCATGGCAAAGAGGGGAATTGGCAATCATAAGGGTGTATGCTGTTCACAAAAATCTGTCCCCAGAGAAGAACAATGACATTCAGATCTTCACCTTCATCGACTGGAAGACATTTAGCTGGACAAATACAGCCCAGAGTACACCTGTCAGTTTCAATTAAATGTTAACATTTATGTTGCTTTGTCGCCCTGCTGTAGGTATATTTGCGTGCACCGGCAGCACCTCATGTGGACCAAATGTTAGTTAAACTAGGAAGTGAATGCAGACTGGAATTTTTACATTTATAATCATATTGTCTGCAGCAGTGCAGTTGTAGCCTCACTTAATGATCCTAGAGAACAGGAAGTGGTAAACTTTGACCCCTTCAGCAGCCTCACCTCCTTCTGAGGGTCACCGCGGAACATCTGCTCCTGGAGCTCCTTCTGCAGCTCCTTGCGAGCGCCAATGGATTGCTGGTTGCGGGCGAAGTCAGACAGCTCCTTCAACCCAGCATCAGTAAAGTACTTAGAAAAATGCTCGCAGCTCCGTTTGTTGGCAGGAAAGAGTTCCTGTGGGGCAGAGATATTTAGAGTAAACTTGTATACAAAAAGCAGACGCAACACCTGCAAACATCTGTAAGGAATTGTGACAAGTAAAAAGCTAAACCCAAAACCCAGATTTTTTTCCAGCCATCTCAGTTTATATCTCAGCCATTTACCATCAGCCTGTTGTCCATTCCAACTTTGCGGAGACTGACAGCAACTGAGTTGATGTCCTTCTCATTGATCCATGACTTGAACAGCTTGACAGCGAAGGCTGCAGATACTCCTGAAAACAAACGACAACACAAAGTGGTCTTCTGTTGTGCTGTCACTGAATACAAAGTTTAACATGTCTTGGAACAAAACTCTAAATTTGTGTCCTTATAAACCCAAATTTGACATTTCAGGAGGACCTAAAGAGGAAGCTCACTCATTTCCAATCTTTTCTAAGAGTTTCTCCTCACCTTCTTTGACGAGGTTCTCGTTGAAGAGGCTGTTCAGGATGGAGGCTGATATGTGACCGTTGGCCAGCAGGATGCCGGTCAGCATGGCCAGTTTGTTGCGCTCAGATTCAGTGAATCCCTTTAGAAATAGCAGCAACTACAGAGGACAGAGAAAACCAAATACAGGTTTGTTGATCATACAATTTACACAGCTTCTTTTATGAGCAATTGATTTGATTGCAATCAATTCAAGCCGTTTACAGCCCTGCAGGTGTGGCTTTAGCTCCAAATCTATTGTCGTGCAACTGGCACACACTTTATAAACAGTGTTATTGGTCTCACATTACTAGAAGACTTAAACTGCTCATAATGACTAAACAGTATGACAGCTGTTTGTTAAATATCAGTTTTCCTACTAATTCTAAAACAATTCAGCAGTAAATTGAACACACACACACACACACACTCTAATGTGCAAAAATATGAATAGATTAATCATTTAAGGACAACATTTTAATAATGTTATAGAAGCTGGAATCACTGAATTCACCCTCTCATTCCTAATTTTTACAATAGTGAACTGATTTTACATGAGCCATTTAAATATTAACTTGTTTCTACATTATCTGGCATTTTACAGTGAAAACAATTGTAGCAGTTCAATCAATACTCAATTTTTATTATTCACAGACCCTTTTTTCTGCCAACCTGTGGAGTCAGATACATTTACAGATTTGAAACTATAAAATGAACAGTATTTAACACCTGCTTAATTATTGTAAAACTCATTACTCCAGCTGAAGCACAAACTAAACTACCTGCACACCCTCCACCTCAGAGACAAGTCTAATCAACATAATTTAAAAATAATGCCCCAACATTCAATTTAAGTTCTGATCTTCAAACTCACCTTCTTGATCTCCTCTTCGAAACCTTTCTCCAGGTACTTGTAACGCCTGATAAGCTTGTTAAAAACCTGTTGTGGAGGTAAAGACAGACATGTTAACTCAGTGCTTAAACACATTGATGAAATTAAATGTTTATCCCCTATGAGTTGAAAGAGGAATTAAAGAAAAGGTACAAACTGTAGCTGTGCATGCTTTCTACCTGAGCATATGCTTGCATTGTCTCCAGGTCTTCTTGTGCCGTGAAGAGGCAGAACTCTGTGCGGGTCATGTCATCAGATAGAGTCCCACCTGGGGCTGCAAGAGAAAATAAAACCACCATACAAATCAAAAAAGGGGCTGCCGGCTTTTTGTACAGAAGGGCATAAAATGCAGTTCCTCGAATGGCCACTTGAGGGTGGCTACAAGAGCTGATTGGTTAGAGAGAATATTCACTGCATCATCATTGCGTGCGCCAGACAGAGGCCAGCAACATAAAGTTTTATATTTTACAGTTTTCGTATGGAATTTCATCACTAAATCCACTTCTGAGAAGTTTTGAGGTGAAAAATCAGCTGTGTAGATTTCAAATATTGACAGTTTTACGAGAAGTGATGGCGGAACAAAAATGTGCTTGAAAATTTTTAGAGTTGAGGTGCTCCACAAGTGGCTGCGGGGGAAGCCTGTGCCAACCCGCGGGAGGAACGTGTGAGGCCGGCCATCCGTTCGCTCACAGAGCCCTCTGCTCCTGCCGTCACACAGACCGCTGCAGCAACAACGGCAGAGGAAAACACAGCTGGAAGGTTTTCATACCGCTTATCTGTCTTTATATTCTCAGGAATGTTGAAACGTTTTTACTTAAAAAAAAAAGAGAAAGCTGTGTGGATCGCTGGGCCTGGAAATTCAGTCACAACCTGCAAGTAGGCTTTATTGGTTGTGAATTATATTTAAAATAAAAACAGCAACCTAACTTCACAGACTGTTCAAGTGCGGAGTTGTTGTAAACGTTAGCTAACACAGCTAAAGTTATAACTATAATGCTAATGTTACACCTGATGTGAAAGCTACTGAGCAAACGTTTAAATTATTTGGCCAATTTTTTATGTAAAATAGAGTTGAAATATGGTGATTTTTGTAGTGGTTTATGGTAAGATGTGGAACAATGATGTTGTGTAGTTGTGGACTTGTGAGTAACTTATACCATCTGCTAGGTTATGGTCGCAGTCTGAAGCGGCTTTGATTTGGATCACACTACCTTGTTTCGTACGAACCGCCCTTCTCTGCTTCCGATTGGCTAGTAGTCCTTACCTAGGAACTGTGCATGTGCAACTCCAAACAAAGATTTTGTACAAGTAAGATGCATCTCTCTGTAGCTTAAGAGCGGAGCGTACAACACAGGGTGAAAAGAGGAGCTGCAGCAATGTGCAGTATGAGAAAAATATGGTGTATTTTGAAAATTAAGCCATGTAAACCTGTTCTGGTACAACCCCTAATTAAGATTTTGAACCTGAAAATGAGCATAATACCACCACTTTAAAGATTTACAGTGAAAAACATGTACATAATGGGATGAATAATGTTTCCCAACACAACTTACCCAGCATCCCGCCGGCCACCAGGATGTCAAAGAGTGTCTCTGCATACCGGCGGTAGTCAAGCTTGGCACCAGAGGCATCAAGGAATTTCGCAACCGCTTCCAAATCAGTGCCAGTTTGATTCAAGCCTTGTACGATACTTTCTTGAAAGTGAGTAGGGTCAAATCTCTCCTTTTCATCTGTAGGAAAAGGACACACGATGGAGTCCAAAAAAGCCTGGGTACACTGATTTGAACAAAGGCACGCAAAGCAGAACACATATGGAGCAGCAACGACAAACACAAACCTCTTTTCCTCGTTTTGAAACGCTGGCCTGTTAGCGTTGGCTTTTGCTGCTTTTGATTATTCATAAAAGACACCCTGAAACAGATAAACACAGACTGGTAATGTTTACTCACGTTGACACAGGAATGAACAGAACAACATTCCCTTTAATTATGATTTGTATTGCCAGCGTTTGGGTGTGACTTGGACGAGCTATACTTTTTATTTTTTATTTTTTTTATTACTTGGAGTCAATGAGTTCACCATTGTAAATTATTCTTACAAAACTCAAGTTTGACCATAAAGTTTAAAGCCTGTAGCTCATTTTTGTCAAGATAGAGATGGCCACAGACCAAAATATACCATGAGAATCCCAAACCAACAATAAATTGATCCTCCTAGCTAGTGTCATCTGTAGAGCTTCACTAGTTTCCAAAAATTACTACAAAACACACCATAGAGCCATACTGTTGCACTGGGTGACATTTCCCCTCACGAACATGAACCCGACAGCTGCCGTTTATTTTGACCGAAACTCACATTGACCCCGTTTACACCTGGCATCACCATGCATCCTGCGTGATCCAATCTCAAGTGGACAGCTCTAAGTAAAGGTGTGAATGCATGGAGATCTGGTCGCTCAGACCACATTGTGGCCAGGATTGCTTATGACAACATGAAGTTAGCAGTGTACACAAATGTGTCCTACTCAGTTGACGTCCTCTGTGTAAGTACGCACTGGTTTGCGCACGAATGACTATGTCAAAGTGCGAAACAAGCACCCACAACCACAGGGAAAATACAGTCTGGTGGATGAGTAGTACACACAAAACGCGCTGTCTCATGCAGTTTCCTGATGGACACAGCTTTACTTGTTGCTGAAATAATTGCCAATTGTAGGTGCCGTTAGCTGATTAACTCAGTTTACCTTGCAGCTAGTGCTTTTGAGCTTTGGACCGTTCAAAGGACATTTAAAAAAGCTAATAGGATCACTAGTAGCACAGCTAACTAAACTAACGGCAGTTACAGTTAGCTTTACATTCAAGGGTTTTTCCTTGCATTGAGGAATTTTCCTGCATCCCCAGAAAGTAGTTTAGCGAGCGCCAAAGGAAAATCACCTGCGCCAAAATGATCAGAATTGAAAGAGAAAAAAGCATTTCAAATCCTTTCCGAATGTTTAATACCAACCAACAGTTGAGCAACCAGAAGATAAATTTCAAGAAGTCTTTGACTTTCAGCAGTCTGATCCACAGCCGCTGTATTTTACACATGCAGCTGGCGCTGGATTTATAAACCAGGCGTTGCGCTGGTTTGACTGCGCATGAATGCTCTGCTACGAAGCAAGCGCTTATGAGAGATATGACTTACCCTGTGATTTTTCACAATATAAAAGCCGTTTGTGTTCGTGCTACATTTTACTCTTTGGCGTACCAGCACTTCACAAGCTGCCTGTCCTCTTTTCTGACCTATCCATAATCAGGTTATCTAGGCGCACACCTGTTCACGTTCTTGCCTGCCTGCTAATCTTTCAGTGGAGACAGGAGGGAGAAGCGCGACCAATCACAGCCTGGATGAGGCGGGACAAAAGGTCGACAAGCTACAGAAAACTTTAGAAATGTTGAATTCGTTCTGTATGCGCAGATTTTATTTTTATTTTTTTCAAGTTAGTACTTTGCATAGACAAATGAGACTGACCAAAATGTAGAGCATTCTTCTTGTACAATAATTTAATGACTGAAAAAACCCCACAAAAATTGAACTGCCATTTTGTCCAACTGGAATGAACATACTAATGGCAAGCTATATAGTAACCTATACTATGATTTATGAACACACATCAGCCCTAAACAACCACACACACATATTTTATATATATACATACATACATACATACATACATACACACACACACACACACACACATATATACACACACACACCACTTTATTCAATGTTTTAATATTTATACACTAATTTATACTCGTTACTCAATGTTGTGGATACATTGTTTATCAAATAGTCAGAAATGAGAAAATGCACCATAAATAGTCACTCCAGCTGCATGTAGAGATGCTCTTTAATGCACAGTGTAAACGGGGCCTTACACCATGCCCTGCTAAATGCTCACAAGGTCAGTAGATATTTATTACTACGCAGTTGTAAATGCAGCCGTGCCCAGTAGTTCAAAATGACTGAGCCTTTGAAAATTATTACAGTTTTGTGAGTACATTTAAAGATTTGCATCTTCAGCAGAAACCAAGGGGCTGTAATATAGGGCACAATTCATACGGGACTGTCGCCATTGCCTACGTACATATTTTTTCAGAAATCAGGTCCCACGGTGGCCCCTCATGGGATGTGATGTTAATGAGATAAATGTAGAATAAGTGCAGCCTCACCCTTAAAAAATAACATATCCGTTTGTTTTTCCCAATACGGTTACTTTATGTCATTTAACTTAGTGAACTTTCAACTAACCTCTTCTAAAGGACTAAATTTAGATACAACAAAACAACGTAAATAGTTAATATTCTGATCATATATAATAATTTAAGTTACAACCGGAATTTGCCGATACAATAAAAAGGTATTTAAAAATCAGATCGTGTCACCAGTGCGAAATTACAGGGACGAGATACCCATATAACAGCAGAGGAAGACAAAAAAGACAAAAGACAGTAACGTTACGATGTTGTAAGGTTCACGGAGCTGGTGGGTATTCGGTGTTGCATTAATCAGGAATATTTTAGACCTTAATCACAAGTTAATTTTCGGTGAACGTTTGAGGGATAAAGACTGAGTCGGCTCGTGTATAACGAGAAATTTTCCAAAGCTACAGCTACCTAATTGTAGGTTAGGAATGGCTACCTCTGGGCCTCACCATGCGCCGAGCCAGTACTGGTTAGCCGGGCCCGCTAGCTGGCTAACCGTGTATGATTAATTAATAAACCACTACTAAGACACTTTAAACCGACATGATACGCTGATCTGCACTTGAACGAAACTCCCTGTAGAAATGTCATTATAAACTTTGAATTTATCTCAAGACAGTCTACAAGTATTTTAGCTGTAAACAGGCTAAAGCTACACTTGCTAGCCGAACTGTAGAAAACCAAAATTCGCCCTACAGCGGCCTGTGATGGCGACGTTCCCGGGTGAAAAACGTTATTTTACACACTTTAACCAGAGATGTTTCAGCTCTTTACGACAGGGTTAAGCTGTGACAAAACGTCGACAATGTGGAAGTAAAGATACTCACCGAAATTAATGCAGATAAAAAACGGTTGTTAACCAGGGGAATTAAAGCAGGCAAGTGACGAGTCTCTCAGTGGCCCAAACAAAAAGACTTCACCGTCAGAACTTCCGCAGGCTCCGCCCTCTGCGCATGCGTGATTTAAAGGGGATTTCCGCTCCTCAAAAAAAAAGAACACAGAATTTAATTTTTTTTTTTGGGGGGGGGGGGCTAACAACAACAACATTTACAGTATAAATATAAATTAGTTTTTGCTCTGTATTTTACAACGATATACTCTTATTCAGTTCAGTTGATACACCTCGATGTATTAAATGCAGTATGAGTTAATCAAATTTAAATAATGGGTCACAATCTGGTCACAATAGGTGATTTGTTTACCTTTTATGCTTTAGTATGGCCTCATAACTTTGTGTATCCCTATTGATTGTGTATCTTTTAGACTGTTATTTAGATATTGGTATTTATTTATTATTTTATTTATTACCAATACTTTAGTTTAGTTTTGTGTGTGTATCTGTACAGTTGCTCTAACAGGAATAAAGAAAGTTGAAGCAAATTAAACTGAATTAAATCCCTGAAACTGCCTGCCTTTAAACCACAGATTGGCCTCTGTCAAAGTCACATTTATATGAATAATCTTATATGGAACGCAAATTTTTTTGAGCTGAAACAGTCTTCTATTGAATAGCTGAAAAGTACAGCATAAAAAGGGTTTAGAGAAAATAAATCACCAACAATATAGACAAATGTCATGAGAAATAAATAATACCGTGTGTACCTTCAGTTGTGCTGTTAGGCTGTGATAATTGATTTGTCAGCTAAAGGAAAACTGGTGACATGAAGGGATGTGGAAAAGTACTTAAAGAACTGCCAGTTCAAAGCTAAAGTTTCATACAGACTTGATTTTCAGCTTGTTACGGTTTACTCTCCAAAAAGGTGAGAGCATTCATTAACCTATTTATTACCATTATTTAGCAGTTAGGCCTACCGTAGGTAAATTCATTTACTTTTTAATTCAAGGTTCAAAAATAAGGTAAAACAAGCTGCATCAGCTGTAAAAAGGTTAATAAAGAGCAGTCCAGTAAGAAACATAGTAATCCTACAATGGGCCTGCATTTTGGAGAGATACTGTGCAAATAAAGTATCATCGCAACTTCTTAAATACCATGTAGTTACTAGAGCCGAAAGAAAAACATCTGTTGGAAAACTGTTAAAATTGTTGAATGACTTCAGAGCCACCGTGCTATAAGTTTGTGTAAAGATATTTTGTTATGGTAATATTACAACATACAAACAAGATGAAATAACACGTGGACACATCAAGATTAAATAACTTCAAGAATACCAAGTAAAATATTAGGGGTAGTTTTGAAAAAAAGTATATAGTGTAAAATAAGACATCTGAATACCAAAATAGCACATGCATGGTAAATGTGTGTATTTGCCATTCATGACAATGAAATCTCCCTCACAATCATGAAAGATATTGCATTTAAGGGTACTGCTACACTGACAATAAGAGTAATCCTCTACTGTCTTTCCTTTGGTTTTGTATCAACCTGTGTCATCTACTTTTATTGCAATAAGCAGTTTTTCTACATTTCTCAGTGCTAAAAAATATTCTAATTCCACTGTGTTTCTGCTTTTATTTCCTGTTATTAAATGGTTTCTGTGGCGCTTTCCCTCTAAAGGAAAACAAATCATTATTATCCCTCCTTTATCTCATTAAATATTATTGATTTGAGGCCATTTGATTTGATGTCCTCCATAACTTGTGGTCGCATTAAAGGCTAAGAAGACACCAGTAAGGGGTTCAGAGGCTCATAAGAGTCAGTCCAATTATCATGTTAAAGAGGCATTTTGACCACGTCCAATTTAAATGTTCCTCTGGTAACATGTAGACATGAAGTCATCTGAAAGAGGAGGAGGGTGTCAGTACGGTGATGTTTTTCTCCCTTTGTTTATTTCTGTCTTCACTTTAAATTTGTCCTCTTCTGGTTATTTTGTCTTACTTTCCTCTTAACTTTGGCATTGTTGTTAACTTTTGTTTTCATCCTTTCTTCCTCTTTTCTTTCCTGTTTTTAGTTTTGTCTTTAATTTTTTGTTCCCATTATCATGTCTTCTTTCCTTCTCTTCTTTTCTTTACTACTTTTGCACCTTTCATTTTCCTTCCTCTATTGCTTTTGTCCCTTTCCTTCTTTTTTTACTTTATTATTTTTGTTCATCTCCTTTCCCTTCCTTCTTTCTTTCCCTTTTTGCTTTTGTCTGTTTTTTCCCCCTCTCTGCCTCCCTCCTTCCTTCCAGGTTGATGAGAATAATGTAGATCCAGAATAAGTGGTGCACAGTTTTCTGAGGAGAAGAGGTTGGTTTTATTCTATTCTTCAGTCATTTCCAAATAAGATGTTAATAAAACTGTTATCTCATAAGTTGTTGTCTATGAAGATTCTCAGTCATCCAGGTCATAGTTATCCAACGAAGGTTAAAGTCTGCCCTTGACTTTAACCTTCGAGTGAGTCATAACTGGACTTGGTTAAAACACCACCTACTTCCAGTACAACGGAGGATTCTACAGACAGAAGCATGGCTGTGCCATGGGCTCACTGGTATCCCCGATTGTGGCAAACATCTACATGGAAGAAGTGGAGAACAAAGCCCTCAACTCCTTCAGAGGAACAGCACCGAGCCACTGGTACAGATATGTGGACGACACCTGGGTCAAAATTAAAAGCCAGGAAGTGCAAGCCTTCACAGAACACATCAACTCTGTGGACAGTAATATCAAGTTCACACGAGAAGATGTTCACAACAACAGTTTGGCCTTCCTGGACTGCGCTGTACACATTGAAGAGGACAAGAGCCTGCAGATTGGTGTTTACAGAAAACCCACACACACAGAGCAATACCTACTCTTCGATTCACACCACCCACTGGAGCACAAGCTAGGGGTCATGAGAACACTACATCACAGAGCGGAAAACATACCAACAAGCGCCCAAGCCAGAGAGAAGGAACAGAAACACCTGAAGGGGGCACTTACAGCCACAAGATCCAAGAAGAACAAAACTACAGGGGAGGAGGAAAAGAAGGTCAAACACAACAACATTGTGATTCCATACGTGTCTGGAGTATCAGAGAAACTCAGGAGGATTTTCAACAAACACAACATCCCTGTGTTTTTTAAACCCAAGAACACACTAAGACAGATGCTGGTACACCCCAAAGACCGCACACCCAAACACAAGAAAAGCAATCTAGTGTATGAGGTGAGGAATGCACAGACCTGTATATTGGGGAGACTAAACAACCACTACACAAACGCATGGCTCAACACAGAAGGCGAATGCAAACAGGAGCAAGTAATGTATCCTTCTGTACCTTCGCAACGACTTAACTTTGCACGTTTTCCGCTTTTTATTTGTTTTCTAGCAGTTAAAAGTGATTTCTTCCTCTTTAGTTTTCCGTTTAAACTTTGAGGCTGCAAAAAGCCATGAGTGTTCTATCCCTGACCTTTTAACCCAGACACGATACTGTCAACACCTGCCCGCAGCCTATCGTCACCCTTCATGGGAGCGTCTGTGGTGTTGGTCGAAGGCATCGGTAGCACCAAGACCAAACTCCATCCTGTTCAGGTGACAAGTCTCTCTAACATTTCAACACTTTTCTAACGGTCACCAGAACGGGTGTTATCCTTCAGCAGCAGGAAGATGTTGTAACATCTGGCCATTTGTTCTGCTCTGTCTCTCAGGAGCAAATTCCAAATGCTCATGGCTCCCAGTGTGGCTTCTGTACTCCAGGGATGGTGATGTCCATGTACAGTCTGCTGAGGAACAAACCTCAGCCCACCATGGAGGACATCAATGAAGCTCTGGGAGGTAAAAACAAGCCAAGATTGACCCTGTTGATGTTGATTCAATGATTAACGGCATACTGTGTTGAAAAACATGATATCCATGGTTGCGAATACTGTACAGAGACATACGTTTTAGAAGAAAGAAGCAAACACTGCTGCAATTTAAACAAATATTGAGGGATTTTTGGCAAAGATTTGGCTACAGAAATGCTATTTATGCACGAGAACATCAAAACATAACAAAATATCTGTACACCGTTCTCCTTTTCACCACATTATCTAAGCTTTCAGTCACGAAGGCTGTTGTCATCAGACATTTCTTGCTGTTTCTTGCACCATGCATTCCTTTGTGATCGGTAATTTTGAAATAGTTTAGCCTCAAAATGACAATTCTGATGACAAAATACAACTTTAAAACTGCACAACTTGTTGCTTCTCGTGACAGTTTCAGTCCTTTTGCATTAACTTACGATCTTATTTTCTAGGGAATCTTTTCAGCTGCACAGGCTAGACCAATTATTGATGGATTTAAGACTTTTTGTGAAAGTGAGGTAGGTGATGAGGTTATCCTTTACGCATAATTTCCCACTAATCCATACGGTGCAAAAAATCTCACAAGCCTGAAATGTGATGAATATCTATACATTTTATATTTACACATCATGATCACAGCTGAATAGTAGTTATCACAACATTTACTTGAGTATTTTCACCAGTCATCTGGATGCTACCAAAATGGAAGAGGAGGTATGAAGTGCTGTATGGAAAAAACCTACAACAGCGAGGAAAGTGATGTTAAGTCAAACTGGTTTTTGGTTAAGCATGCTTCACTGTGCTGCTGAGTGTACACTGTTCATGTTAACCATTGGATTATATTGGATACTGTGAAATATTGGAAGAGACACTAAATGTTCTGTCCTGAGATCTCTCAGCAACTCTTTCCAATGGATGCTTTTTGACCACTGCATCCATCTCAAGATCTTATCTTCCCTCCAAAGCTGATGGTGATTGTTTAAATTCATTATAAAACTAGACCTGAGAAGAGATGGGGGGCAATGCTAAGAAACTAAAATAATTTGTATTTTCTTTTCTAGATTATGAAAGAAATTAAGAAAGTCAGTGGAGATGCTCTTTATTTCTGAGGAGAAAGAGTGAATTTTATAGCTCCTTTTGAGCTGTTGCACCTCCTGGAGCTGAAGGCCAAACATCCCTCGACTCCACTGATCGTTGGCAACACAACCATCGGTGCACTTATACTGACTTTAGTATTTAACAACAATAATGCTTACAACTTTAACTGTGCAAACAGATCGATGTATTTTTTGTGAGTTGACTGAATATTGTGAGTTCTAATTTAAATTTATCATTATTATGTTTTTGACCATGCTCCTGAAAGGTGTCCATCATGCCCTGGTGGTCTACCCTGGAAGGATTTCTGAGCTCAGAGCCGTGACATGGGAAGAGAATGGTTGGTTAAAACCCACTGAACACTGAAATCCATTCCTCTTGGGATTACTGAAACATCACTTTCTCTTATTAGCCCTTTCTAAATAGTGTTTCTCTTACCAGGATGGGGAACAAAAGTTTTAACCCATGATTGCCTACTCTGGGAAAAACTCTAAAATGGTTGTTCACTTCTAGCAAGCAGGTCCCTCTAAATATTATACACCGAACAAGCAGAATTAACCAACCACATTTATTTCCATCATGGGTAGCACCAAAGAGAAACACCTTTAGATTTTGCTGCTGATGCCATTTTTTCCAAGCCCTTCAAGAACAAAATGCCACAGGTTCGACAGTCCTTCCAGGTTGGCACGCACACTGCAGAGCTGATCATTTCTGTGATTTTACTTAAAAGTTTACTCTGTGAAAACATCCCAACTTGTGTGACAACATAATCTCAACTCAAAGATTTGACTCACAGTCGGACTGAAAACAGTTACCCACAATATGTGGGACCCACTGTGAGACATCCACCATTGTGTCCCTGAGAAAGACACTCCAGACGCGTGCGACCTCTGACATGTATAGCAATTGTAAGTCGCTTTGGATAAAAGCGTCAGCTAAATTAATAAATGTAAATCCTTACAACAGCTGAACAGGATCTAACAAAGACTTATCTGCTCAAACAAATCAGCTGTCAGACTGGAGTGTCCCATTCGTCCACAGATCGTATCAGAGGCCCAGCCAAAAGATGAGCATGAGACAAGAATTTCATCTCTCATTTCCTGGTATTCACATCTAGATGTGTTAAACAACTCAGGACATACCACTCTTTGTTTGAACCTACCCATTTTTCAAGTGAGCAAAACTATTGGAACATGTGACTGACAGATGTTTCTTGTTGTCCAGGTGTCGCTTTTTAGGTCGATTGTCCAAACATTAAATAGCTCTACATGACTAATCAAAGTTTTCATCCTTGGTTCAAACCTATAAAGACTGCATTTCCTGTTAAAGAGGATAAACCAACATGAAGACCAGAGAGCTGTCTATGGGAGAAAAGCAAGCCATTGTCAAGCTGAGAAAAGAAGGAAAATCTACTAGAGCCATTGGACAAACATTGGGCATAGAAAGTACAACAATTTGGAACGTCCTGAAAAAGAAAGAAACTACAGGTGTACTGAGCAATAGGCATCGAACAGGTCGGCCAAGGAAAACAACAGTAGTTGATGACAGAAATATCATGAGAGCTGTGAAGAAAACCCCCAAAACATCAGTAAGTGACATCACCAACGACCTCCACAGTGCAGGGGTGAAGGTATCACAATCCATTGTTCGAAGAAGACTCAGAGAGCAGAAATACAGAGGCCACGCCACAAGACTCAAACCACTCATCAGCAGTAAGAATCAGAAGGCCAGATTGAAATTTGCAAAGAAGTACAGAGATGAGCCGCAAAAGTTCTGGAAAACAATCTTATGGACTGATGAGACCAAGATTAATCTCTACCAAAGTGATGGAAAGGCCAAAGTGTGGAGAAAGAAAGGAACTGCTTATGATCCAAAGCACACAAGCTCATCTGTGAAGCATGGTGGAGGTACTGTCATGGCTTGGGCGTGCATGACAGCTTCTGAAACAGGCTCAGTAATATTTATTGATGATGTAACTGATGATGGTAGCAGCAGAATGAATTCAGAAGTGTACGGAAACATTTTGTCTGCCAATTTACAGAGAAATGCATTGAAACTAATCGGGAGGAAGTTTATCATGCAGCAGGACAATGACCCAAAGCACACTGCCAAAACAAAGGACTTCATCAGGGGGAAAAAGTGGAAGTGAAAGTCAATCACCTGACCGTAACCCAATAGAGCATGCATTTCACCTCCTTAAGAGGAGACTGAGTGCAAGCAAGGGTTATGCCACCAAATATTAAATGTTATTTACTTTAAGATTATTTGTTCCATTACTTTTGCTCACTTAAGAATGCTGTGGTCTAATACAAACAGTGGTATGTCCTGGGTTTCCTGGTATTCACATCTAGATGTGAATACAATCTTCTGAACTCTTGTCTCATACTCATCTTTTGATCTTAAACCCAAATGTCTGATCGCCTTACCTAAAGGAAAAAAAGAACTGGTCTGTTTCTCAGTGGTCCAAAGGCCTCTTTTCTGATGAGAGCAAATTTTGCATCTCATTTGGAAACCAAGGTCCCAAAGTCTGGAGGAAGAATGGAGAGGCACACAATCCAAGATGCTTGTGAGGTTTCCACAGTCTGTGTTGGTTTGGGGAGCCATGTCATCTGCTGGTGTTGGTCCACTGTGCTTTATTAAGTCCAGAGTCAGCGCAGCCGTCTACCAGGACATTTTAGAGCACTTTATGCTTCCTTCAGCAGACGAGCTTTATGGAGATGCGGACTTCATTTTCCAGCAGGACTTGGCACCTGCCCACAGTGCCAAAAGTACCAAAACCTGGTTCAATGACCATGGGATTACTGTGCTTGATTGGCCAGCAAACTCACCTGACCTGAACCCCATAGAGAATCTATGGGGCATTGCCAAGAGAAAGATGAAAGACATGAGACTAAACAATGCAGAAGAGCTGAAGGCCGCTATTGAAGCCATATTCCATAACACCTCAGCAGTGCCACAGGCTGATGGCATCCATGCCACACCGCATTGAGGCAGTAATTCATGCAAAAGGGGCCCAAACCAAGTACTGAGTACATATGCATGATTACACTTTTCAGAGGGCTGACATTTCTGTATTTAAAGTCTTTATTGATTTCATGTAATCTAATTTGAGATTTTGAACTTGGGGGTTTCATAAGCTGTACACAATAATCAAAATTACATCAAATAAAGGCTTGAAATCTCACTTTGCATGTAATGAGTCTATATAATTTCACCTCTTAAGTTGAATTACTGAAGTGAACTTTCATGATATTCTAATTTTCTGAGATGCACCTGTATTTGACAGCTGGTCAGACAAAGCAAACTGAAGACATCACTTTTCCAAAGTTTTCGGTAGTCTTTTCATTGAAATTTTAGTAAATGGCAATATCATTTAAATTTAAAAAAGGTAAGAGGCAAAAATATTTAGCACTGCCCCTAAGGTGGAAGTTCCTTTATATTAAAGTTGGATGACAGCGACCATCATAAACCAACAGACTATTTCCATCCAATTCATCTATGTATGCATGTTGTATAACCGTTTTGTGTTTCAGTAGTGACAAGAGGAAGTCTTAATATTTTTTTCGTTGCTGTTAAGTTATTGCTGTCTGTATCTGCAGGTGCTTCGTTTCGGTCAGCGGTGGCAGAGAGCAGGGAACCAGCCAGGAGAGCAGCTCAGAAGGTCCAGGTCACCTACCAGGACCTTCAACCTGTCTTCTTCACTATAGAGGCATCAAAAACCAACCCTTGGCTCTAAATCACAATGTTGGGTTCTCAAGAGTACTTGTTAAAAACTCACTTTCTCAAGGTTATTTATGCCAGAAAGCTTAAATGTGAGGTAAAATCAATTTGGATAGTAGAAAGTATTAACACATTTAAGTTAAACCACAAATTTTAAAGGAAACATCTTAGTTTTTACTCTAGTCTATTGTACAGTAGTTTCACCTTCACTGTCTAAGTAGATTTTCACAACTTGAGTTACATTCAAATACGCAATATATACATTTTGACACGTTGGTGGACCAAAATGCAGGACTCAGAACGAAGCAGGTAACGTTCAGAAGGTTTATTAAACCAACAAACAAAAGGCGAGCACACTTACTGGCAGAGTGGCTGATAAACAGAGTCCAAAAACAAGCTAATCCAAAGAAACAGGGTGACAAGAGCAAGGCAGGCTAAACAGGACAACACACTGTAATGACCAGACAAAGACTAAACAGAAACACCAGGTATATACACACAGGGACTAACGAGCAGGACGGGAGCAACACAGGTGACAGGGATCAAGGTAAACGAGGCAGGCATAGAGACAGCAGGGAAAACAGAGGCAGGCAGAGACAACAGGGGGCAACAGACGGAACACTTGACAGGCAGACATGGGGCAAAATAAATAACCAACACAGACTAAACACATGCTACAAAATACCAGACAAGAATCCAACTTCAGACAATAACAGAAACTTATGTAAACAGACAAACACCGACCAACTAACACAGGGATCTTAACAGACAAAATCCAACGAGAACACAGAACCAGAACACAGAGTACACTAGACACAAGACATGACTGAAACACATGGCAATAGACAGGACAGAACCCAAAACTCAACATACTATAAGACAGATACTAAAAGACTACAAATAAGACCGACTGGGAACCAAAACAGAGCAGACATGCCCACAGTGTGACAGAAGGCCTTTTTAATAAAAGTCAGTTAATTTGTTTTTGTAAAGCACTTTGGTTGAAAGTGCTCTATAAATAATAACTTTAGACCTGTAACTTTTTAGTTCTTTATCTCTCTCAATTTGTCTTGTATTTTGTTATAATGTGACCGTGTGTTGCAAGCAAAGTTTGTTGCACAACATCCGGACGGACATCGTGATGTTGGGAAAAGCATCAATCCTGCTTTAGACATTGGTCAAGGTACATGTAAAACACCGCCTCCTCCTGTGAATTTTAAGCAAATTAGAACAATGGAACTAAATCTCAAAACTCTCACACCATAAAAGACATTTAGAACCACATTAACTTATTACTTATTGAGTCCTAAATCCTTTGGGCCTTTCTTCTGATAAAAAAAACATCCGATTCTGACGTTGGACTATCACCGTCACCTTTGAGTGGGAATATTTCAGGGAATTTTTGAGATTTTGCTGAGTTTATGATCTCAGAACAGAACTGCATAACATGTTAAAATGAATGAATCATATATGTCCGTGATGTTTACCAGGTGGAGGGAGGTTTGGACTCCATGGAGTCTGTCTCAACACCATTGAGGAGTTGCAGTTCTCCCCAGACGGCGTCCTGATGACAAGAGGACCGTCTCAGCACGGTCCTGGCACTCTGCGATGTCCCGGCTGACCTCAACGTTCATCTGCTCGCTAATGCAGAAAACCCCTATGCCATCTACCTCTTGAAGGTACCATAGGCTTTCTATAGACTAAAAGGGAATTGTTCATAAATATAGTTTAAGTTTTTTTTTTTTTTTTTTTTTTTTGTTTTTGATCGATAACATCTCTTAAATTCAATTCCAGGTAGCATTAAAGATGTCTTAAAGTCTTTAATTTGTCTAAAATCTGAAGGCACAGTATTGACGGTCTTGTTGTTCCAGGGTATTGGCGAGCCCCCGGTCTTTGGCTCCACCATTTTCTGTGCCATCAAGTCAGCCATCGCAGCAGCACAGAGAGAGGAGTGGGTACACTTTCCGCTGAGCTCCCCTGCAACAGCTGACAAGATCCACATCGTCTGTCAGGACCATATCACCAAAATGGTACGAGAGCTGAGGTCCATGTTTAAAGGCTGGCAGTGTACCCTAAGAAAAGTCAGTTGTTGTTTAAACTGATGCTGTGACTAAACACTACTAACTGAACCTTGAGCTCAGGTCATTCACACAAACAGAAGCAACATGCAACTCTTCATGTAGTTTGCAAACTCGTCACTCTGCCTGTTTAAATATGGCAGTTTTTAGATCATGCAAAGCTAGGCTAGCAATTCATGGTGTCAAGACATGGAAAAGAATGTAGGAAATTCCTGCGCACTGTTGGCACTAAATGTATTAAATGCTTCACAGTGTGTTGGAGTTTAACTAAACACAGCTGAAAAAGCTTGTTGTGGTCCCTCTGTGGACAACCCCAGTTTTCCGTCTTTTTTTTTTCTTCTTGTCCGAAGGTTCTCAGTCATCCAGGTCACAGTTCTCCAACAAAGGTTTAAATTAAGGGCAAATGGACTTTGTTGAAGATACTTAAACGTTATACCTCTCATCTGAGAGTCTTCTTCAGGTTTGACTGACTGGCAGGGAATCCCAGCTATTTAATCTTGACGGTGTTTTGAGTATCTTCAGTCCAGTTGCTTCCTTGGATTTGTTGGATAGTCTTTATTCTTTAACTAAGTACAAATAGTCTAAAGAGAGAATGCGGTGCAGATACTGAGCTAACATACAAATATTATCTAAACTAGCTGTAATCCAACTGCCAGAAGCTTTGCTATACAGTATGTTACATAGTCCATCCATTAGAATTCGGAAAAAACATTAAACATATCAAACATTAGTACTCCATGTACTTGTTGCATTAGCCAAAATTTCCAGTGTGACCAAATGTGTGCCGTTATATTAACATCACTTTCCCTGATTATCTTCAAGCAGCACTATTTTCCTTACTTGCATCTCCTAACCTCTTCCTGTCAAACGCCTGATTAACAGCACATCCTGTCACTCTTGCAGACCTCATCTCCAGATGGGACCGCGACCCTGGGGTGTGTCGACGTGTGATCAGCCTCAGTCCACAAAGAGACATGTGCGTTAGTTTACCAACAATTATGTACCGGCTGTATGGCTGAGACCATCAATGAGAGCCTGTCATGTTTTCACTACATAACTGGTAGTGTTCTTGCTGTGGTTGTGTACTGATACTGAATGAATTTAGAGGAAACACTAGGTTTATTTCATGTTTAATTTATTCATTCTTTTAAAAATTAAGTGGTTATAAGGCATTTATTTCACATTACACTGTTATAAATGAAAATACATGTGCAATATGAATTAACTCAACTTGTTAAATGTACATACAAATTTTTTATAGGATTAGAGTGTGTGTGTCTGTGTGTGTGTGTGTGTGTGTGTGTGTGTGTGTGTCTGTGTGTGTGTGTGTGTGTGTGTGTGTGTGTGTGTGTGTATAAAAATAACTGTATTAGTTGATTTAGTCAGTCTAGCTTCTGCTTGATCAAATAAAGGAAAACTGATTCAGTTTCAGATGTTTAAGGCCCACGGTTTGAAAGATCCTGGTTTGCTGGCTGGAATCTTGAAACAAAATAAAACAGGGGAAAAGAAAATAATTCACACATTAAATTAATACATTTATGGCCATCATTTTAAAATGCTTTGTAATGGACACAGTTTGTAATACTTGAGAATATTTTTTTTGCTGTGCTATCATTTCTATTAATAAGGAAATACAATAAATCATACTTTTATTTAGCTTACCAATAAAGTTTTTTACAAGACTAGTTTGCTCCCACAAACAAAACAATGAGGAAAGATTGTGCAGAAGCTTCCTAGGTTTTCTCCTGGCATTAAGTTAAGTGCAGTGGGACACCCTGCCATAAAAAGCTGAAAAACTCTTTAGGAGGATTTCAAACCTTGACAAAAGGGATATTTTGAACGACACATCTGAAAATCCATGGTAAATGGTGCTGCTACAGGTGAGTAAATTAAAACATGTGTATAAGGTTTACCACTCCATTTACTGAGTAAGAACACCAGTATTTTTACCTTTTGAGTGAATGGGGAGGCACAAGCCAGACAGGCCTTCTCTGGTGTCGCAGGGCTGTCCAGGGAAAACGGGCCGATTAAACCGCACTCTAAGCGCGCTGCTGCCGCGGCGTGTTTGATGGCGAAGAACACTGAAGAGCCCAGGAACAGGATGGGTTCTCCGATACCCTGCAGAGCCAAAGAATCATCACGAATATTACTTGTTACATAGAGTGATGTAAACACAGCAAGAATCCAAAAATGTTAAAAAAACTAAAACAGAATACCACTGTAGACAAGAGTCTGAGAAGCATATCAAACATTTCATTTTGAAAAAGCACATTGTTTATAGTTCTTTAAAAAAGGTTTATACCTCTTCCTTCAAAAGAATTTGAGCGATTGCATTTCTGCCTTTTGCTCCTAATGTCTTCATACAAATACCATGCAGTGCTGCATATGAACTTCATCTTCATTTGACACAGTGATTCAGGAATGTCAGTGTATCCAGAATTGCACAATGAACCTTTAATAATTGAAAAGGTCAGAGATAATCAAGGGAGACATGATAACTTCAAATAAAAGGGATGAACAGACACAAAGTAAAAACATAATTTGACCTTGGAGGAGTAGATGGCGTGGGGGTTGTGGGAGTCGGACAGCAGATAAACGTTGAAGTGAAGCGGCAGGTCGCAGACCGCAGGGATCTTATACTGAGACGGACCTCGAGTGTACAGGAGCCCAGATGGGGAAAACTTCAACTCCTCCAGAGTGAAGAGACCCAAACCCTGTATGAACGCTCCTTCTATCTGAGAGCACGGACGACGAGGGAAGAAAGGAAGAAGATAAAGTTAGAAAGAGGAAAGAACAGGCAAAAAGGAAGAAAGGGAAAAGCACCACAATCTTTCTGCCAATGTTTTAACCCAAATTAGAAGCCCACAAAGAAAATATGTAGGAATGTGCGCTTTTCTGGGACTCTAAGCCTCAGATTCCTTTAGGAATTTTTGTTAACACTTCCATCCCGTAATGTCCCATAGTGTCATAATTTCTGAGAAACTTTCCTGAAAAGGTGAAATGGACAATGTTTGGTACCAGAGTTAGAGCACGGCCGATATTAGCTTCAGTATCAGTGTATTTATCGGCAAGTATACCTACCTACACCTCACTATAGATATATATTTGGCTGGGCAAGGAAACGCATTATTATCGCGTTAACGCATTAATTAATTAACGCAGACAATTATTTTATCTCACGTTAACGCACCAGAGAGCAATGACAAGTGAATTTTTACATAGTAAAATGTCCCACTTAGTATGCATCTTGGTTACAATAATAATTATTTAAAATAAAATAGGGGATCTGTTTAGCTGCAGATATATCGTTCTTGAATTATTTTACTCCTAAAAGGTGATATCAGTATTGTCCTTAAAACTCCAGTCCAAACCTTCCAGTACTAATTATAAACAAAGTTCTGAGACAGTAGACCCTCATTTATGTGAGTTTTTAGGAAAGAACCAGAAAATAAAAAAGCAGTTGTTTTCCAGAGGTATTCCTGTAAAATCTTGACTGAAACAAGTGACATCCATTTGAAAATCATTTCAATCTTCATTTAGTTGTTAGAAGCTTGATCGCTATATTGGATTAATTGTATGCTTGCCTTTAATGTGCAACTAAACAGACAGAAGACAAGACAGAACAGAAAGAGTTTTAAATGTTTCCATGTTCAGCTGACCTGCTGTGCACTGACTAGAAGACAATTGAAACTGACAAATTAATTGTGTGTGCTAACAGAACATGGTCTCCATTTTCTCTATAATTGATATCAAATTACAGTCCTTCCTTGAAACCTTCCTCACATATTACAGTCATTTTCCTTATGATAACTAAATGGTTACCAGATTCTTCTCTTTTTCTGCCTTTAGCGTCAACAACAGACTAGACTCACCTGGCCGATATCGACTGACGGGTTCACACTTCTACCGATGTCGACCACAATGTCTGTCCTCACCGTCTACAACAAACAAAAAAAGTTCTTTTCAAATGGCACTCTGTTACAATGAGTCTGACCAGTGTTCAGAGATAACATGAAAGGTGTGGAGATGAAATGGTTCAGTTCTGACCCTGTAGTCTCCTGTGAGGCAGTCCAGCTCCACCTCACTGCAACATGCCCCGAATGTAAAGTAAGCGTAAGGCTGGCCCTCCATCTTGTCCCAGTCCATGTAAAGGTCTGGACCTCTGAGGACACACAGCAAGAGGTCACTTTCACTTGATAAATAAATATAGTAGTAAATAGTAGTAATATGGATTGATATTTGTCGTACCTGTAGAATCCAGTAGCTGATAAACTGATTTTCTCAAAGAATGCTGCCGTGACCTGAGTACAAAATAAAGAAATATTTCTGTCATTAAAATGTTGTAAATTCCTAATTTACCCACAGCAATTACTGACAATTGTTTTCTTTCTTATCAAATCATACCCAACTCTCCCATGATCCTTTAGGGTTCTTCTGCCTGATAGGCTCCAGTCGCTGATACAGAGTCTGGCAGGCATTCTGAAAGAAAGAAAAATGAAAATGATACATATCTACAGTAGTAATAAAGAGTTTTGCAAAAATAATGACAGAACTGGACTTTACCTGGACTGCCATACCGTTGGCGTCAGTACCGAAGGAGGCAGCAGAGGGGCAGGTGTTGGGAACAGTGTTGGTGCTAGTTTCACTGATGTAGATCTTAGAAGGCGGGATATGAAGCTCACAACTCGCCACCTAACAGCAAACAGGACACAAACCCTGAGCTGAAAGGATAATACTGGCACTATTCTACATTTTTGTTATTGGGAACAGATCACATGAAAACCACCTCACAAATATATAGTTTCATTTTTTAAAAAAGGCTCAGGAAATTTCTAAAACAGCTGCTCACTGAAGTTTTTAACAAACAAAAAGGAGGAAATTATGCATTCTTTGGGCACAATTTTCTGCGGCGGATTAATCCCCATTTGGTGCTTTAGAGTATTAGGAGCAGCAGGGTGGTGTATGTGGGACTGAGTCAAAATAAACTAGGGTGTGCGTTCATGGTGAAGAAGGAACAGGTCACCCAGTGCAGCAGTGAGGCTCACTGGTGTGTTTTAAATAGTTTGTAGAAACAATGGAGCTCTATGGATCAGAGGAAGAAGATATATCAGGCTTTGATACACACACAGTACTTGTTAGTACCATCAGTTCATTTGTAGTTTGATCTTCATGGAGTTTGTTGACAGTAAGAAAAATATAGAATCTCACCTGATTTATCCTTTAAGGGTCAGACATTTTACTAATAAACAGAACAAAATAAGGAATTAAAACTGATGGCTGAGAGGCGGATCTCTTGGAGTTTTATTCAGACAACCTGCAGGAATGTCTAAATGAAAACTGTTGTTTTTTTTAAACCTTTAGATGAATTTGGACAAAGTTTAACACTTTATGACATGGACTCCTTGGAAGGTAGGGAGACACCATTTTAACGTTTTAGATGTATACTCTGCAATAGTGTTGTAGTACGCGAGACCGGTCTTAAGACCACTTTTTGATGGTCTTGGTCTTGTCTTGGTCTCGACCGCATTTGTACTCGGTCTTGTCTCGGTCATTAAGGACTCGGGATTTTATTTCAAGACCATAACTTTGGGAATATCAATAAATTGCTTTTGCATTATCCGATTTGTTAACATCCTAACTTTGATTGGAAATAAAACATATTGCTTCAAATGCAACCAATAACCCTAATTAACGACTGCAACCCCTCCCTGCGATGCTTACGTTGATTTCAGCTCTTAGTGTTTGTATGTATGTTTTAATGGAAATGTGGATCTTTCAGATCAATTTGAGAACTACCTATGATTTCGTTTCACATTTTATTGCGTGCCATGCAATGCAGGGAACTGGTCTTGGTCTTGACTCGGTCTCGCCCTCCCTTGGTCTTGGTCTCGACTGCTCTCAGCCCCTAAAAGTCTTGGTCTTGTCTCAGTCTCGATAAAACCCGGTTCTTGGTCTTGACTTGGTCTCGGTTTGGGCGGTGTTGACTACAACACTACTCTGCAGTGAACAAAAAGGCAAGACTCAAACCTGTCAATACATATATGACATGTTCATATTCATGGAACATAAAGCAGTCTGTGAATGTTTGAATGTTCTTAATCAACAGGTGGAACAGTGGGTAACAAATGATTATAAAGTAGATTGAAGAGGCTGTGATGACCTGTGGACACTTAACTTCTTTCTCACAGTACCTGTTGCATTTTAGTGTGGATTCCCTGACCCATCTCCGTCCCGCCATGAGTTACCAGAACTGAGCCGTCTTTATAGATGTGAACCAGAGCTGCAGCCTTTAACACACAAACAGGCACAATCACCATCACAAAAAAATATTTTTTTAAAAGCAACTAAAAGAGTGTGGAAATGTTTTTTCTTTCAAATAAATTAAACACATTAACATCTTCATTATGCTACAGTAGCCATGTCTGAAAAGTTGAACATATTTCCCAGCTACATTTGTGCTACAATCCTTACAAAAATGCATCCTGATATAAGCCAGAACAAGTAGGAAAATACACAAAAATCTTATCAGTGCATAACACCTAGTTGAGACAGACCAAAGTGAATCCCACAGACCTGATTTAAGAAGCTCTCTGCAAAAGCGATCCCATATTTGATGGGGATGATGGACATCCCCCTCTTCTTCCAGCGATTCTGTTGGTTAAACTGGTCGATAGCTCTGCACCGGGCGCTATAGTCAGACTTCACCTTACATTCCTCCCAGCAGCGCAGCATGTTTTCTGGGCTGAACTCAAACTTGTAGTGGGTAACTGACGGCCCCTTGTACATGTTGATCTCCCGAATCTGATGAAGAATTTGAAAATAGGAATCATATGCTGGGAGGGGTCTTTTGTAAAAATACAAGATATTGACCAGTGCCTGCCACCTGTAGTTTTTGAGAAGTTCTTCTCTTTTTAATATACACAATTTCACAAGATTACATGTATAATGACCTGGTCTGCAGGGCGTCCCAGCACCACAGCCACGTCGTTGACCATGTTCTCCACGATCATGATGCTCTGCGGCACACCGAACCCCCTGAAGGCCGTGTTGGAGGGCAGGTTGGTCCTGCAGGCGGCAGCACGGCCTTTCAGGTTGGGGATGTTGTAGGCGTTGTCAATGTGAAGGAGAATTTTTTCTACTACCTGCAAGAACATAGATGATTACCTGGTTTTTTTCCGCTTTATCTGTTTCTGACACCTGAAGGAAACACACAGTCGAATGACAAACAGCTTCTACCAACCAAAAGAGATTCATCGACAGTGTTGCCAGCATTGATGTAGTACTGGATATCTGCAGCCACGATCCTTCCATCATTCATGAAACCCACCTGAAATAAATCAGCAATCAGCTATCAAGATTTCCTAATCTCTCCTGACCCACACCACGACTTCAACATGTGGGAGGTTAAGGACAGGTCTGGAAGTAACTTTAATTATCCATTTTTTAAAACCACAAGAGAAAAGTGTAACAACAATGTGTATAAATGTGTGTAAACATATTTTACTCCTTTAATAATCTTTTTTTCCCCTTTAATAATCTCATGACCTGTAGGATTTATCGTAGGATCTCTTGGGCAGTTTTGACCCCAAGGTCAGATTTAAAGATTTATCTTGAGAACCTTGCTGAAATGAAAGGCATAGTGTGTTATACTTTGTATTTTCCCAGGACAGGGTGGCGGCCTCCTGTGATCAACATGTCCTCGCCCCGCTCCAGTACACAGCGGACTGCATGGTTGGTCCTGTACACAATTTAAAACAATTATATTAAAGAAAAATAGACTATTCCAGCCTTTTTTTGATCCCCAACATTTCATTTTCTCTAACTGTTATTGTTTCCTCTTTTCACTGACATGTTCTTTTGTCCGAAAAAGATTTTCTGGTCCTGTTTGTTGTTTTTGAATCATTAGGCAAATTCAGTCCACTGTGACTTACTTCCACGCAGCCACAGATGTAATACTAGCCAGTATCGAGGTTTTTGTGACCTTCCCACCGAAAGCTCCGCCCATCCTTTTGACGTGACAGGTGACCCTGTTGGATGGGATGTCCAACGTCTCCGCTATTGCATCCTGTAGTCAGGAAAATGAGACAAAACAAACAACAACAATCCACCTTCCCTCTCATTTCTCGTTCACCATCACTATCAGTCTAAACCATAACACATTTATACAGTATGAACTAGTAAGTACCGCTCTCTCTTTATTAAAGAACTGTTCACTTTTAACACACTTTCCATAAATTAACTGACAGAAAATTTTGTAAGGCCTTTACATAATGACTTTGATCAAAATTTCTGAGTACCTGAGTTGATGTTGGCCACTGAGTGGAGACATAAACGTTGAACTCCATCTCCTCACCAACAGGAACAACCAGCATGCTCTGAGTCTCCATGTAGAAATGCTCCTGGCCACCCATTCGAATCCCTCCTGAGGAAACAATTACAAACACAGTGAGGTAAAAACACTGGAGAAATGGACTAATCCAAATTCTAGTTCTGTTTTAGACGGGATGAGTTGCAGTACAAAAGGAGCAGCAGTGCACTGTATGTTAGGAAGACAAGCTTGAGGCAAAAGTCTAGCCAAATCTTTTATATAAAACTGAATACAAAATGAATAATAAAAGTACGATTCTTGTATTTTACAAAAAACACCAACATGTTTCAGCACATGCATGTTCTTCTACTAAGAGAAACAGACTTTTACCTTCATAAAGGTGATCAACAGTCTTAAAGGCATCAGCCACGTTGCCTCTCTCAATCACCCTCCGAGGCTCAAAGAAAGACGACTTCTCAATGGCTTCCTGTCGCAGGGAGAAACAACCAACAAAGAGGAGCTGTGATGTCGACTCACACACCTAAGAGTAAGACTGTAGAAAGCTAATTCTGCACTGCTGTCTACAGGTTCAAACTTTCAAGGGTGCAAGTATCCAAAGATACTAAACACAGCAAAAAAGAAGGTAATATGAACAAAATGATACACAAACAAGATCTGATGTGGTACAGCAGTACAAGAATTGTGTCTTCTTGAGTTGGATTTCTTTGATGACATTAAGAGCTGAGCTGGAGTCCACAGACCTCTGTAGTAAAAACCGGGTCAGGCAGGTCTTCATAGCTGATCTTCACACCTGCCGCTCCTCGTTTGGCATGCGCCCTTGTATCAGCGACCACCGCACATATGATCTGGCCAACGCATGACACCTGCAGACAAACCGGGAGGCAGACAATTATACTGCAGATACAAAACAAGTTGATCATAGCAGCTTGTTTTGAGGTTCTAGCTTACACTAGTGACAAGGGCATATTTGTCACCAAGGCCTTGACATTCAAGAACTTGGAATAAACAGCAACAGAAACATAGTTTCTATTTACTGAAATGTAAAATATTGGCACACAGTGACTTGCACTGCACATCCTGTAATACTGTCCGGCAGAATATAGGGAAAAATATATTTACAATATACTGAAAAATGTTGGTGGTGTAAAAAATACAAGAGCTATTCCTAGATAATTCATGATAATAATGATTATGGTATTCATATACTGTATATTTCTAGTAACATTTTATATTTGCACATATTTTCGCATATTACCACATAACATTTACATTGTTCCAATCCTAAAAAGTTAAATACTTCCCAGGTATTTTATGGCTTAGAGAACTGTAATCAGTGAATCAATATTCTGACACTGTTTGCATTACACATTAAAAAATGTATATTTTCGGAAGTCTATCTGTGTTTAAATAAGCCAGTTCAGAGCTGTTGTGGATTATATACAATCCATAAAGAATATAAATATGTGTACACAAACACACACACACACACAAACCATGAAAACCAAGACATAAAGCGGTGTGCACACACTCGCACTCTACCTCGCTCTCAGCAAGCAGCTCCTCAGGATAACCAAACATTTTACGGACTTTCTTCCCAGGAATATCTTTGGCCGTGATGACATCGACGACACCTGGAAGCTGCAGAGCCTCGCTCATGTCCAGTCCTCTGTTGGACCAAAGACATGTTTAAAACAAGAAGTGTAGATTTACAGTAGAAGGTGTGTCAGAGATCAGTGGCTGCAAAACTCCACAAATTGTTCACTTTGTCCTTACGTGATTTTAGCATGTGCTCGGGAGCTGGTGACCAGAGCCAGGAAGAGCTCCCCGTTGGTTCTGGGGATGTCGTCACAGTACACGGCCTCGCCTGTGGCATGGCTGATGGCAGAGCGATGCATGATGGGACGCCCCACTGGGTCCTGGTCGCTCTGCCTCTTTGACACATCCTGAATAAGAAGAAGAAGCAGTCAGGTTAATTTACTGTTGTGGGTCGACGAAAGGAAACACAACGTTGTTAACTGTGTAGTGTTTTATCAAACTGTGAAAATGCTTTGAATGGGGGATATCTTCTGACCTGGAACTCCTGCACGCTGGGCTGGATCTCTCTGGGTAAAGGCTGAATCTGCATCTTCTCAGGAAACTCATCTGTAATCACATTCTGTAAACAGAAACTTTCTTGTATAAGTATCTCATACCATGTTGGAGTGCGTTATGTCAGGTAAAAAATTACATTTGAAACTGTAGTAGTTTTTTATCAGTGTCCTGTCCTACCATTTCTCTGAGCTTCAGCAGGATCTCCAAGTTAAATTTGAAGAGGAAGCTGAGAGTCAAAGAGCGACGAAACTCCACCTTGCCTCCAGGAGCTGAAGGAGGGAGGACCAACTCATCCAGGAGGATGTCATAGGCCCGGCTGAGGGTCTCATTGTCCCAGGGCCTGAAGGAAACACAGGAGTTTTTTAGTGGCTCTTGGGTCATGTCTAACTCTTTTATTTTATCCTATACTGAAACTGAAGATGCTTTCTGGTTTCAATTTACTAAAAGTTAGAGTGCAACCAGAAGTAGCTGATTAGTAGAGAAGAGAGGAGCTGAATAGGAAGAAAGGAAGGACAGGAAGGGGGAAGAAAAGGAAATAGAGGAAAGTAGGAAACATAAGAAAATACTGGTAATTCACTTCTGATAAAAAAATAAAGAAAAACTAATATATAAATTAGACTAAATTACCCCAAAGAGTGTGATGAACATGACTGACCTTGTGACAATAGCTGCGCAGGTTTTGGCGGCGCTAACAGTGGTTGGCCCCAATCCTCCGTAGTACACATCGACATCCTGAACCATTCGGGATCCCTCTGAGAAAAACACCCTCATCCCGGTAGTCACTGTGGCAAAGGAGCTCTCCTTCCTCGGAGCCTGACGGAAAGCTCGAATAAACTCCCCCTGCAGGACAGAAACTCATGTAGTAATCTATGAAGTTCTTCCATACATAAATATTTTACCATTTTATTAGCTGTTCTTTGTTTGGAACAAAAATAAGAAGAAGAGCAACTCACACTGTCAATAATGTAACAAAAGGTATTAAACCAACACAACCGGACAAATTCATGTCTTTTGATTAAACCTATGACTTGTGACTTATTTTAGTTGCCTTAATTTCACACTTTTTTCATTCATCTGACAGATCTTCTTTTTTTCTTCTTTTTTATCTTCTTTATTAGATTGTTGACCTATAGTATACCTGCATAAGGTGATAAAAAAGCCAATATAAAACTTTAAGAACACCATTTGAAAGCTTTTCAAAGCCTTACATTTTCATTTGAGACTCAGAAATAGTGAAGAGAAACTACAGAACAAATTTAAGGGTAATTTGTTCATTAATATTATTTGAAATATATGTACCTTTCTGGAGAAGGGAATGAAGACAGAAACAACAATCTCCTCTGGCTTCAGGATGGTTTTTCCAAAGCTCACAAAGAAATCCTGATTTAGAGGAACCTCTCGTCTTCCTCCTGTTAGATTCAGACAGAACTGCTTGTTAATCAGGAGCAGTGTTGGGCAAAGTTACTTTTAAATGTAACTTGTTACATTACAGTGTAACTTACTGAATTTTCTTTTAGTACTTTTGCATCATCAGAAATGAAAATCCCTTAGTGAATGTGTTACATTTAAACAAAATTAATCCGAGTCCTCTAACGCATTACTTTTGTAGTGCGTTACCAACATTGATCAGGGGTGAAGAAAACTAAAAGTGCGTGACATGAATCTACATTTTTCTACAGTCTCAACAGCATAGATTCTTTGACAAAATCTCTCACATGGTTCCTAAACTCTTAACTTACCGTTCAAAATTACGCTCACTTTGCAGTTCCCGGCGGCCAAAACGGGGTTCAGATCTGAGTTTGGGTATGCACTCATGACGCTGCCACCAAGAGACTAAATATGCAAAAGAAAAAATAAACACATGCATTTAATTATTCATATATATAAATTCACATGATTTTATGATTAAATCTAAATAATACGTAAACTTCATTTGTTCTCCAGAGCCCTTTTCCAACTACAGGAGGGGAGAAGGAAGAGAGTAAAGAAAGGAAAAGATGGATGAAGGAAGGCAAGAAGTTCATAAATTAAAGATGAGAAAGAAATGACTTATGTCAACATTTCGGACTGAAAACATATTAGTAAAGTTGGAGTTTACTTACAGCAACGTTACGGATCTGCTGGCTTCCCAGGTTCCCCAGCTGTTGGATCAGGGCTCTGAACAGTTCGGTCTTCTCTTCTGGAAACTGAGGAACCAGCTTCTCCAAAAGAGATCGAACCTCGGACAGACTGCAGCCCGCTCCCACCCAGACACCTGAAGAGAAGCCAGTATGTTACCAACAAATCTGCAAGCTTGGTGCTGTCCTGAGTTTCTTTTCTTATGTTTATGTTGATGAGTTTCATGAACCTCCGGGACCTCAATACGGAAACTACAAAGAGAGGTTACCCACCCTGTTGTGTCTGAGTGACCTCAAACAGCTCCTTTACTCTGGTTGGAGATATTATCAGTGGATGCAGAACGCCTTTGAACTTTATATCTGGACCTTCAACACAAAGCAGTTCAACTGGTCTGAATCTGAATATGACAATAGTCAAGTCAAGTCAAGTTTATTTATAAAGCACATTTAAAAACAACCAGAGTTAACCAAAGTGCTGGACAAGTTATACAGAAAAAGATATAAAAAATAAAACCAGATAAATTAAAACAGTCTAAACAATTAATAACATACAGCAATAAGACACAAGCGCAGGTGCCCCTAAACAGACTCAAACGCCAAAGAATATAAATGTATTTTAAGTCGAGACTTAAAAGTGTGGATAGTGGGGGATGATCTAATAATCAGGGGTAAATTATTCCACAGTCTCGGGGCCAACACTGAAAAGGCACGGTCACCCTTTGTTTTCATACGAGACTGTAGGATGGCTAAGAGGGATTGGTTTGATAATCTGAGGGGTCTGGAGGAGTGATGAAACATAAGGAGTTCTGAAATATAAGATGGGGCCAGTCCATGTAATGCCTTAAAAACAATTAACAGCACCTTAATATCGACTCTATATTTGACTGATAACCAGTCAAGAGTAGCCAATATTGGGGAAATATGGTCCCTCTTCCTTGTACCAGTTAACAATCTAGCAAGCGTTATAAAGATTAGTGACAGATGCCAAGTACAAGGAATTGCAGAAAATCAATTCGAGATGATATAAGAGCATGCAAGACAGTTTCTAGGTCCTTTACAGAGAGAATGGATTTAAGTTTCGCTATGGTCCTTAAATGAAAAAATCTACCTTTAACAACAGAGTTTATATGTTTGTCGAATTTTAATGCTGAATCAAAGATAACCCCTAAGTTCCTAGCAAAGGGTTGTACATTAATGTACAGGGGTCCCACATTTATTGATAATTCCTCAATTGAGTTAGGGGAACCAAATAATATTACTTCTGTCTTGTTTTCATTTAGTTGGAGAAAGGTGATTGCCATCCAACGCTTAATACCATTTAGACAGTTGGAAATGGACTGTAAGGACTTTGAATCACCTTCAGAGGTAAGTACAGCTGTGTATCATCAGCATAGCAGTGGTATAATATTTTATGTTTAGGGAGAATGGAGCCCAAAGGGAGCATATACAAAGAAAATAACATTGGCCCCAAGATTGAACCTTGAGGTACTCCACATTTAATTGCTTCTGAAGAAGAGGAAATGTTACCAATGTTAACAGAAAAAGTTCTATCTTTCAAATAAGAGTGAAACCACTGTAGCGCGACACCCTGGATACCAACCCCTTGCTGGAGGTGATCCAGGAGGATGTCATGATCAACGGTGTCAAAAGCCGCACTGAAGTCAAGCAAGAGTAAAATAGCACAATTTCCAGAATCACCAAACAGCAACAACTCATTTAATACTTTAAGCAGTGCCGTTTCTGTACTGTGATGTATCCTGAAACCTGATTGAAAGTTATCCAGAACATTGTTTTCAGCTAAAAATGAGGAGAGTCGAGAAAGAATGACCTTCTCCAAAAATTTAGACATAAAAGATCATTTAGAAATGGGCCTAAAATTATTAAAATCCATAGGGTCAAGATTGGGTTTTTTAAAAAGAGGCTGAACCACAGCAAGTTTAAAAGTGGATGGAAAAATTCCATTTATAAGAGAGCTATTTATTATAGACAAAAGGCTAGGAGCAACAACATCTAAAACCTCTTATAAAAATACACGAGGGGACAGTGTCCGTAGGAGCAAAAGTAGGCTTCATGAGTGAGGCTATATCGATCAATTCAGACAAGGCCACAGGCTCAAAACAATTTAGGGCATGGGACAAGTTCAGATGGGTCAAGACCGGAGGGTGAGATACCAAATCTAATGACGTCAACCTTATCAATAAAAAACCTCAAGAACTTCTCTGTAATTTCAGAGGTAGCATTAGGGAGTGCAGTAGCATGGTTTAGTGCAGTGTTTATTACACTGAACAAGGTCTTAGGGCTGTGTGCATTTCTAGCAATGATATCAGAGAAATACTTTACTTTTAGACTTTGACCAGGCGTTGGTAAGATGTTAGGAATTTCTCAATATTTCGTAGGACACTTGTAGTTTATTCTATTTCCAGTTCCTCTCTGCATTCCTGCATTCCTGTCTAAGGGCACGGGTCTCACTATTAAGGCAAGGCTGAGCTTTGACTCGTTTGACTTGTTGTTTTCTAATATAAAAGTCCATGCAAATCTTTAAAAAGATCCATAATTAGTTTTTGTTGTTCTAGTTTGTAATTAACTATATCAGGTTTATATCTGAATTTAGCCATATCCAGTACAATTAAACAACTACAAAACCAAATCCTGGCCTTATTAAGAACACCTCTTTTCACAACCGCCACTTTGTAAATTACCTCTCTCTCTCTCTCTCTCCCTCATATATATATATATATATATATATATACACACACACACACACACACACACACACACACACACACACACACACACACACACACATTTCTCGCTCAGTGGAAGAATGGTTTTACTACTGACCTATGTTGGTGTTTCCCATGACCAGCGGGGCTTTAGGGTTACTAGTCTTCAGCTGGACCAGCTCATCCAGGGAGGCAGGGGACACCCAGCTCATCCTCTCCCCGTGAAAGGTGAGTGTTTGTGGTTTCGCTGTTTCTGCCATCAACTGTGATGAAAGTGGTGTTTTTATATTGTAATTACTATTAAAAGTACTTTGTAACCGCAATAACTCATCCACTTTAGACTTGAGGTGTTTATGCTACATGTGGTTAATAAAAGATATTTTACATAATTCACTTTGAACAATAAGTCGTGAAAATTAGCACTACTAACAGCAAAAAGAGAGCTTTGGCAGTGAGCCAGCTGATACACAAGAACTCAAATGACCCGCTGTGAGTTAATACTGTGTGCCAAGTATGTACAAAGGGAACTGCTTGTTGTGTGAAACAACATCTGATGCCTTACAATCAGTTCAGGAGGAAAGATCAGCTCCTGTGTTGGGTCCAGGGGCAGAAACTCTTCCTTGTCAAAAAGCTGTGGCTTTTCCTGGAGCACATAATAAGGTGCAGTAAGAGGAAGATAGAAAAACACAGAAGTGAATGGAAAAGGATCAAAACTAAAAAGGGAAGGAGAAAATAAAAAAAAAAAAAAAAAAAAAGAAAAATTTGGAAGAAAATAAAACAGGCAAGCAAAGAAAAAGTGGGAAAAAAGATAAACATTTGAACTCACATGCCCTGGTTCGTCAGTATTTTCCTCTCCATTGAGGCAACATTTCCCAGCTCCATTGTCTTGGCAGCAGTTGGCTTCCTGATGAGATTAATTTACTTAATGTCACATTGAGTGCAGCAATTACACATTTATTACACATTTTCCCATCATGTGAATTCATGTTTTTAATCATCAGATCAAAAGGATTCAGCACTGTTGAAGCCTTTCTGCTCTACTAACTACTGTTTACTGTTTTTGCTATCAGATGTGAAACTTGCATTGTGGCAATAACCAGTCCTACGAACAGATTAAGATTACGCAACCTGTATTGGTTTTAGAGCTGAGCTTTGTACCTGACAGAAGGTCCTGCAGCCGTCAACAATGGGTCGATATCCAGTACAACGACACAGATTACCTGAAAAGCATGGATTCACAATGAGGACAGGACTGGGTGCATATCAGGTTTGTGAGATTGTATTCTTGTTTGATAATAAAAATCATTGGTATGTTCCCATGCATATGGATACAAAGATAATAACCACAACAAGGCAATGCTGCGTAAACACAAAGAGTGCTCACTCTTTGTTTGTTTCTTCACATCTGTGATGGTACATATCTATTTTTCCTGGTTATTACATTGAACATTAAATTAAATTATAATAGATTTCAGAAAAAAAACGAGCAAACAAACCAGCCAGAGCCTGTGTGATGTCCTCCATGGTGGGCCGAGGGTTGTTCCTCAGCAGAGCGTACATGGACATCACCATCCCTGGAGTGCAGAAGCCACACTGGGAGCCATGAGCCTTCGCTATTCTCTCCTACAAACACAACGTCCACAGTTCAGGCTCCCATGAGATGACTTTTAAATCATACATTTATTCTTTGGATCTGTGCGTTCAATTATATGCATAATTCTGGAATATAATGGCAAACTGTGTAAACATATACCCAGGAACACAAGTGAAGAATTCAGAGCACTCACATGAAGTTGATGAGAAACTTCTGAGAGGTGAAGGAACTTGATTGCATAGACATCAATAAATTTAGCTGGCTAGGCTAACGTCACTGTTCAACATTCTTTACACAGAGAGACATAAAAATATAGGGAGGATAAATAATAATTGGATCTATATAAATTTACCAACTCCCTCAGCACATAATGCTGAAATAAGTAAGGCGTCCCAGCACTGACCTGGACAGGGTGGATCCTGGTCTTGGTGCTGCCAATGCCCTCCACCGTGGTGACGGCAGCTCCGTGAAGCTGGCAGAGCGGCAGGAGGCATGCGTTGGCTGAGTAATGGCTGATGGTATGGTGAAGGGAAACTGTGCTGATGGATCTGACAGAAAACATAACATTAATACAAGTACCATTACTACTGCTACTTTTATTGTTACTAGCAATGCTACTGGTGTTACTGCTACAACTTAATACCACTGCTACTGCTGCTGCAGTGGTTTCTGACCCCTTTTCTAACACTATTCTCACTTAAGCTTTTTTTCTTGTGAAATACTGAATACTTTCACCTATTAAAATTAAACTATTTGTGAAGCCACTCTTGAGTTGCTCACAAGTAGATTGCAGTTAAATTGCTCACTATAACTTGTGGTGTGGAGTCATAATTTAACATTACATTTACTTTAATTATCGCATTATTTTCCTCAATAAAAATATAACAAATGTTCGATAAATGTTCAATAATGTTTGATGTAGTTCATTTGAATCACGAACAAATTAACACTTCATTTTTATGAAGATATTTATTTTGTGCAGGAAAAGGGACTGAAAAATTATTTGTTAAAAAATTATTTTTTCTACTTCAGGTTTTGAGACAACAGGTTTGACTACTACCTGTGGACCCGGACATTATATTACTACCACATTTACTTTACTACTAGTACTGTCACTACTACTCTGCTAATGTTAATCCTAATGCTGTCAGAACCACTGAGAATAATATTCTTATGTTAATTTATAATACATAAAAAAAAAACAATAGCTTTTATTCCATAAATCAAACAACAGTCTGAAGAATGTTTCTCACTATTATAAGTCCTTATTATTATCATTCTCCTAATAACAGCAAATAATGTGTGATGTTTTGAGCATACATAATCTGTCTACAGATCATTCAGATCTACAGTAATCATACACTTTAAAGTCAGAATGTAGAAAGTTGTCCTCTGTATTGTAGGCTCTGTCCACCATTTGTTTTACATTTGGATGTGTGTGTTTGTGATCGATTAGCTCCTCCTCTGCTACAGCAGAGTGAAGGAGTGAAATGCGTTTTACTGGTTTGGTGCCAGGAAGGGAAATTACCATCAGCTCTTCCTTAACTCTTAGCTGTGGATTTCCAAACCACTTTGGCAGATAACCACCTCACATTCAACCTCCCTCTTGTTTTCAAAAAATCTAATTTAGTAAATAAAATGGCATTTGGTATTTTGGAATTTAACCAACCATGTTCATGGCTGAACGAATACATTTTCCGGTCTGTGTTGCACCCAGTTGTAATAAATACTGACCTTGGTGAGAAGCTTGGAAGATTTTTTCGCCAATCTGCTCCCTGACGTGATGAGGTTAAATAATGCCTCTGACATTTAAATTTAAAATTAGCTGTTCGTCTACACAGAGATTGGTTTGCTATTAAGCTAGCAGCTGGTGCTGGGGGAAATGTTGACAGTCTCAGGTGAATCGAGTCACAGGGTTACATAAAGCTTCCCAGGCATCTCCTGGTATATACTGTCATATTGCATTAATTGACACATCCATCCACATTTTCTGCATGTACCAAACAGTACGGTATCTTTTACTCTGCTATATGTGACATTTCTTTATAGATCATTTGAACATACTTTTTAATGCACACCTATTCTTAAGTTGTGTAATTATCTTTTATGTTATGTTTCGTTCGATGCTGTGTTGGACCTGAAAAAACATTTCATGCCAACTGTATCTGTATTGTTGGAATAATAAATAGATTTTTTGAAATTTCAACAAAGTGATTGTTTATATTTTAAGAAAAAGTAAGTAAAGTAAAACTGACCAGTGATTCACAGGTGTTTTGCACCAGAACTATGTTTGCTTTCCTCAACTTGATTCTAATCTTGCAAGCCCTAAAATGTATCGTTCAAACCTTTGAGGGGTCCTGATCCACAGGCTGGGAGCCAGTGGTGTTATCTATACAAGTAAATAGTATGGAATTGGGACTCAGTGCTAGTCTCTGCTCCAATTAATATAATCAATTTGTGACATAATAACGTGGTGTACAGTTCTGAAATACCAGATAAACTACATGGTTGTGATTTTCAGTCAGTGCTATAATATTAAAATGAATTGGTATGAGGTCACAACTTGTCTAATTGTGTCTTGGTCAATCAGGCAAGGTCGTGCGGTTTATCATAAAGGATACATGATGGTTTTGGTGGCAGGTTGGTAGCGCGAGACCATGACAGTGCACGCCCCACAGCCTCCACCGCCGCAGCCATACTTTGTTCCAGTTAATCTCACTGAAGTCACAATCAAGGAAATAACCAGCCTCAGGTATCGAAACCTGTAGGTGGCGCTCACATCAACAAAAAATTCAATCATAAAAGCATATTTATGAAGGTTGATTTGAAGGTGATCTGAAGGATACGCTTCTCTCTGAGGAAGGACAGCAGCATGGTTTCAGGGTCTGCATGGTTCTCTGTTACCTGTTTTGACAGAAAGAGAAAAGAGAAAATGTATTAAAATATTTTTTTTTAAATATTATTCAGTGGTGGAAAGTAACCAAGTAAGTCTACTCCAGTACTGTATCTACAGATTACTTTCTCGATTAATCAACTATTTGTTTAGGCTGTAAAATGTCACAAAATTGTGCAAAATGCTCATCATTGTTTCCCAGGGCCTAGAATGTCACCTTCAAATGTCTTGTTTTGTCTGACTAATAGTTCAAAACCCAAAGATATTTCATTTATTATCAAATATAATCATACATTGTAGTATAATAATACAGTTTTTACTGCACATACTGGGTATTACATACTGTAATTTCAATTGTTAACACAAGTGGTGAGTCATTATTTTGGGATCAAAGACGTGAAAGATTTTCAAAGCAGCAAAAAA
>NC_060150.1:17031625-17043109 GCF_021292245.1 Micropterus dolomieu | reverse complement strand
GGTTTTCATTTATATTTTTAGGACGAAATCTTTTTATGTCAAATGAATGGTCTTTGGATACCAAATTTACACGTCTCGCCTTTAACCTAGAAACTGATAAGATCTGTTCTGTATAATGAGAAACTGGTGGACCGTCGTGGTGCTCTTATTTCCTAATACATTTCCGTCAGAGAATCTGACCTGACACAGATTCTACCATAACACCAGTTCCTTATTTGACACTATTTTGACTAGTTTTTGTGTAATTTCATTGACTATTTAAAATTTCCATAACCCTTGACACCGTCGTATGTGGAAAAGATAACTTCTAGTTACAAGTAACCTAACGCTGTTGAAAACTGTGAAAACTACGGACGTTAGCAAAATAAAACTACCAGCTAACTGCTAAAACTAGCTACAATACGACAAACGGTAAAGCAAAGACTTAGCTGAATGCAAAACGTACCTTTTTCCCGTTGATGAAGAAACGCAAAATATCTCCTTTCCCTGTAACGTTAGACATATTGCATGCGCCGGAGACGACTCAAGTCAATCTGAGTCTAAAGGACTTCCGCCTGTGAAGACTTTCAAAATAAAAAAAATCGACGCTCGAAAAACGTGTTTTCAACATGACTTTTTAGTTCAACATTGAAGAGGTACTTTCCTTTCTAGTGCCATTTATTTATATGTTGACTTGTTTACATATTTATTGGATCCCAACCTTTTTGGTTTATAAACCAGAAAAAGTCAACTCATGACCCCTTGTCAAAGATTTTTATTAGCTGTGATCATTTAAAGCATTTAAAGAATACTTCTGAGATTGTTTAATCTGAATATTTTTAGAAGCCCAAATAAATGAATAAGGATTTCACAAGAAAAAAGTCATTTTGAATACGACATATTTGATGCATCATGAGTACAACTCAAATTTTTTTCTTACACTAAAAAAAATGCTAAAATCAATTAAAATCTTTCACTCCATCTTTTGAAATTTGTTTTCATCACTCTGAGTCAATTAAACACAGTTATTGTATTTCAATCTAAAATATTGGTGTTACTGTAATACTGTATGACAATATTTTGTTACCGTGAATGACACGAATGGCTATAACAATGCTGATTCAATTAACTATTATTAGTAGCAGCAATAGTTTTTTTTTCTTTTTTAAAGTAATAAAACTTATAAAATAGATAATATGTTAAAAATGTGCAAGCTAGCTGAACTCTCCATATTGGCTGCCCTAAATGTGAAACAGCTATTAGCTAATACAATTCATAATCCATTTTAATCCACAATTAAAGGTGTGTAATTAACTAATATAACTGATCAGCTATACCTTAACTGCAGTGCAATAAAATCTTAACTACAGTGTAATAGCGCAATGACGTTGTTATCCACCCAGTTTTATATCCTATTCTGGTTCTGACATGTAGCATGAAACCATCAAAACAATCCCTTGCTTTTCTTCTGGCTAGTCTTTCATACCTAGCTACCGGATCTGCATTGTTGTTTTTTTCTGTCAGTGCAGCTTTCTCCTTATCAGACATTGGTATCTACAGTATAAAGATAATGTGCCTTGAAATACCTTAAAATGCCATTAAAGTGTTTAATATGATAATATTCAGTATTCATACAACAGGTAAATATGAATTGCCTGATAAAATATTGCAAATTAGTTAAAAGAGGGGATAACAAAGCTACTGTCATTCAGCATAACGGGTGACATTGTGTTATAACATAACACTTTTTTGTTGTGCTGAAGGACAAAACCATGTTACTGAAGGACAGATTTCATACATGCACAAATTTAACATGCAGTTCCTTGGCATCTTATTACAAGTAATGACCTTAACCTATAAAGATTGTCCACACTTTTCATTTTTAATATAGCTTTTTATAAAATGATAACATTAAATGTATGTTTTCTGTGTTGTACTGAAGAACAAGCATTTTTGCTACAAACCTTACAGGAGGGTAAAAAAGTGAAATAACCAGAGATTTACTCACTTCAGAGATAGATAGAGGGTCTTCAATGGGTCTTCTTTTTGATATCACACACTGTCACATGATTACCATCATGCGATATGCTTTAAATAGGCCTTTTATTTTTTTTATACTGAATGACATTCATGAAGCACAAAAGTTTGTACAGATAATATTCAAGTTCATGGGTTTTCATTTATATTTTTAGGACGAAATCTTTTTATGTCAAATGAATGGTCTTTGGATACCAAATTTACACGTCTCGCCTTTAACCTAGAAACTGATAAGATCTGTTCTGTATAATGAGAAACTGGTGGACCGTCGTGGTGCTCTTATTTCCTAATACATTTCCGTCAGAGAATCTGACCTGACACAGATTCTACCATAACACCAGTTCCTTATTTGACACTATTTTGACTAGTTTTTGTGTAATTTCATTGACTATTTAAAATTTCCATAACCCTTGACACCGTCGTATGTGGAAAAGATAACTTCTAGTTACAAGTAACCTAACGCTGTTGAAAACTCTGAAAACTACGGACGTTAGCAAAATAAAACTACCAGCTAACTGCTAAAACTAGCTACAATACGACAAACGGTAAAGCAAAGACTTAGCTGAATGCAAAACGTACCTTTTTCCCGTTGATGAAGAAACGCAAAATATCTCCTTTCCCTGTAACGTTAGACATATTGCATGCGCCGGAGACGACTCAAGTCAATCTGAGTCTAAAGGACTTCCGCCTGTGAAGACTTTCAAAATAAAAAAATCATCGACGCTCGAAAAACGTGTTTTCAACATGACTTTTTAGTTCAACATTGAAGAGGTACTTTCCTTTCTAGTGCCATTTATTTATATGTTGACTTGTTTACATATTTATTGGATCCCAACCTTTTTGGTTTATAAACCAGAAAAAGTCAACTCACGACCCCTTGCATTTCTTTAATACAGTCTATGATTATAACTGAAGAATCTTGGATAGTCTGATGCTTATCATATAACACCAATTACATTTTGGTTTTATTTTAATTTATTGATTTTGTCTTTTTAAAATTAACATCCAAAAATGAACTAGCCTACATAATATGATACTACACAAATGTCTGCAGCTGATCTGCGTTCCTCTGTAGCCTGTTATACAACGAGTCGTATTTTATAATAATTGACCTGACCTCTCAGGTGAAGACCAGACAGTGTTAGATTTATTAAGTTCAGTCTTTAGTGTTTTATTGACAAAACAGCCACATGACAAAATACTTAGTCCTTGTGAGAAATACATTTATAAGTTGCTATTTTGTAGGATTTCACTGTAATTAACTTGTGAGAAATTATCACTGGTCACAGGGTTTTTATTCCTAAACAAAGGGTTGTCTGATTTACGATAAACGTCTGCTGGCATGTAGGTGAGAGTTTTAACATAGTTAACAGCCTGCTATTCGAGCACCATGTGTCACACTGCCGCAACCTGTCACTTTGCCTCAGTGATAGCGTCCACTCTATCTCCCCTCAACACATTTTCCTCAATCGAGGTCAATGATGCCACACAATCTCTGTGCTCTACACGGAGCTCATGCCTATATGGCCTGTGTCCTCTATCCATCAAGCCTGCTCGCCCGAACAGATACCATCCGTAGGCTGTGCACTGATCTCAGCGGCTGAAAGAAAATGGCAAAACCAAATGCTTCTATCCTCCTTCTCAACCAGCAAGCAGTGCTGCCAAAATTGTGTTCTATAATGACAGAATTAGCAGTGCCACTGACTCAAGAAAATTATTTTCCACTTTTAAATCTCTACTAAATCCTCCTCCGCTTCCACCACCCTCAAACCTGTCTGCCGATACCTTTGCCGCCTTCTTCACAGGTAAAGTAGCTGCTATAACAAGCCAGTTCTCTAAATCACACAAAATCCGCCGGTGGTCTGACGATCTATGCCGCCTTGTCGAAAAATGCTAGCGTAGCGCAAATCGACAGCAGAGTCTATCGAGTCACTCTGCCCTATCGAAAAATGCAACCTTATGTGTTCCCTTTTCCAATCCCATAAAGATATAACGCTCACAGTATTATGACATATTCTCATTTTTGATTATATTATAACATCATTTCAGGGGTAGCATATTCTGATTCTGACTAATATCCCCTATCAAATAATGCTCCCACTTCAGAATCATTTTATATTGCACCACTACTCACTCCATGTGTACTGTACGGAGATGGGGAGCACTTTGAAATACTATATTATGCCATCTTTATTTAAGATATCAGGGGTAGCGTATTCTGATAGACTAATAATGATTATTTTTTTATGTTACTGACGATCAGCCACTTTCTCGACGGCATTCCCAACAGCAAGGTTGCACAGATTTATGGGCGTGTAAACAAACCATGCTTGTGGGTCATACGCATGCGCAGAACCATAAGCATAAATCAACAGAACACCGGTGTTTTGACGATCTATGCTGCCTTGTCGAAAAATGCTTCCATAGCGCAAATCGACAGCAGAGACTATCTAGTTGCTCTGCCCTATCGAAAAATGCTACCTTATGTGTTCCCTTTTTCAATCCCATGTAGGTATAACTCTGACAGTATTTTATGACATCTTCTGTTTTTTGATTAAAATATAACATCATTTCAGGGCCTATCCCCTATCAAATAATGCTCCCACTACAGAACCATTTTATACTGTACCACTACTCACTCCATGTGTACAGTAAGGAGATGGGGAGCATGTTGAAATACTATATAATGACAGCGTAGACCGGCATCTGCGATGCAAGCAGCATTGTTCACATACTTGCCTGCGTACTTTGCCTGTACCTGAAGGATTAAACGTGAATCCACTAGGGGGCAGACCAGGGCCGGATCATCCCTCGCTGACACCGGATTAACTTCCTTGACAACCTCCGAATTTGCACAACGTAAATAAACTAGGGCTGGGCACGTTAAAGGCCCATTTATACTCCTGCATAGGGTCTAAGTGAGTACCTACGCCATAGGCTACGCAAGTAGCCATGCATTTATACTTGTGCTTAGGTGTGTCCGTCATTCTGCAATTACACCCCCAAACACTAGTCGGCAGTAGCGCTACAGCGTCCACTGTGTTGACTTTTGCCGGCCGAGCAGGCTAACTTCCGGTTTAGCACTCCGCTAATGTAAATGGGGGTAAAACTGTGAACGTGCGGCTGGTGTAGCCTTTTCAAATGTTACCGACTGAATGGACCACATTCTGATAGCGAAACGAGTCATTTCGCTCGGGTTGCGACGGTCAAATATATTGATTCACTGTGTTACAGCCGCTGTTTTGGCTGCTTGTAAAAGTTACTTCAAAGCGCGGGGTACTTCCGGTCGGCTTGGAGGCATTGCGAGGCTACCCAGACCAATACACAGTGCTTACGGTCCCTGTCGACTCGACGTGTAGTTACATTTTTGAGGAGGTGCACGTCGGGCCGTCACCTACGCCCACCCCAGGCCATCGTCCATCCCGATGTTTCAATGTAGTTTTGTAGACACTGTACTGAACAGACTGTTCTACTGCTCCCTGATAAAAGATACCTGATGCTGATACCTGTTAAGAAAAAAACCCCAAGAAAATTGGACTCTGATGGTAACTTGTTTTAACAAGCTAGATAAAAGGTAATGCCCTAGCAGTGGTAAATAGCTTTGGTTTAATATTTGATTTGATTACATTAATGTTTAAGTTGAGATTTACAAGAAATATTTTATTGCTACTGTGTAAAGGGAATACTCCTGGTAAAAAGCACCTTATTTGTGTTTGCAAACCACATGTTATTACACTTTTGTGTATATAGCAGTACATTTAAATTAAATTGCGCGATACACTATTTTAGAATTCATTATTCAATTTTAAGCGTAACAATGCGATTATCGCGATTAATCGCAAGAAAATCATGCGATTAATCACAATTAAAAAATTTTATCGTTGCCCAGCACTAAAATAAACCAAACATAGCGACAATCTACTTTTTTTAAGTCTGCTGCTGACCTTCTTCTTCTTCTGTGTTTAATAGGAGCTGGCAAACCACTTGCATACCACCACCAACTGGGCTTGTGTGTTGAACAGTAGATTGCTGCTGACCTGCCGGTCAGATCGACATACATGCCACGTTCATGTGCGGAATTGCATCTCGAGGATGCGTAGCGTTAATTCCTGGGGACGTGCAAAACCTATGCTCCAAAGGAGCGCAGGATACGCGTGGCAGATATCTTGCGTATGCGAACTCGTATTTAAAAACAAGTATATCCAGGGCTTAACTCTACCTATCCTTCCCGCCAGATGACCCCACCGTTACGGCACGGACTGTCTCTCGGACATATCCACATGGACCAAGGCTTGCCGCCTTCAACTAAGACTGAACTCCTGTGGCCTGTACTAAGAAGGGAGTTCAACCTACTCAGGGGGTTATCAGGCAAACTCAGGGTTGACAAACTCTGACTGCCTACACTGGTGTTAAACGGTACTATGAAGGTTAATAAGATGTTAGTTGAGTCTGTGTTAACCCCGTGTTAACTTAATTGGAGTTGGTGCATGTTCGCATAAAAGGGGCGTGTTCGGCTGTGCAGGCAGAGTTTTTTTTCGCAACGGTGCATGCTCCGTATTTATTATAAGCCAGGGCAGCTTGTTGGCATCGCATTGAGTAAATTTGTAGCCTAATTATCTTCACAGTGTTCTAATTGTAGTTCAGATCTCTATTATGTGTTTTATGGCTTCTTCTTTTATGTGTAATATGATAAAGATGTAAAGGTACAGCTGCACATAAGGTCCATTGTAATAGAAATAAAGGAGTCAGCAGAGTATTAATCTGAGACAGAATTTTATTTCCATGATTAATCTACAAGTAAAAAACCTGAATATTCTCTGACATTATAGTCACACATTTATGAGAGAAAATTCCCTTTGCAAGGCTGCAACATTACACGCACACACACACACACACGTCTGCTGTGTATATATTTTTTATGACATTAATTTCAGGGAATTTCCGATTTTTCTTCTTGTAAATTTCACACTTTCATCTAGGAGTTTTTTTGTTATTTTGTGCAGAACTTCATTGCAACCGTGTGGAACAAATCAGGATGAAATCTAAACATTTTATGAAGTGGTGTGTATTAATATCCTACTTCTCATCATTAACACTGAGTAAGAAGTACAGATGTGGTGTATAGTCCACGGGCACTCGTGCAGGGTAACCTCGAGTTAACCATGAACAAAAACCTGCTCGGAGCAGTTTAGAGATGCAGCGTAAATTGCCATGGCAAAAGACCTTGGTTAACACCTTTCCACCTTTCGTAGTACAGGTTAACCGGGAAGTTACACCCGACGTCACAAAGTTACTCCTGAAGTTACCTGGATAAGCCAGTTAATTGTGGCTTCGTAGTACAGGCCACAGGTGTTGAAGGCAGTAGTGTATTCCAAAGAGTGTTCCATCAAAAGAAGGATGAGGGAGTTACCCCTCCTACTAGTAATACAATCACTTCTTAAAATGTCTTAGAACTTGTTTTCCACCGTTTTATGTATCTATCCCTGTTCGGTTTACTTGTTTAAGTAGCACATGTGTGACTTCCTCTTAAGTTATAATCTGGGGTTTTGGGAAGCAAATGATGGGCCCTCTATTAATTTAGTAATTTAATAAATTCAGTTTATTGACACAAATCATGACATGTTTGCATGAGATTTACAGCTGATGACTCAGTAAAGAGGTCAAAGGGTCACAGCAAAAAACACACACAAGCACACACCTTCATCCTACTGGCATTAAAACAGTTCCCAGACTGTTAAATCTGACATATGTTCACTGTGGGTTTGTGCCAATCAAAGGAAACATATACAGTGAATATTAAGCGCACAGTGGCAGCTTTTATTTATTCAACTAAAATGAAACACTGATAAAATGAACTTCTAAATGGTGTTTTGAAGCCCACTCTACTCCATCAGGAATATTATGTATTATTACTTTGGTCAAATAGTCTGATTTTAACATTTTGATGTCAGAATTAGTTATTTATTGAATTAGTTAGTTAGAAAATACACACAATGGGCCAGATTTACTTTAGGTTTGGGAAGGTGCAAACTGCCAAGACACAGAAGACACAGCCATAATGATGTAGAGAAAGTAAGACAATTAAGAGACAACAGTATGGGCTGATTTTTGTATGAGTACAGACTTAATTTGAATCGTTAAAATCTGGCCAGCAGGAGTATTACAACAATAACAAGTGTTGTGGTGGCAGCCCGGCTGACGGTGAGTGTCCTGGTTTTCTCCTTTTTATCAGTTTTTCTGCTTTTTTCCCTTGGTTTCTTGTTCTCTGCCTGCCTCCCTGTGTTTTCTCCCCTGTGTGCTCTCTCTCTCCCTCTGCTCCTGAGCCCAGCCAACTACCTGCACCTGCATCCCATCAGCCACCTCGTCAGCCTGCCACACCTGCCAATAATCACCTCATCCCAGCCTGTATTTCTACCCCGGTTCTCCACACCATCCTCGCTTGATCGTTGTTGCTCCATACCTGGTGCCACTTCTGTGTTCAAGCATCCATGTTTCTTGTTTTTTCACACTTACCCTGTGCCTTGTCGTTGTCTTCCCTAACCTTGTCTCTCTGTCTGTTTCCCTCCCAGGTACACTCACCCTCGTCCTCCGTTCGGCTGGGCTCATCCACTGGCCCACTCCTCTTCGGACTTCCCTCACGGCGTCCTCCCTGTTCCCCCACCTCTCCTCGCTTCCTCGGCCCCTGTGTTCCCCGGCTCCCTGTCTCCTTGGTTCCCCGTGCCTGTACGTCCCTCAATAAACCTCTTTCCCTCTGAGTGCTACATTTGGGTCCTCTCTGTCCACACACCACACCTCGTAACAAACAAGACTGTTTTCAATGCACCAAGTGGAGTCTGTTTCAGGCCCAAGACTTAAAGTCCACATCAACATTACTGTTTTTCTGTATTTTTGCAGACTTCAAGAAGGGACCAGACCTGGGTTCAATCCCCCACTGTGACACATCCACCTGATGTCCACCCTGAGCAAGACACTTAACCCCTAGTTGCTCCAGAGGTGTGCGACCTCTGACATAAATAGCAATTGTAAGTCGCTTTGGGTAAAAGCGTCAGTTAAATGAATAAATGTTAGCAAAAGGCAGCAGGCCCAGATGGATGACTGGCAGGGTTCTTTCTCTGGTGTGCCCACCAGTTGGCAGAGATAATCACAGACATCTTCCGGACTACCTTAAAACAACAACAAAATTAACCGGGTACCCAAGCAGACTAACATCATCTCTCTGAATGACTATAGACCAGTTGCTTTGACACCCATTATTTCAAAATGCTACGAACAACTGGTTTTGGCACACATCAAGTCCTCCCTCTCTCCGACATTAGACCAACACCAGAATGTAGATGCACTGAGGATGCCATAAATGCAGTCCTGGAGTTGTCAGGGACACATGTCAGATTGCTTCTTTGTAGATTACAGCTCTGTATTCAACACAGTTGTCCCTAGCAGGCCTGGTGACAAAGCTACACGACCTGGGTCTGAGTAACCAAATGTCAGTGTTGGGCAGAAGCTTCGTTACTAGTATCACTACATTTTTCAGTAGTTTGGTGGTAGCGTCGCTATTTTCTGAATAAAATATCTTTTCACTAACGAAGCTCTTTTATTGATGGAGTAGCACGGTGGCTTCCACACACAATACATTTTCCCAAGCATTTCTGAAGGATCACTAAGTGACGCCACTGCCACACACGGACCTGTACGTGTAGCCGGTGTTCTGTCGATTTATGCTACCTATCAAGATGTGCTACATAGCAGTTCTGCGCACGCATATGACCCACAAGTGTGGTTTTTTTCCACGGCCATAAATCTGTGCAACCTTGCTGTTGTGAATGCTTTCGAGAAAGTGGCTGATCGTCAGTAACATAAAAAAAAAATCATTATTACTCTATCAGAATACGCTACACCTCTTGTGAGAAGGATCAGGGTCCAGCCTGGACACCTCTTTCTCTAGTGAGGAGGAAACTTTCATATGTATGTGGCAGAAACTTGTTTCCATGAGATGAGAGATCTCTCTCTCTCTCTCAATTCAATTCAATTCAAATTAGCTTTATTGGCATGAATGTGTAACAACAATATTGCCAAAGCATCATACATACTACATAAGAACAATCAACCCCATACATTTCATTAAACAAGTAATTAAAGCGTAAAGTAATCAAAGTGTATGTGTGTTTGTGTTAAAAAAAAATAATTAAGAAATATAAAAAAAATTAAATAAATAAATAAAACACTAAGCGTGTGTGTGTATAAAAAAAAATAAAAAATAATAATAATAATAAAACAGTAAGCATGTGTGTGTGTTAAAAAATATATATTGAAAATAAAATAAATAAATGAAACAGTAAGTGTGTGTGTGTGTGTGTGTTAAAAAAATAAATAAAACACTAAGCGTGTGTGTGTATAAAAAAAAATTAAAAATAAAATATATAAATAAAACAGTAAGCATGTGTGTGTGTTAAAAAATATATATATTGAAAATAAAATAAATAAATAAAACAGTAAGTGTGTGTGTGTGTGTTTGTGTGTGTGTGTATGTTAAAAAATAAAAATATATTTAAAATAAAACAAATAAATAAAACAGTAAGCGCGCGTGTGTGTGTGTGTGTTAAAAAAATTTAATAAAATAACATAAAACAGTAAGTGTGTGTGTGTGTGTGTGTGTGTGTGTGTGTTAAAAAATAAAAACATATTAAAATAAATAAATAAAACCGTAAGCGTGTGTGTGTGTGTTAAAAAAATAAAATAAAATAAAATAAAATAAAACAGTAAGCGTGTGTGTGTTAAAAAATAAAAATATATAAAAAATAAAAATAAAATATTTTTTTTAATAATTAATAGATTAAAAAATAATAATAAAATTGTAAAATGTAAAATGTAAAAACAAAACAATTACTAAAATATCAAACAATCAAAATAATAATAATTTGAAAATCTGTACAATTATTTGTCAGTCTGAGGTTCCACTGGTTGTCCTCACTTCATGGCATGATGTTTTATATTTGGGGCATGAGGTTAGAAAGTGCAGCTCTGTCTCTACCTGACCCCTGTCACACTGGGAGCAGAGTCTCTCCTCTTGTGGTAGCCAGCTCTGTCTGTGGGGACCCTTTTCTATGGCCAGGCTGTGTTCACTCAGTCTGTATGTTGTCAACATTTTTCTTAGTTTGGGACATTTTATTGTACTCAGGTAATTTGCCAGTGTGAATTCTCTTTTTAGGGTCAGATAACATTGTAATTTACTTTGTGTTTTGGTCGTTTCTTTCCAGTATTCAATATATTTTTCTTTCTGCTTGCTGATAATTTGGTTTGGTCTGCTTGAGTTGGTATTGCTGTCTTGAGGCTGTTGGGGACTTGTTACTGCAGAGAGCCTCAGGACCAGATGGCTGAGGGGACTCTTCTCTGGTTTCAGCTCCTGGTATGTTAGGGCTTTGTGATGATATGTCTGGGGGTTAACTGATTTTAAGTGATTGTAAAATTTAA
>NC_060150.1:17028834-17031525 GCF_021292245.1 Micropterus dolomieu | reverse complement strand
GTATGTTGTCAACATTTTTCTTAGTTTGGGACATTTTATTGTACTCAGGTAATTTGCCAGTGTGAATTCTCTTTTTAGGGTCAGATAACATTGTAATTTACTTTGTGTTTTGGTCGTTTCTTTCCAGTATTCAATATATTTTTCTTTCTGCTTGCTGATAATTTGGTTTGGTCTGCTTGAGTTGGTATTGCTGTCTTGAGGCTGTTGGGGACTTGTTACTGCAGAGAGCCTCAGGACCAGATGGCTGAGGGGACTCTTCTCTGGTTTCAGCTCCTGGTATGTTAGGGCTTTGTGATGATATGTCTGGGGGTTAACTGATTTTAAGTGATTGTAAAATTTAAGTGATCTTTTCTGTATTTTTAGTAGGAGGGGGTATTGGCCGAGCTCTGCTCTGCACAGGTTATTTGGTGTCTTTCTGCTCTTACAGAACTCAGTATGGAAAGATTCTATGATTGTTTTGTCCCATTTGTCAAATTCATTATTAAGTTTTGGTCCCCAGGTTTCGCTACCATAAAGAATTATTGGTTCTAGTACAAATTGGAAAATTTTAAGCCAGATTTCAATTGGAATATAGATTTTAATGTTTCTTTTTATTGCATAGAAAGCTCTCCTTGCTTTCACGGCCATGTTGAAGTTCCCTGTGTATGTAAACAACACACAAAAGTGTAGTTTTTTGTGTGTTGTAATTTAGCGGTGTCTAAATAGAAATTGTGTGTAACCTGATTTCTGTATTGTTTCTGAAAGATCATTATCTTAGTCTTTGCTGTGTTTACTGTCAGGGCCCAGGTCTGACAGAATCTCTGCAGGAGATTAAGGTGCTGCTGCAAACCTTTAGTAGGTGAGAGCAACACTAAGTCATCTGCATACAGCAGACCTTTGATCTCTGTGTCGTTCAGGAGGAGGTCAGGTGCCGTGGAACTCTCTAATTGGCTTGCTAATTCATTGATATATAGATTGAAGAGAACTGGACTGAGATTGCATCCCTGCCTCACTCCCCAGCCCTGGGAGAAGAACGCTGTTTGTTTGTTTCCAATCTTTATGGCACATTCACGTTTTGTATACATGTTCTTAATCAAATCATATGTTTTCCCTCCAATGCCACTTTCAAGTAGCCTATAGAAAAGGCCCTCGTGGCAGATGGAATCAAAGGCTTTTTGGAAGTCAACAAAACAGGCATATACCTTTCTTTTCTTAATGTTTAATTCTTGATCAATTATTGTATCTCTTTTCCTTCTTTCTCTTTCTTTCTCTTTCTTTCTCCTTCTTTTTCCTCTTTTTCTCTCCTCTGGTGTATTCTGGTCACTTCTTTTGCATTTTCCTCATAAAAAGTCTGTGTTTATCCAATTTTTGGACCGAAAACAAACGTTTTGTTTAGCAGCAAGTCTTAAACATGACTTCTCAACAACAACGGAATTCGGAATCTCTCTCTCTCTCGCCCATTGCCATGAATGTTTGGTTGTTTAGGTTGCAATGGTGCCAGAGCACAAATTCACATAAACAATAAAAAATATATAACTAATTAATAATGTGATAATTAAGGGCAGGATAGGTAAGTTTGAGAAACTAGCAAGAAACTGCTGGATTTTTTAAAGTATCCAACAGAGAAACTCCCACGCCCTCCCTTCTGGGCTCCTTCCAAAGCCACACCCCCAAAACACGTGAACGCACGTTGCCGACTCTGCTGAAGGACGAGCACAGTGTGACGAGGGGTAAGAAAACATTTTACTTTATCGTTATGAAAATAAACAAAACAACTAACCCCGTTGTTAGTACTCACTATCTAGCTAGCATGTTAATATTGGATAGGTTTAAAAAGACTGATTTTGATTCAGTAACGAGTTGGCTAGCTAACTGTTTGCAACAGGTAGCTGTGCTACACATTACACATACACATTTTCCCGTTTCCATCAGTTAGACTACACGAACGTGAATTTTTCGTGTTAGACTCATAACATGTACGTTGTTTTGCATGTTAGAGCTTCCATGGTGACAGCATTATTATCTCTGATGAGGACTGCATTCCTGAGCCAAGCACAGACCGGGACAGGCCCGGGGTTGAGGCGAAGCAGAGGAAGGAGGGCTGCCAGGGTCCAAGGAAGAAGAGGCAGGACGGGGAGGACGATGTGCAAGCCGAGCAGCACATACCTGCGTTGAGCTTCACACTCCAACAACGGCATATGAACAGGTATATATATTTTAATATTAGTCTATTGTCTCCCAGTGTACTTGTCTCAAAGTTTCTCTGGTGTTTCCCCCTAAGCCCTTTGGGTGTCAAAAATAAAGTGCTATGTAATCCATCACTATTGTTATTACTTTTTATTATTTATTGCTTACAACAACTAACTACAGCTCTGCTTCAGCCATCGGCTCATCTGTGTTATGTACATTGACCTGGTGTGTAATGTAGACACAGAAGTCCTGTTAGAGAACAACAAACCCCTGTTCAATAAAAATATCTGATGATGTTGATGAATGTTCCTTGCAATTACACAGACCTTTCCCATTTGGGTTCTAACAACTATATATTCCTTTACAGACCAGAATCTGAGGACTGTGGACAACATCCAGACTACAGTGTTTCCATGCATCACACATGGTTGATCTTCCAGACCCAGGACAGAGTAACAAACAGTTCAGTCAGGCAGCATACAGACAGTTTGTAGTGTGGCAGTGTGGAGCACCTAGACACAG
>NC_060150.1:17022196-17028734 GCF_021292245.1 Micropterus dolomieu | reverse complement strand
CGTTTTGTTTAGCAGCAAGTCTTAAACATGACTTCTCAACAACAACGGAATTCGGAATCTCTCTCTCTCTCGCCCATTGCCATGAATGTTTGGTTGTTTAGGTTGCAATGGTGCCAGAGCACAAATTCACATAAACAATAAAAAATATATAACTAATTAATAATGTGATAATTAAGGGCAGGATAGGTAAGTTTGAGAAACTAGCAAGAAACTGCTGGATTTTTTAAAGTATCCAACAGAGAAACTCCCACGCCCTCCCTTCTGGGCTCCTTCCAAAGCCACACCCCCAAAACACGTGAACGCACGTTGCCGACTCTGCTGAAGGACGAGCACAGTGTGACGAGGGGTAAGAAAACATTTTACTTTATCGTTATGAAAATAAACAAAACAACTAACCCCGTTGTTAGTACTCACTATCTAGCTAGCATGTTAATATTGGATAGGTTTAAAAAGACTGATTTTGATTCAGTAACGAGTTGGCTAGCTAACTGTTTGCAACAGGTAGCTGTGCTAACAGCTGCGGTAACATTGGGCAAAGCTAAAAACAGGCTGATACACATTTTCCCGTTTCCATCAGTTAGACTACACGAACGTGAATTTTTCGTGTTAGACTCATAACATGTACGTTGTTTTGCATGTTAGAGCTTCCATGGTGACAGCATTATTATCTCTGATGAGGACTGCATTCCTGAGCCAAGCACAGACCGGGACAGGCCCGGGGTTGAGGCGAAGCAGAGGAAGGAGGGCTGCCAGGGTCCAAGGAAGAAGAGGCAGGACGGGGAGGACGATGTGCAAGCCGAGCAGCACATACCTGCGTTGAGCTTCACACTCCAACAACGGCATATGAACAGGTATATATATTTTAATATTAGTCTATTGTCTCCCAGTGTACTTGTCTCAAAGTTTCTCTGGTGTTTCCCCCTAAGCCCTTTGGGTGTCAAAAATAAAGTGCTATGTAATCCATCACTATTGTTATTACTTTTTATTATTTATTGCTTACAACAACTAACTACAGCTCTGCTTCAGCCATCGGCTCATCTGTGTTATGTACATTGACCTGGTGTGTAATGTAGACACAGAAGTCCTGTTAGAGAACAACAAACCCCTGTTCAATAAAAATATCTGATGATGTTGATGAATGTTCCTTGCAATTACACAGACCTTTCCCATTTGGGTTCTAACAACTATATATTCCTTTACAGACCAGAATCTGAGGACTGTGGACAACATCCAGACTACAGTGTTTCCATGCATCACACATGGTTGATCTTCCAGACCCAGGACAGAGTAACAAACAGTTCAGTCAGGCAGCATACAGACAGTTTGTAGTGTGGCAGTGTGGAGCACCTAGACACAGAGTCGTGATACTGAGTTGCTGTTTCTGGAAGATATGCAACTGTTCTCCTGATCCATTAGGATAATACAGAGGTTTAATCCTAGCAGGGTGTAAGATGTAATGTCACTAACTGACACAGTGCTACACAAATAATTATATCCACTGTGTTGATGAATACCTGTACATTGTTTTTGTTTTATTCCCAGGAGGGTAGAGAAAACACAAAGATATTTTTCCCTGTTCTAGATAATATGTTTTTTTTTTAATTAAGCATTGAAAATGATAAATGCCTTTTCTTTACACTTGCAGCCTAATCAATCAAACAACTACATTTATGTCTTATGTCTCCAATAATGACATCCAAATGTGGGATAACACTTGTTTATTGATATTAAATACTACTAAAACTACAACCCATATGACAAATAGATCATTTTAAACATCATTAAAAATAAGTATATACAGGAATCGACAAGGTGTGTCCAGAGGTGTGTTGACTGATTATGAAGACAGTTCAGAATTTGCATGTAGCATCATATTGCTGCTGTGGAGATGATTAAATATATCACAATCACCTCTCTGACATGATTACCACATTTCAAAACCAACCATATTACTTTTTGTTTTATATTATAATAATAATAATCTTTATTATATATTTTGCTGTATCTAGCAACACAGTTGGGGCAGGGACACCTGACTGAACCCCATGTTGACGGGGATCATCAGGTCTCCTGGTTCTGCTTCTAGGCATCTCCTCAGTAGTAGACAACCGGAGGAGGAGGAGGAGGGTGGCACTCTGGAGGTCTGCAATGTAACTGTATTCCTTCTCCACCTTCAATGAGTACAAGCTCCACTTCTTGGACTTTTTGTTGTACACCTTGCTGTACCTGATAATACAGAAAGGAGGATCAGCTTAGTGAAAAGTTTCTAACACCTGACATTGTTCTCTTATAGAGTAGTTAGCATTTCCACATAAAATGCAATCAAAACAATAAATCAGCACCATCTATCTGTATTCCTCATACTGTTTAATATTTTTTGATACATCACTTATAAATGTATTGAGTAAAATGCATAGGAGTACTCATAATGCAACACACTGAACTGTGTCATCAGCTTTTCTCCTGGCTGGACTGTGGACATGGTGGTTGTAATTAAGGCCAACCAGCATGGTCCGATCAGCCTATACTGGATAAGTACAGCAGGGCTATGAAAGACTCCAAATCTGCAGGTGACCTGAGGGCACAGTAGAAATAAAACATATAGGATTTTGTTACTTCTGGTAAAATAAGTAATGGCATAACCGCACCAATTGCAGTAAAAAGTTTTCACACAGTAGGTTTAGCTATGAACAATGTCAAACTATATTATAGGTAGTTTATATACCAGAAACACAGATACTTGGGGACCTTTAGCCATCATTGTTTATGTAACGTTATACTAACGTTGAAATGTCTTTCTCATATCTACAAACACACAGCTACATCACCACATTTGTAAAGCTCGTCCGGTCTGAGAGCTGACCGGCTGCATTCGGTCCGAATGGAACGAGTGGCTGTGTTTACAGCCTGTTTTTATGCTCTCTTTTTCAGTGCACCTAACTTTTTAATATGCATTGATGTATATAGACAGTTTCAACAAATATGACAAAAAGTGTTTTAGAAGCTTGCCTACCCTGCCTTTATGTAACTTTATACAAACAGCAATGGTTCTCTATTTGTTGCATGAGGAAATACATTTAGCTGCAATGCTGTCGCACTAAGTAGGAGAGTTTCTGTGTGTCTGATTTACTGTGTGTGTGTGTGTGTGTGTGTTGTGTGTGTGTGTGTGTGTGTGTATATAAAGATGTGGAAAGTAAGAGCAACAGTGGTGCCAGTGGTAATCGGAGCACTGTTATGCTGATTGCTTTCTGCTTATCATCTGTCTGTCGTGTTTTTGCCAAGCATGAATTCCTTCAACAAGTTCACTCAAAGCTCACACAGGTCATAAGCAAATTCACTCAAAGCTCATATTGGCTATAATAACCAAAGGTTGGAAGTTGACAATCAAACCCCCTTAATCAGTAATTAAGCATGTAGTCTTAATATTAGCAGATTAACACAGCAGTTCCTCATGTAATCACAACAGTAGATAACAGCAGAACGAAGCATGCATGCACTGTCACAGTGTCAGCAGATCTTGCGCACCTGCAGCCTCTCCTATGGACATAATCTACAGTAGATGACAGTTGGACAAGGCAAACCATCTGCAGCCACTTCCTGCAATCATTCCTCCCACTCAAGGATCTAACCACAGTGAGCTTGTTTCTGTGTTCATGACTACAGTTCACTACTTATAAGTAAAAACCAAAGCACATCTATGTAAAAAGAAAATGATTAAGAATGATTAATGATTAATACTAGTAAAATGATTAAAACACAGAGAGGACCACACACTCTCAGAGCTATAGAGTTTCAGTGTTGTGATCTTAACTTTACACTATAAAATAATACTTTAAATGATGTCAATGCAGACCACCTTTGATTGTTGTTACACTTTAAAACAGTTAGACTGCAGTAAGTAACGTTACTCTAATGTTAGTGGATGGGTCTTCCTCTGTGTTGATGTCAGCTTTTTGTTGCAGTAGCCTATTGTATATTATGTGCAAGGTGCGATTTGTGTAAAAACCAGAGGGGGACCACAAGGACACTGAGCTGTTTGTCATCATAGAAACAGATCATCAGATTGTGATGTTTAATGCAGCTTCAGTTATATCGGCTGCCTTCCCTTCGACACGTCTCGTGACTGTTAATAGACTATTTCTCATGACTTGTAACAATCACATGGTGCCGTGGGTGGGACATTGAGCAAGATGAAAGAGTGGTATTACAGACAGAGAGAGAGCCCTCCATCGCAAATCGCACCCTGAATATGTGGGTCATGTTAGTTTCAGCGACTGAGATGGTGAAGAAGCTGTTTACCTGAGTATCGGTAAAACAACAATAAATCTTAATTGAACATTACAAAGCAAACAGTGGCAGGTCCAAGTTTATGTAGCGTTAGCTGCTGCCCTGTCGCTCCACATTTGCTTTATTACATAATTTCTTGTTAAATCAACACTTACTGGTGGTACAGAGGATAGTAATATGGGTCGCGTTAGTTGGTGAAGTAATGTGGAAAGCAATACAACTTTGCACCATAACATTAGCAACTGCTCTGCGTTAGCCAGGTCAAAATCTCTATGAAATGCCTTTGGTGTCTTCCTCAGAATCACTTAATCAACATGAACATGTTGTAAAATAATTTAATTCTGAGGTTTTCTAAAAAAATGACCAAACATTTACACACACATCTGTACAATGATTAGTCTCTAGAGACTTACCTCATTTTATACCATTTTCTTTGATTGGGTGCATGAGGTTTTTGTCCCACTTATGGGGCTTTCAGAGCAAAAGCGATCGTTTGGGGCAATGAGTTTACATACAAAGTCAATGCAAAGGAGCCGATTTCCTGTCGGGCGGTGCAAAGCAACACGAAGGCAACGTGAAGGAATTTGAGTGAGTTGAATATTTTCAACTCAAGCGAGAAATTCGCATGACGCTGAGTCGCGATAGCCTATCAACGTTGAGATTGTCCGTATGTCACTGACAGCTTCAGAGCGTTGTGTGGAGAGGGCCAAAATCTGGCTGGCGAAGAGCTGCTAAACTTGGGAGAGAGGAGCAGGGAGCAGCGCTCCAGCTTTTGGACAAAAACACCCGTAGTCAGCAAATGGCCTATTTCTCTCAAATATTGTTCACAGTCTAAACATATATATGGCTTTAACTTGAAAGAAATAATGATTCGAATTTTTTATCGTGATAACATTTTTGGTGATATTGCCCAGTCCTACTCACACCACAAAAATTTTAAACATTAGTTTCTCATCACTTTTGACTTCATGAATGTAAGGAGATACCATCTGACCAACCTTTTGCGTCGGTATTTGAGAAATTCACCTTGAAAAAATCCTTATGAGATTTAGTAGAAAATGTTTAACTTAATAAGGTCACATAGGAAAAATGTTTTCTCACGGACTTCTCAAAGGATTATAATTGCTCTTACTTAACAGTCACTTACTGAATTCTTTTGCGAATACTGAGAAAAGTGCACTTACTCATTGGACTGCTTAAGGTCACAAAAAGCCAGTTTTTTGGGGGGAATGTGTAGCATTTAGGTCAGTGTTTACGGGCGTGAACCAAAAAAACCTGCATAAAAAGAGACAGAGAGAGACATGAAAGACACTCATGTGTTCAAGAGGTGTACACATCCAGAGAGCCGACCTCCATCTGCAGAGCTTCATTTCCCTGCTGCTCCACCCAACCTCCCGAAGTAAGACAAGCTGTATGGTCTTGCTCTCTCTGCCTGCACTTACAGATTCAGACTCAGATTTTTAAAATCATTGTTTTTTTAAAGATTCGTGAAGGTTAATACATTATATTTTAATTCATTTACATTTTAAAATTTGATTACTTTCAAAACACTAGATTTCCTACTTATTTTGTTTCAATTCTCTTAATTTGAAGATTTAATCTTGATATATGTGAATGTGAACATGAAGGTCCTCGTAACTTCAACCAACACAATTAGATGCAGAAGAGAAGTGTGAACAAAAAGTTTTTTTTAATAATAATAATAATAATGATAATAATCTTTATTTGTAGAGCACTTTTCAAAAACAAGTTACAAAGTGCTTTAACAAGTGTAAAGACAATAATACCCAAGAGACAATAATACAAAAACAATACAAGATAAATGAATGAAAACATTGAAAAGACTAAAATACACGTTTAAGATAAATATAAAATTAGTAAAATAGAATAAAATAAAAGGGATAAAATAAAGTCAAATAAGATCGGGAAAGGCTCTCCTATAAAAGTATGTTTTAAGAAGGGACTTAAAAGAGTTCACTGACTCAGCCGACCTGATTTCCTCGGGCAGGCTGTTCCAGAGCCTCGGGGCCCTGACATCAAACGCTCTGTCCCCTTTAGTTTTCAGTCAAGACTCTGGAACAGACAACAGACCTCTTCCCGAGGATCTCAAGGTACGTGCTGGTGCGTATGGGACTAAAAGTTCAGAAATATAACAAGGCGAGAGGCCATGAAGAGCTTTAAAAGTGATCAATAGAATTTTAAAGTCAATTCTAAAACATACTGGGAGCCAGTATAATGAAGCTAAAATAGG
>NC_060150.1:17018639-17022096 GCF_021292245.1 Micropterus dolomieu | reverse complement strand
ACACAACCAGTAGATAGGGAGCTGTTGAAAACAGAGATCAAATGGGGCCCAACAGAATCTATTACTTTCAGTAAAAACTTTGTAGGTATTACATCAAGTGGGCTGGAGGACACTCTCATTTGTGATACTGTTTTTAAAAGCTCAGACAAGTCGATGGGATAAAACTGGTTAAAACTCTCTTGTTGCTGGTGAGGAACCTCTGAGTAAGAGGCCGCGGGGGTAATAGAGGCTCTGATTGACACCACCTTATTGGTAAAATAAGATAAAAACAATTCACAGTCATCATTACTTCCAGCTGAGGCACAAGGAGGGGTTGGGTTTACCAGCTGATCCACAGTTTTAAACAGAAACCTGGGATTGTATTTATGTGTAGTAATGAGTTCAGAAAAATATTGTATTCTCGCATCCTTCACCAAGTTATTGTATTTAATTAATAAATCCTTCAGACTGAGGTAATGGACTTGGAGACTGGAATTTTTCCATCTGCGCTCTGCTTTCCTGCATTCCCTTATTTGGCTGCGAATGCTGTCATTTATCCAGGCTTACTAGCTTTAGACGTAGGCCTAACCTTTAGAGGAGCAGTAATATTAAGTGATCGACCAGATTGTTGGTGTTGGAATCAGACAGGTGTTGGCTTTGGCTCTGAAAGAATGCGCAAAACTTTGAAACACTTTGTTCATTAAAGATGCGAGAACACACAGAGCTTGGTGAGGCGGCATGAGTAACAGGCGAATCGCAGCTAAAAGCAATACATCTGTGGTCAGATATGGTCATGTCCACTAATTCCACAGAGGACATGTTGACACCCAGGGTAAAAACCAAGTCCAGTGTATGACCACGCTTATGGGTTTGCCCTTTGACATGTTGTTTGAAGTTAAAAGAAGTGGCCATATTTAAAAAGTCAGTTGCATTAACATTGGTGGGGTCATCAACATGAATATTAAAATCGCCACAAAGAACAATTGTGTCATAATTTAAAACCAGAGTAGATAAATATTCAGGAAGTTCTGATAAAAATCTTCCAGGCGGTTTTGGGGGGCGATAAATTATAATAGCCCCATGCAGCATGCAAGAAAGGCATTAAATCTAATCAATCAAATCAAGAACACGATCCCTTATACTGTGCTGTATGTGTCTGTATGGTGTGTGGAATTTAGGCGTAGGCTACTTACTTTACTATGTGAACTCTCTCCAAGCTCTCAGACATCTTATTGCCAGTGCTCCATCATGGCGAAGCCGGGTGCACTGTTCCTCCTCCTACCAGGAAAGCAATATTAATTTTAGGGGAATTTGATGACTAGCCTGTATTTGACACATTTGTTCCCAAAATCAATTTAAAAGTAAAATCCTCTTTTCAGACATTACAGTGACATGCACCTGCAGTCATGCACATTTGTCTTTATTGTGCAAATTTCTAATACAAACTTTACCAACATGATACATTTTTAAAACATATGCTCATCCATGATATCAATATAAATCAAACTAAGGGTAGTGTTTAATGAGAAAGTTTGTTTATATTTTATTTCATAAACTGGAGAGATTTGGTCATGATTTATACTAATGAATAAAATAATACCATCAGATTGAAGCCAGCCATTCACACTATGGGGAAATATGTTGCATGACTAAATAGTTTTCTCAGTCTTTTGCACCCAGAATGTATTGCATTGATAAATGTAATTTAGAGTCAGAGGTGTGAATTGGGAATGAAAGGAAAGTTAGTCTTGATAGATCAGTGTATAATGTCTCTCATTTCTCTTTCCTTCAAACCTAACCTGTAGTCGCTGCTAGCCAGGTTGACCTTCTGACGGCTCAAAATGTTATTACTGGTTCTAGACATGTGGACATCAGCACATGTCCCATCAGTTTTTATGGACGCCAATTCTCAGTGGTAGATGTGAGTAAAATGAAACCATGTTTGAGGAAAGGCTTGTCTTTCTCTCTTCTGTTATTATCTAACAGACAGAATGTTTGACTGTTAGCTAAGATATCTAATACAGACTTCAGCGACACACCATCAGGGCTTTGATGCATTAAGACTTCCCTAAGGCTGTGAGAACGGCTTGTGTCAATTAAAACAATGCTATATTGTGACCCCCAAGCTTAACAGTTTATGCATAGAATTAACCAAGTGTAGATTAAACATGCACATCTACAGCTAACTAAAACAACAGTCTCAGAACAATGTGTCCCTGAGATCAATATAAAATTACATAGTTCCTTCCAAGAAATTATTAGGACATTATAACGAAATGGCAGAACCATAAGAACATTAACAAATTCTTAAAAGCCTCAAAGAGTAACACTAGCCAGTATTTAAAATTGTATAATCATTAAAAAAACATAATTTTGAGTTGCAGAGTTTATTTGGATTGTATCCTATACTTGTAATAACCTCCTGGCCTTTCAGATTGGATTGAATTTGGCATTTTTGATTTGAACTAATTTAGTAATTCATGTGCGGTGTCTCTCTGTTTTTGCAGCTGTCATTCGAAGACTCATCTGCTGTAATTTGTTTCAAAAGCAGCCCATCTCAAACCCCACAAGACTGTGTTATGATAGAAGATATGGGGAATGCAGACAGAATGGTGGTAACGATAAAAACCAGATCAATCGCCTCGTTAAGTTTGAAGTAAGGATTAATATTCCTCAAACTCACATCACCTGACGATGACTTTTCCCTTTCTCCATCAGGTGTGGTCCACCCCCTCTTGTTTGCACTGTGACTAGCCCCACTGTCATCGACTTCTTCAGCAGGGTCCTCTCTGTCCCGGATCGGTGTGTATACAGTCTGATGAAACCTCAACAAGGCTCAGGCTTTAACCTACTGGCCGGTTTCCGGGACAGATGGTGTGAAGATGTGTCAATGTTGGACTACTTGATACTATCGCTGAGTGGGGGAGCTGAAAAAAAATTATCTGGAACAAGGTGGAAGAGTTACGGTAAGCTGCAACAGTCTAAAAGCAAGTGACAGTGTATTTATGGGGCTGTTTCCAAAAATCCACCTTACAGTGGGGGGAAAAAGTATTTGACCCCTTGCTGATTTTGCAGGTTTGCCCACTTACAAAGAATGCAACAATCTACAATTTTAATCATATGTACATTCTAACAGTGAAAGACAGAATCCCAAAGAAAATTTCAGAAAATCACATCATATGAATTTATAAAAATTGATAACCATCTGATGAGGAAAAACAAGTATTTGACCCCCTGGACAAACAGCATGTTAATATTTTGTAGAAAAGCCATTATTGGCCAGCACAGATGTCAAACGGTTTTTATAGTTGGTGACAAGGTTTGTGCACATTTCGGCAGGGATGTTGGCCCACTCCTCCCTGCAGACAGCCTCCAAATCATTCAGGTTCCGAGGTTGTCGCCTGGCAACTCGAATTTTAAGCTCCCTCCAAAGATTTTCAATTGGATTCAGGTCTGGAGACTGGCTAGGCCACTCCAG
>NC_060150.1:17014626-17018539 GCF_021292245.1 Micropterus dolomieu | reverse complement strand
CTTTCCCATTCTGACATTCAGTTTTGAGTTCAGGAGATTGTCTTGACCAGGACCACACCCCTAAATGCATTGAAGCAACTGCCATGTGATTGGTTGATTAGATAATTGCATTAATGAGAAATTGAACAGGTGTTCCTAAAAATCCTTTAGGTGAGTGTATGTACACAGTGTGATGGAGCATAGTGCAAAGGATGCTGGAAAAAATAAATAAGACCTATGACCTTATGACCTGAGGTAGGTGTATTGGTATACAGTATATACAATATGACATAGTATGAACAGAAATGAATAAATCAATGAATGAATAAATAAATAATAAGTGGAAACCAGTAAACAGGTGCTGATTAGAGACAGAGTTACTGGGTTATTGCACAGGAATTGTTCCTGACACTGTGAGTCAGCTGTTCATCAGAGTGATGGCTTGTGGGAAGAAACTGTTCCTGAGTCTGTTGGTTTTGGCGTACAGTGCTCTGTAGCGCCTACCAGAGGGTTGTGTCCGGGGTGAGATGGATCTGCAGTGATGTTTCCTGACTCTGGAAATGTATAAGTCCTGAATGGAGGGCAGGTTGGCACCGATTATTTTTTCTGCAGTCCTGACTGTCCGTTGTAGTCTGTCCCTGTCCTTTTTGGTGGCAGATCCAGACCAGACAGTGATGAAGCTGCAGAGGACAGACTGGTGGCTCTGTAGAACTGAATCAGCAGGTCCTTAGGCAAGTTGAGCTTCCTGAGCTGACGCACGAAGTACATCCTCTGCTGGGCCTTCTTGATGATAGTCAGTCAGTGTTGGGCTCCCACTTTAGGTCCTGGGATATAGTGGAACCCAGAAATCTGAAGGATTCCAAAGCAGACACAGGGCTGTTGAGTATGGTGATGGGGGGCAGAGTGGGGGGGGGGGGGCTCCTCCTGAAGTCCATGGTCATCTCCACAGTTTTGAGCGTGTTAAGCTCCAGCTTGTTCTGACCGCACCAGAGAGCCAGCTGATCAACCTCCCGTCTGTAGGCCAACTCGTCACCGTCCCGGATGAGGCTGATGACCGTTGTGTCGTCAGCAAACTTCAGGAGTTTGACAGATGGGTCTCCTGAGGTGCAGTCGTTGGTGTAGAGCAGGGGTATTCAATTAGATTTCAAAGAGGTCTAGTTAGAGAAAATTTCCTGAAGCAAAGGTCCGGAACATCAAAACGACGAACGTTATCATTCAGTACTATAACCTATAGTTGTATCAACACATGTTTTTAGTCAACAACGGACTGTCAAATCAAATAATATTTGATTCACCAAACTGGAAGGATAATAAATAATAACTATTCAAATAATAAATTCAAAATTTAAGTAAACTAAATTAAAGTGCCTAATTTTTAGAAAAAATTTAATAAAAAGTGTAGCTTGAAGTGATGAAGTGTAGTCCAATTTTATAATAAACACTCAACACATCATAACAAATGAACAGCTGTAATGCCTCCTCTTCTCTTTCATTTCCTCTTACAGAGCTACCACTTTCCTACTTTCTGTTGTTCAGTGAGAAACGTGAGCTCCAGCTAGCATATTGGAGATCTATGAGATATTCTGGTTTTGAACTGCCCGTGGGAGGAATGTGCATGTAAATATCTGTACATTCTTGATTAAAAGTCATGTGAAATCTCTTTTATCTTTCGTCTCCTCAATTCGGGTGTGTTTCCAAAACGTCTCTGGGGAATCTCGCGGACTCGCAAGCATCGGTATGCACAGATTTGATTGGCTGAGCAGCGTCACATGAGACGATTGGAGCACATGCGATTGGTCTGTGAGTTTCCTGGTCTTCTAAACCAGTACAGTAAATGCTAGAAAAGCTGCGCGGGTTAAAATAGAAACGCTCCGTCACGAGGTTGTAAGTCTCAATAATAAATGTGCTGTAGGTCGGCGGTCCGGAGAGGACGGCGGCTGGGTCCGGATCCGGACCGCGGTCCGCCTATTAGTGACCTCTGGTGTAGAGGGAGAAGAGCAGTGGGGAGAGCACACACCCCCGGGGGGGCACCAGTGCTGATAGTCCGGGTGCTGGATGTGATGTTTCCCAGTCTCACCTGCTGAATCCTGTCACTCAGGAAGTCTGTGATCCACAGGTGGAGGCTGGCACAGTGAGCTGGGTGAGTTTGGTGCTGAGGATGTCCAGGATGATGGTGTTGTCCACAAACAGGACCCTAGCATATGTCCCTGGAGAGTCGAGGTGTTGCAGGATGTAATGCAGACCCAAGTTGACAGCATCATCCACTGACCTGTTAGCCCTGTAGGCAAACTGCAGGGGGTCCAGCAGGGGGCCTGTAATATCCTTCAGGTGGGCCAACACCAGTCTTTCAAAGGACTTCATGACTACAGATGTCAGGGTGACGGGCCTGTAGTCATTTAGTCCAGAGATGGAGGGTTTTTTTGGGACCTGGATGACTGTGGAGCATTTGAAGCACGAGGGAACTTCACACAGCTCCAGTAATCTATTGAAGATCTGAGTGAAGATGGGGGCCAGCTGGTCCGCAGAGATCGCACAGACCACACAGATAGGTGGCGGTAATGCCAACCACTATAAAATGACAATGAAGAATCAGGCCCCAATCAGACAGAAATCGCTTTGCAGGTTCGAAAACGCGAGGTGCACAGCAGTGCCTTTTTTAGTTGAATATAGAAAAAAGCAAAGCGCAGCACTTTTTTAATGTTGCTAGGCAACCACCGAATCAGCTGCCCTGTCAGTCTAATCAAAGATTACAGCGCCAGCGATCTGTAGGCTAATCTTTGGTTTGCTTCTGGGTTGTAAACACTGTAGGGCCTTTCTCATCTCCCAAATTTCTGTCTCCTCGACTCCTCGACCCTCGATCCTCGAGCGTGTGACCCGGAAATCGATCTCAGTACGCCATCTTGAAGGACATCTCAATTTTTAAAATGCACATCGAGGATCGAGGAGCTATAAGCGAGGATACATCGGTGTATCCTTTGCGGATGTCTTTTCAGCTGCTGTGATGTTTACAAGAGGCATGACAAGCAGCTGGACCAACCCATAGCCGGAGCAGGACACTGCAGTGTTCCTGTTGTTTTCATAAGTTGTATCAGTTAAGCCTATTAAAAATAATCAAATGCGCGATCGAACTTTCTGCCCTTCATCGTTTGTGTAGCGCCTCATAAAGCACTGTTCTAACCGCATTCCTTAATGTCATTTCACTTTGATATCACTGATGTTGTTGTTGTTGAATGTGATGTGGGGATGGAAAGCAGGATTGTAAAACGAACATTAAATAGCGGTTGTATAAAGCGTCTCCCCAGTGACACTGTGCGCATTTACGCAGGAGCCACAGCAACATAAATTAATAATAATAAATCTTCCGACACGCTGACAGGATCAGCCAGGATCTGGTGTTAATTCATATTCTGTGTTCTTCTTCACATCCAAACGGTCTCACACAGGGTCCAGTTTCATATAGTAAAAGTGTTTGGAGTAAATCAGCCATCCTCCTGATCAGGGCTGGACTGGGACAAAAAATTGGCCCTGGCATTTTTGGCCCAGGCAGCCCACCAAAATCAGTCGGACATCGCTCACCAATACACCATACTTGGTTTTAAGGGCTTAGATTAGGGGTTTGACAAAACTCTTAGACACTGCACAAATAGTGGGGCCATGACAACAAGACAACTATATATTTTAATAGGCTTAGTATTTGGGGGAAAAAGTGTATTGATGAGATAGTTGATAGGGGTGTGTGGGGGTGCTCCCCCAGAAGATTTTAAACATTAAACACTTAATTTCCTGCATTCTGGAGACATTCTGGCTACCTTGTTATGCCATTTGTCAAACTGAACCCTATAAATCATTGAGCTATATTTTAATTATTAAATATCATAGGCCATTAAATACATTTATTATGATTTTTACAATTACTACTGATAATAATTAAAAA
>NC_060150.1:17009680-17014526 GCF_021292245.1 Micropterus dolomieu | reverse complement strand
GGGCCAACACCAGTCTTTCAAAGGACTTCATGACTACAGATGTCAGGGTGACGGGCCTGTAGTCATTTAGTCCAGAGATGGAGGGTTTTTTTGGGACCTGGATGACTGTGGAGCATTTGAAGCAGGAGGGAACTTCACACAGCTCCAGTAATCTATTGAAGATCTGAGTGAAGATGGGGGCCAGCTGGTCCGCAGAGATCGCACAGACCACACAGATAGGTGGCGGTAATGCCAACCACTATAAAATGACAAAGAAGAATCAGGCCCCAATCAGACAGAAATCGATCCTCGAGCGTGTGACCCGGAAATCGATCTCAGTACGCCATCTTGAAGGACATCTCAATTTTTAAAATGCACATCGAGGATCGAGGAGCTATAAGCGAGGATACATCGGTGTATCCTTTGCGGATGTCTTTTCAGCTGCTGTGATGTTTACAAGAGGCATGACAAGCAGCTGGACCAACCCATAGCCGGAGCAGGACACTGCAGTGTTCCTGTTGTTTTCATAAGTTGTATCAGTTAAGCCTATTAAAAATAATCAAATGCGCGATCGAACTTTCTGCCCTTCATCGTTTGTGTAGCGCCTCATAAAGCACTGTTCTAACCGCATTCCTTAATGTCATTTCACTTTGATATCACTGATGTTGTTGTTGTTGAATGTGATGTGGGGATGGAAAGCAGGATTGTAAAACGAACATTAAATAGCGGTTGTATAAAGCGTCTCCCCAGTGACACTGTGCGCATTTACGCAGGAGCCACAGCAACATAAATTAATAATAATAAATCTTCCGACACGCTGACAGGATCAGCCAGGATCTGGTGTTAATTCATATTCTGTGTTCTTCTTCACATCCAAACGGTCTCACACAGGGTCCAGTTTCATATAGTAAAAGTGTTTGGAGTAAATCAGCCATCCTCCTGATCAGGGCTGGACTGGGACAAAAAATTGGCCCTGGCATTTTTGGCCCAGGCAGCCCACCAAAATCAGTCGGACATCGCTCACCAATACACCATACTTGGTTTTAAGGGCTTAGATTAGGGGTTTGACAAAACTCTTAGACACTGCACAAATAGTGGGGCCATGACAACAAGACAACTATATATTTTAATAGGCTTAGTATTTGGGGGAAAAAGTGTATTGATGAGATAGTTGATAGGGGTGTGTGGGGGTGCTCCCCCAGAAGATTTTAAACATTAAACACTTAATTTCCTGCATTCTGGAGACATTCTGGCTACCTTGTTATGCCATTTGTCAAACTGAACCCTATAAATCATTGAGCTATATTTTAATTATTAAATATCATAGGCCATTAAATACATTTATTATGATTTTTACAATTACTACTGATAATAATTAAAAAAAAAAGATTTAAGAGAGGGGTCTGGGTGAAAATTTGGGCTTTAAACACTTCATTTCCTGCATTCTGGTGAATTTTTCTGCACCAATTCATTTAGGAAATGTCTTTATTTATATAAAAGGAAACACAAAATTCAGGTGACAATTCAAAAATTAAAAATATAGTGTAATATATTTAATAATATAATTCCTCAATGATAAATGAATTCATTTTAATTCAGTTATAAACCCCTGCACCTTAATAGCTCCTATGTTTCAGCAGCTTTTCTGCTCATGTTCAAAACTTTCTGCACATGAAAAATCTCTCCCACATAGCCTATCTGTGTTCTCTGACATTTGCAGAATAACAATTTGAGATATAATATTACCAGATATAATGAGAATGAAGTCATTATATTTGAACAAAATCTACCTGTCCCACAGCTGTGCATTAACCTGCCTTATTGCTCTGCTGATATGGTAGTAGGCTGCTACCCCCTTTAGACCATCTGACAGACACAGAGCCGTCTGGGACTTTAATGGATGAGACAGTTCACTGCTCTTCATCAGAGGTAGAAAACCGAAACCGAAAACACTTGTGATCAGACAGAAATATCACCACACATCCACACACATGTTCACTTTAGCACCTCTGATAAAGTGCAGCTCACAGCCACTTCAGAGGGAATGAAGCATCCTGGAGTAGAGAGACAGTCAAACAGAGCAAAGTGTCTCTGAGCGAGGGGGAAAGAGAGAGCAGAGAGAGCGACAGGTGTCTGTGTCGCGGTCAGGTGTGTCATGTTATTCTCTCACTACTTTGCGGCGGACTGTTAACCGTTTGTGTGAGTAGGCCTACAGTGACTAGACGCTAACCGATAACATTTATATTTAAATGTTTTGATTACAATTTTGCTCGGGACAAATTAGTTGTCGCTGACAAGCCCTGAAGCTGTGAGCAATGCGCTCTCTCTCTCTCTCTCTGCAGGCAGGCAGTAACGGTGGGGGGTCACATTACGTGAACTTCAAACAAAATACAGCAATAGTATTGTGAGTAGCCTCCGCTCTTTGAAGAGCTGCAAGACAGGCTGCGTGATGAGGATTGTTGCATATTAGCCTAATATGGAAAATATCTTTTATGTTGTTGTTGAGTTACATTCGGGGCTACTGTCAAAACATTCGGGGATAAAGCCCCCGGAAAGGCAGGAACAGAGAGCAGAGGGGTGGGGGCTAGTAAGAGATGTGATTGGGTCTGCCTAGTGTCAGTGTCAGTATAGAAAATCACCCAATGGCCCACTGTCCATGCTTTATGTGCCGTTTCACTGGCCCATTTTTAAAAATAAACAGTTATATACTGTATGTCAGAGGTCACACGCTTCTGGAGCAACTAGGGGTTAAATGTCTTGCTCAGGGACACAATGGTGGATGAGTCACACTGGGGGATTGAACCTGGATCTCTCATAACAGGGGTATGTGTCTTATCCATTACACCATCACCACCCAGATAACAACAACTGGTGCGTGTGCGAATATCCAAATCCCAAAATTGAAAAACGAATACCTACCCAATGAAGTAATAGTCGAATATTCAGGTCTAAAACTTACTACACTGGCTTTCCATTTATTTATTGTCATGTTTAACGTAATGGTTGTCTTCTATTTGTCACCCATTGTTTTAATCACTGTGTTTGTATAAATTTGACTGTCTTTTTTTTAGGTATTGCAATGTTTGTATTTTGCAGTGCAAAGATGAACCAGACATTGCTGACATTCCTCACTGTGTTCACTGACAACACTCCTGGTGAAGTCTGCTTCAACCCTGAGAGAGTTTCTAGTCGAAGGTGAAATAGTTGTGAGTGATCTCCCCAGGTTGACAGATACACTTGTAATGTTGTTTGGGTCGATCTGTGATCCATATAAACTTATTTACATGTTCAGATTTATTCAGAAAGTAATGTCTTGATGATAGTAAACCACTAAAACTATGCCTACTAAATCTGAAAAATTCCTTGTTGAAAGACGTTTTAGTTGTTTGAGCTTACCAAGGTATGCCTTACCTGAAAAATAAATTAAGATTTCTTAAGTCTGATAAAGTTTCACTGTTACATGGAAAAAATTCAGTCTGCAAGTCCATTACCTCAGTCTGAAGGGTTTATTAATTAAATACAATAACATGGTTAAGGATGCGAGAACACACTATTTTTCTGAACTCATTACTACACATAAACACAATCCCAGGTTTCTGTTTAAGACTGTGGATCAGCTGGTAAACCCAACCCCTCCTTGTGCCTCAGCTGGAAGTAATGATGACTGTGAATTGTTTTTATCTTATTTTACCAATAAGGTGGTGTCAATCAGAGCCTCTATTACCCCCACGGCCTCTTACTCAGAGGTCCCTCACCAGCAACAAGACCGTTTTAACCAGTTTTATCCCATCGACTTGTCTGAGCTTTTAAAAACAGTATCACAAATGAGAGTGTCCTCCAGCCCACTTGATGTAATACCTACAAAGTTTTTACTGAAAGAAATGGATTCTGTTGGGCCCCATTTGATCTCTGTTTTTAACAGCTCCCTATCTACTGGTTGTGTCCCTGATTATTTTAAAACTTGCGTGAACCCACTTTTAAAGAAACCTGGTTTAGATCCCTCCCTCCCACAAACTTTTAGACCAATTTCAAAACTGCCTTTTATTGCAAAGATTTTAGAAAGAATTGTGTCCAAACAGCTGCTCACTTTACTGGAAAATAACAAATTATTTGAAATGTTTCAGTCTGGTTTCAGGAAGTACTGAGACTGCCCTGCTTAAAGTCACCAATGACCTTTTAATGTCTGCTGATGAAGGTATGTGCTGAGGCCTGGTACTCCTGGACCTTAGCGCTGCTTTTGACACCATTGATCACAACATCATGTTAGACAGACTGAGGCACTGGGTGGGGATCTCTGGTACGGCCCTAGAATGGTTTTCATCCTACCTGTCAAATAGGAAGTTTTGCGTGTCTGTAAACAACTATGTCTCTTCATTCTGTCCAGTTAAATATGGTGTGCCTCAGGGGTCGGTCTTAGGACCCATTTTGTTTTCCTTGGATCTGCTTCCCCTTGGACATATTATCCATAAACATGGCATTTCTTTTCATATTTATGCTGATGACACACAAATATACTTGCCCGTCAGATCCACAGACCCTGGAATGCTGAGTTCACTTAACAACTGCCTTTGTGAAGTTAAAAAATGGATGTCAAATAATTTCCTCCAGCTGAACTCAGACAAAACAAGCAGATGGCAAAACAAATACTGCCATCTGCTGGTTCCCTAGTAAATCACATTAAGCCTGTGGCAAAGAACCTTGGTGTTTGGTTTGATAGTAATTTAAATTTCGAGCAGCACACCACAAAGCTTGTTCAATCATGTTTTTATCAACTTAGAAATATAGCTAAAATTAGATCAATGTTAACTTTTAAGGACACCGAGACCATTTTACACGCCTTCATCTCATCACGCCTGGATTATTGCAA
>NC_060150.1:16997880-17009580 GCF_021292245.1 Micropterus dolomieu | reverse complement strand
AAAAATCTATTGATCGACTCCAGACTGTCCAGAACTCAGCTGCCAGGCTTTTAACCAGAACAAAGAAATATGACCACATTACTCCTATTTTAGCTTCATTACACTGGCTCCCAGTATGTTTTAGAATTGACTTTAAAATTCTATTGATCACTTTTAAAGCTCTTCATGGCCTCTCGCCTTGTTATATTTCTGAACTTTTAGTCCCATACGCACCAGCACGTACCTTGAGATCCTCGGGCAGAGGTCTGTTGTCTGTTCCAGAGTCTCGACTGAAAACTAAAGGGGACAGAGCGTTTGCTGTCAGGGCCCCGAGACTCTGGAACAGCCTGCCCGAGGAAATCAGGTCGGCTGAGTCAGTGAACTCTTTTAAGTCCCTTCTTATAACATACTTTTATAGGAGAGCTTTTCCCGATCTTATTTGACTTTATTTTATCCCTTTTATTTTATTGTATTTTACTAATTTTATATTAAATTTTCATGCTCTTATCTTTTTTTTGTATTATTCTTTACACTTGTTAAAGCACTTTGTAACTTGTTTTTGAAAAGTGCTCTACAAATAAGGATTATTATCATTATTATTATTATTAAATTCAAGCTGGCAATTAATAGAGTATAGTATGACATTTCTTTATCATCATTTCTAAAGGAATTGTGTGAGAAAGTATTGTGAACAAGCATTGGTTATACATAATTACATGTAATGTATACAAAGTTATACATAATGAAGGAGTGTCCTTAATCTTGCTGAAAATAAAAACACTGCAAAAGTAACTTATTTAGATTCTTTTCAGCAATAATATCAACAACAGATAGCAACAACATGGTAACATAACTACTCAACGTAATCAAGTAACTAAAAGATTTAATTAAACAGTTAATGCTTTGAGTCTTTGGAGACTGCAGTCTTTGTTTACATAAAGTTCAGGCTGTCCTGGATTTGTAGTAGTAGTATATATCATTGTATCCCTTTGAGGAGGTAATGAAACACAGAGCAAGGTCAGTTGCCACGGTTACGTGTGTGGGGGGGCAGTTTAGGGTTTCCTGCCCCCCTCCAAGGAGAGTTCCGATAGGCTGTTTGTAATCTCTGGTTAGTTTCTTTGTCATTTTAATAATTCAGGCACCGAGAGACTTATCTCGGCTGTTGTCAAAGGTGGCCAGTTTTACGATCAGGCTGCTCAGGAATAGCACTTAGAGAAAGCGACCTTTCCACCCCCCATTCTGTTGGGGTCTCTTCAGCCGTCTGTTGAAAGTTGATCTCCACCTCCCTGCTTCTCTCTCTCAGGAAGAGAAGAATAGTTTTGAGTAGTTCAAATTTATTTAATATAAAATGCACAAAACCACACTGTTGTCCACTACACCTGCATCCATGCATTACGAAGATTTATTTGTCGACGAGGTCAAGTGTTGTCTTTAAGATCAGACAATGGCACAAATTTTATTGGCGCTGAAAGAGAATTGAGAGAAGCACTCAATGCCTTGAATCAGGACAAAATCCAGACTGCTATGCTTCAGAGGGGAATAAAGTGGTACTTTAACCCCCCAGCAGGATCTCATCACGGAGGTGTATGGGAACGTTTGATCTGCATGGTTTGAAACGTGCTGCGATCTGTTCTTAACCAACAAGTTCTGATGATGAAGGATTGCAAACTTTAATTTGTGAAGTTGAAGCAATTTTAAATGATCGATCCATTACAAAGCTTTCTGAGGACCCAATGGACCTGGAAGTACTCACCCCAAACCACTTTCTTCTGTTGAAAACCAAGCCAATACTACCGCCTGATCTCTTCCGGAAAAGGTGGACACAGGAGTACTTACCTTTAATCCTAGAACGACAGCAGTGGTCAAAGGTGAAAAGGAACTTTGCTCCAGGTAACATAGTTGTGGTGGTTGACCCCACTGCACCACGAGGCTCCTGGTTAAAACAAAGATGTTTAAGGGGCTTATAGGACCAAACATCACAAAGAACTACAAAACAATACACTTTTATTTTTAACTATTTATTCTATTTGCCATGTTCTTTCCTCACGCTCATCTGCTGCTGTCAAAATTATGAGATAGTGAGTCAAAATGGGTAGAAAACATCCCCTCTACTCAGAAATGCCAGAGAGGTGTTTTCACTTTAATTCTACTGAAGGAGGAAGGAGATGTACACATTCAAAAGCTAATCGCAGCAAATGTCACCACCAAAGAAACATGAAACTTCCACGCAGAAGAGTAGATGTACTTGTACCATGTTAAAATAAATAATAATCATATCAGATTATTTTTTACATTGTAAAACGTGTCTGGTGATCAACTTTAAATTAAAAGTACAAAAATAAGAGTCAAGTTAGTTCATCAGATACACGGGTCAATATTGTTAGATATCAAAATGATAACATTCACAATCATAAAATAGTAAATCATTATTATGAGCGTCTAACTACAAATTATTAGAAATTAAGTCAAAATGTTGACATGCTAAGGCAAAATTTAAAAAAGAATTGCGAGCGGTAATGATCGGGATCCAAGCAAGTCGCGAAAAAACGCAACATTTGACATTTTCAGAGGAGAAGAACAGACGCAGATGACTAAAGTGTCACAGGATCCAAATAAAATAGAGAACTACTATGCTCTGAATACCACTATTATCAGCGAGGCTGCCTTGGGATTTGAACCCTTGACCTTCAGATCTCCAGAGTTGGTGACTTACTGACTGAGCTACTGGTAAGAGGCTACTTTCACACACCTTCTCACAGGTACATGTGCCAGACCTGGATAGATTTTTCAGTTAAAACTTAAAATGTTTACAACTGTCAAGATGTTGGTGAACAAAATCACGGATCATTCTGCTGGTTTTGGGTGTGTTGTTAATTATTTTGGTGGCATTTGATCCAAAACTGAGTTGAAAATGTTGTTCATACTGTACAAGCCACAGCAAGATACTGAATATCACTGCAGACTCACCGTTTGACCAATCTGAAAACCCTTTGAAACACTTGATATCGGCCATCTGTAAAATGACTGTTGAGTTTGGTAGCGGTTGAAGAAAGACTTTAAAATATAGAGTGACTGACTTCTGAATAGGCCATAGTTTGCAGTGAGGCAAACGTTAGTCACAAATCACTGGATGTGCTGAAAAGATTTCAGCTCTCTAGGACGTACGGATGATTTTCTTAGATTTTTTGAAGTTAGGAATGAGAAATGTCTAGAAAGTAAAATTTTTCTTGTAATAAGCCACGCCCACTTTGCACAATCATTACCGAATCTTACCAAATCAACCGAGTAGTGACCCGAGATCGTACAAACCGAATTTTGTACGAATCCATCCAGCAAATTACGAGGTATAAACTTTTTGCAAGTGTAGCGCCCCCTAGTGGAAGAATATCCAAGGAATGCCCAGCAAAGCTCGGGCGGAGCATCTGAGCAGACACGTCAAGTTTGGTGACAATAGCTTAAGCCAATTTTGATTTACGGGCATTTATGTAAAATTGTACGTAAATACACAAAAGCAAATATTTATGGAAAAAAAACAGATTGACGAATCAAAATCCTGCCAAAGTTTCAGGTCGATTGGCGAAACTGTCTGCGACGAGTTTGCAGAAATAGGTTTTAGAGAAAAGTGATAAAAAGTTGTATAATTTGACATTTTTAGAGAAGAAGACGATTGGAGCAAAGATGCAGATCTAAACAAAGCCGTTTTCCAGATAATTGCAAAAAAGCAAATTTGATTGTTATAGCTCCACCATGAGGTCTATGAGATCCATTTTTTTTTTTTGGGTGGAATTTGCAACCTACGTGCCAAATTTGGTGAGTTTTTGTCCAGCAGTTTTTGCTGCCCAAACACTTTTAGCGGAGAAAAAGAAGAAAGACAGAAAGAAAGAAAGAATAATCAGAACAAAAACCATAGGGTTCCAGCAGCTTTGCTGCTTGGATCCCTAATAATTACATTCTATCCTACTTTGGCAGACTTGGGCTTATCATGTGGAAATATGCTGTTGATGTAACGGTAGGAGACAGAACGGACCCAAAAGCAACGCTGAGGATTTGCAAAAGAGGTTTATTAAGGAAAGAGGGGGACGAGGAGGGACGGGAGGAAAGAAGGGGAGTGGAAAGCGAGGACGCGGGGGACCGAGCAGCTGGAGGAGCGGAAGGAGCTTAGGCTGGAGGTTCGAGGGAGGCTGGCAGAAGTGGAGGAGAGAGCGCGGTGACTGGGGACGGCGGGGTGCAAGGGGGGAAGCCGGAGGGCGTCGTGGAGGCAGCGAGAGGAGGAGGCTGGCGAGCAAGCCCGGCTGGCTGAGCTGGGAGGCAGAGGTGAGTGAACCTGGCAGGAGGAAACAGACAGACAGGGTTAGCAGGTAACTAGGGCATGAAACAAAGGGAAATTTCAAAAGAGCCAGAACGAAGCGTTGACACCAAGTCAGGAGCTGCGACGATCGAGCGAGGATGGAGTGGAAAGCCGGGGTAGAAAAACTGGTCGTGATGAGGCTGATGGCTGGCAGGTGCGGCGGCCGGGGATGGAGGTTAATGAGGTGCAGGTGTGGGTCGCCAGCCGGGCTCCGGAGCAGAGAGGTAGAGAGCACACACAGAGAGAGAGAGAGAGAAGGCACAGGAAAAAAACAGAATGCGAGGGAAAGGAGAAACAGGATACTCACCAACAGCCGGGCTGTCACCGCGACAATTGACCAGGGACTTGACCAAGGTTTCCTTCACTTGACATTGTGGGAAGAATTCAGTTTGTCACAAATGAAAACAGATGCAAAAAATGATGTGTAAACCATCAGGTAGCACCCAAACAGAAACCCTATAATACAAATTCTGATAAGGCTGGGCCTTTGTCACCTCTCTGCCGTCAAACTTTAGATATAATTCCTCCAGCTTTTATACAGAGGGTAAATTTAAAATGAAAGTCAGCACTTTAATCTTCCGATTAAAGCATTTGTGTCTGCCTGCATGATGTATTCACACCACAGACACTTTTTCATACAAAATAAAGGAAAGGACTTTGGGGTCTGACTGAAGCTTGGGAACATCAAATCTTTTTGTTTCTTGAAGTTCCTTTTTTGACCCTTTTCACATGAAGGGAACGTAAAACAAGCTCTGCTGGACTAAATCACGGGGGTTTAGGGATTGGTTTACTCTGTATTTATCTTAATTTCTAACATCCATTATAGGAGTTTGATGACTTGATTTTGAAAGATTTCATCCAAGAAAGCCTCCTTCGACCTTTATACATTTCTTTCTGGGATATTTATAGTAGGACTATCTTCTACAGTTTCCAAACCCTAAAACTGTGTTCCTGACATTTTTGATAATGTGGCCCCTTCAGGGCCAGATCATGGTCCCAAAAGGGCCCTGGCCACATGTCTTTTTGAGACATCACAGCCAATCCAAAATCCCACTTAGGGCACCAACAAAGTCAGGCCTCTGATGGGCAGCTTTAGCTAAAATAATAACTAGTTATGGCAAGTGAATTAATGAATGGTTTTCCATAATATGACGCCCTTTACATTACTATACTATACTATACATTACTATATTACCCTTTTATAATAACCAAGATGGTGCTGAGTGTAGCTGCCTCGGTGTTAGGGGAGCTTTGTTTTGTTTTGTTTTTGTGTGTTAATTCAGTTTTCGGCTGTGATTCCCGGTGCTCTTTCACCAGGGAGGAGCTCATGAACATCAGGGGAACAACTCCAACGGATTTAATTCCCACTTTTCTTGCGTTGGACATTTTGGTGAAGGGCCCGCTCGCTGTGAAGCGCCGCAGGAGAGGGAAAAGAGACAGGTCGCTTGTGCGTCTTCGCCGGTGGAGACTCTGCACACCGCTACCGGCAATATTTCTCTCGGTTATGAACAAACCAGTGTGGATTTGTGCATTTTATATCAAAAAATTTGGAGATCTGTCTTTCTCTCTCCCTGAGAGAAAGAAAAGGAGGGGGTTTGAGATATCAACCCTCAACAGACAGCTGAAGCGACCAAAGGAGGAGGTGAAAGGTTTGTTTTCCCTTAGTGCTGTTTCTGGGCAATTCAATCGTAAAACTGGCCAACTTTGACAGCAGCCGAGACAAGGCTCGGTACCTGACTGTTAAAATGACAAAGAAACACTAACCAGAAATTAGCTTTCTCCTGAACAGCCTATCAGAACTCTTTTTAAGAGAGGGCAGGAAACCCTAAACTGCCCCCCACACACGTAACCATGGCAAGTGACCTCCCTCTTTGTTTAATTACCTCACATTAAAGGATATTCTCCTCTCATAGCCAGGCGTGAGAAACTCCAGAACACCAGAGGAGGACAGCCCTGAATTCCTTTGTGTAAACAAGGAGTACTGTATCCTCAAAACTCAAAGTATTACCTTGTTTAATTAAATAATCTTTAAGTTACTGTTGAGTTTTAAAAAGTTACAACAAACTTAATGTACTCCAGTGTTTCAGTGTTTTCCTTCAACTGTAAAACTGCAGGGTTTTAGGCCAGAAAATTGCATTAGAATGTTAATTAAACCATTGATTATCTCCTCTTCTATTATGTGAACAAAACTGACACCTCTTTGTTTAGTGCCAGAAGGATCCTTTTGTTTAACTTCTTCATAGACTCCTAAGATTGGGTGTCGACCGTTTTGGAGACAACCCCTGTTGTGCTGTATGACTAGTTGGTAGAGCAAGGACTGTGTATTCCTGTAGATCAAAGGGGGTTCTATGTCTGGAGTCAGCGCTCTTTTGTTCGACCAAACGCAACAGAGAACAGTAAGGTACATCCTTCCTAATTGGGTGACGAAGAAGTAACCGAACAACCAATGGCTATGGTCCTGAGCCATTTGGAGGCAAAAGGACACGCCCACATACCTGGAGGATATTAACAACCTATTTTGATAGAATCAGGACTGTAAGCTGTAAATCTGAAAAGAGGAACAACTTTCCAGTCCACTGCAGTGTTTTTGTTTTATGTTTGTTCTGAAATGTCATCTTTTATTCACCTATTTTTTAATTAAATTTTCTTGTTAATTTTCATCGGATCCAGCCTCTCATTTCTCAAAATCTGAAAAAACGCAACATTACTTAACTAGGTCTCTCCACTCTATTTGAGTAGTTATGTTACCATGTTGTTGTTGATATTTGTTGTTGAAAAGAATCTAAATAAGTTAATTTTGCAGTGTTTTAATTTTCAGCAAGGATCCCTGACATTTCCTCATTTTATGTTGTAACCAATGTTTTGTTCCCAACACTTTCTGACACTTCCTTTAGAAATGATATGATAAAGAAATGTCATCCTATACTACTCGATTAATTTTACAGCTCAAATTTAATGTTAAATAACTAAATTTCCCAGCTCCTGAGCAAAGGATTGTTTTAGGAATAATCAAAGCTATCGTCATGGAACCAGAGCTCCCCCAAGTGGACAAAATAAGTATTACATGCCATCGTTCTGAAATGCCGTTTAATGTACAAATGTGACTCGGTATTTTCCTGTTCCTGATGCCATTCGTGTATCTTGCTTATATTCTCTAAGTAAGAATGAGTAACAACCAATATTATCCAGGAAGCTAGTTAACCCCTTAATGCCTGAATTTTTTTACGATCAAAAAATAAAAAAAATAATTTGTGATTTCAATTGCTTTCAAGCTGATGTTAAATTAAGTGAAGATTGTTAATTTGTCTTTAGAACATAGAAAAGATATAAATTCAGGTATGTGTAGGTATGATGCAAATTAGCGACAACAGGCATAAATGAGAAACCAGGGCTTGCAAAAGGTTCCTAGGTTTGTATCAAATATGCACCAACAGGCATTGGGGGAATCCATGTGCTATTTTGGCTTGCAGTCTGCAAGGAAGAGGTATGATGCGAATTTGCGACAATCGGTGTCAAGGGGTTAAGTTCCTCTCATCTGATGTGATTCCTAGGAAATGCTAACCTTAAGGTTTAACTAATGACAATTGTTTTCCTTTTTATGAAATGCATAAAACTAAGAACGGTATACCCGTTTGACAATTAAGGTTTGATTGTGGGAAGATATCTGATTACAATACGTGCAAATAGATTTTAGAATAGTCATATTATAAGTCTCTCGGGAAACCGGAAACAAACCCTGAGGGAACCACACCCAACAAACAAAAGCAGCGACACACGCTCGCTTGGCCTCTTGTCCTCTTGCCCTCTTCACCTGCACTTCGGCACGCGCCCAGCGTGCTCCTCCTCCCAGCAACGCCCTAAGAAGTTCGACCCGGTTTACCACGAAGGCTCTTTGTTCGTTTCAAGCCACACACGTGAAGAGCCGCAACCTCGGCTTTTCCCTCATGTCCAGCAACTTACTTGATTTTTATTTTATTTTCTTTTGTTTGTTAAAAGTTATCAGACCGTTAAGTTACACTAGTTTAATTCAAGAATGACCAAGTTCTTTTTAAGCTTTATTCATTGAGCTAACTTACACTGCTCCCACCGAAGCCGGACCCAGCCACGTGGGCCCACCAGCAGTAACAAAGGACGACCAAACCTCTAACCCGAGCCAGGGTGGTAAAGGCCCCCCACTGCAGCTTTCTTCAATAAGCCGACCAAGATGGACCTCCGGAGCAATTCCCTGGCAGAGAAAGCGACCGGCCGACGGCTTTAAGCCGTCCTAACCGAGAACGCACGGAACTCCGCCAACGTGAGGCCGCCGACCAGCAACTCGGCTGGGAGAAACGACAAGCAGTAAGACCAAACCAAGGCATTCTGTGATAAGAGATGTCCAATAGTCTGTTAATCCACTATCTTTAATCCTTAAAACTCCCAGACAAATTTAGCATCATCTAATAGTGTTCATTAGCTGCCCGTATCAATCAAATTCTCCCCACAGTAGAACTCCACATTCTCATTGTTTAGCCATTGTTTATTTCTTTGATGTATATTTAACCGCATTTATATCCACCTTAGTTAGTTAATAAATTTCACCGTAATCACAGGAATTGTGTGTTTGTAACTCCAAGTCCCTGTCATGAGAATTTACCCCTTCGATATGAGATTGACTTGATTTAAGATAACTGAGCGATTATTAACTAACTGATCACTAGTGAATAACTGTATAATTATTAACCATACCTAGGGAACCAAGACCCTGGGCGAACGGAATCTCAGGTGGTGCCCCGCGAAACGAGAGATTTATGAATTAATATTCTCTGAATATTAAAATTCATAATTGTATTAGTTCTCATAAGTTTATTAAAAATCATAAGTAGACATGCTACATCTCCAACGTGCGCTCACTGTGCAACAAACTGGACGAACTTCAGCTTCTGGTGGGGAAAAACAGAGATTTTTATACATCCTACATCCTCTGTTCTGTGCTTCACGGAGACGTGGCTGTGTGAGCTGATACAGGACACTGCGTTGCAGCTGGCTGGCTTCCAACTCTACAGAGCGGACCGTGACACAAAGCTCTCCGGCAAAACAAAAGGTGGAGGTGTCTGTTTTTATATTAACAATGGCTGGTGTACCGACGTGGCAGTGATTCAGCAGCACTGTTTTCCTAATCTGGAATTTCTTATCATTAACTGTAAACCGTTTTACTCCCCGTGAGTTTGCTTCATTCACTCTGGTCAGTGTTTACATCTCACCGCACGCCAATGTTCAGGACGCACAGAGCATGCTGGCCGATTGGATACTGTGTGTGGAGCAGACAAACCCGGACTCCCAGCCAAAAACTCCCCAAATACAGACGGTTTATAAAGTGTCCGACCAGAGAGGGGAACACTTTGGATCACTGCTACACCACAGTTATATGTTTGGCATATAACTGTTTGTTATATGTTTTACGTTTATGTTATATGTGATATGTTTTAATGTCTGCAACCTTGTTAACTGTGCTGCTGCCTGTCTTGGCCAGGACGCTCTTGGAAAAGAGATTTTTAATCTCAATGAGTTTTCTTTCTGGTAAATGAAGGTGAAATAAATAAATAAAATAAAACAGTTAGCAGTGCCTATCATGCGCTCCACTGGGACACTGATCACGTGATGGTCCATCTGATTCCTGCTTACAGGCAAAAACTAAAGCTCTGTAAACCTGTAGTGAGGACATCGAAGAAGTGGACTAGTGAAGCTGTTGAGGACCTCCAGGCATGTTTGGACTGCACTGACTAGGATGTTTTCAAGAATGTTACCAATAATCTGGATGAGTTTACAGAGGCTGTGACGTCCTACATCAGCTTCTGTGAGGACAGCTACATTCCAACACGGACCAGGGTGAGTTATAACAATGACAAACCCTGGTTCACAGCTAAACTCAGACAGCTAAGGTTGGAAAAGGAGGAGGCATTTAGGAGTGGTGACAGGGCCGGGTGCAGGGCATAAAGTACAGGTTTAGCATGGAGGTGCGAGAAGCTAAACGACTGTACTCTAAAGAACCAGTTCTCTGCAAACAACGCCACTTCTGTCTGGAGGGGGTTCAGACAGATCACAAACTATAAACCCAAAGTCCTCCACTCCATAAACGATTCTTGCCTGGCAAATGAGCTGAACCAGTTCTTCTGCCGCTTTGAGAGTCAATCAGACACCATCCCCTGTGACTCCTCCGCTCAGCTTCAGCTTCAGTCCACCACTTCTTTCCCTCCCTTCTCAGAGCTGGCCAGCTCCACCTCCTCCCCTCCTCTCTTCATCACAGAGAGGGAAGTCAACGGCCTTTTCAGGAGGCAGAAACCCCGCAAAGCAGCTGGGCCGGACTCTGTCTCCCCATCCACCCTGAAGAACTGTGCTGATCAGCTGTCTCTGGTGTTCACAGACATTTTTAATACCTCACTGGAGACATGCCATGTGCCAGCCTGCTTCAAAGCCTCCACTATCATCCCTGTCCCCAAGAAACCAAGGACCACTGGACTAAACGACTACAGACCCGTCGCCCTGACCTCTGTGGTTATGAAGTCCTTTGAACGCCTTGTGTTGTCCCACCTAAAATCCATTACAGACCCACTCCTGGACCCCCTGCAGTTTGCCTACAGAGCCAACAGGTCTGTGGATGATGCAGTAAACATGGGCCATCACTACATCCTCCAGCATCTGGACTCCCCAGGAACCTACGCCAGGATCCTGTTTGTGGATTTCAGCATTGCTTTTAACACCATCATCCCGGCCCTGCTGCAGGACAAGCTCTCCTAGCTGAACGTGCCTGACTCCACCTGCAGGTGGATCACTGACTTCCTGACGGACAGGAAGCAGCACGTGAAGCTGGGAAAACATGTCTCTGACTCCAGGACCATCAGCTCCTGAAGTCTGCGGATGACACCACCCTCATTGGGCTCATCTCAGGTGGGGATGAGACCGCCTACAGGTGGGAGATCGACCATCTGGTGACCTGGTGCAGCCAGAACAGTCTGGAGCTCAACGCTCTGAAGACCATGGAGATAGTTGTGGACTTCAGAAAGAGCACAGCCCCACCCTGCCCCATCATCCTGTGTGACTCCCCAGTCAGACTACTCCAGTCCCCAGTCACCACTCCTTACGCTTCCTGGTGCCCAGTTCAAGTAGGAGACACACCAGGACCTCAAGTAGGAGCTGAACATCACCTCCCTCACCAAGAAGTTCAGCCTGCCAAAGACAATGATGGTGCACTTCTACACCGCCATTATTGAGTCCATCCTCACCTCCTCCATCACCATCTGGTACGCTGCTGCCACTGCCAGGGACAAGGGCAGGCTGCAGTGTATCATTCGCTCTGCAGAGAAGGTGATTGGCTGCAATCTTCCTTCTCTTCTGGA
>NC_060150.1:16994535-16997860 GCF_021292245.1 Micropterus dolomieu | reverse complement strand
TTCTCTTCTGGACCTGTACGCCTCGAGGACTCTGAGGCGAGCAGGAAAGATTGCAGCTGACTCCTCCCACCCCGGACACAAACTGTTTCAGACTCTCCCCTCTGGCAGGAGGCTGCGGTCCATCAGGACCAAAACCTCTCGCCACAAAAAACGTTTGTTCCCGTCTGCAGCTAGCCTCATTAACAAGGCCCGGGTCCCCCACTGACACTCCCCCCTTGCAAATGATACAAATGTCTCTGCACATGTAAATACTGTTTCATCTTGTGTCGGGCACAGACCTGGCACGTTGCACATATTTGTTGTTGAGTGTTGATCTTTATTGTTGTATATTTTTATGTTGTCAATTTATATATTTATATGTACACAATATTCTCTTCCGTTGCGTTATTTCTGCACGGCACAGACCCACAATAATGCACATGTATATATCTGCAACATTGTTCTTACATTCCATATTTATATATTTCTACATTTATTTATGTTGACTGTATGTTTGTCTACGTGTAGCACCTTATCACCACAGCAAATTCCTTGTATGTATAAAACATTACTTGGCAATAAAGCTCCTTCTGATTCTTCTGATTCTGATTTAAACCTTTATGCAGGATGAAGTGAGTAGTTGGTGAATTAAGAGTATCCAGTATTTCAAAAGAAAAGGGCTAAACATAGAGAAACAGTAACACAATGATATTCCATTACTTATTCTGGCCCACAGCCCTAAAACCCCACTGAACTGCTGGTGTATGGGAAGAATATCCTGCCATGAATCAAAACTGAAAATAAAGTTCTGAAAGGTTGTAACTAGGTGTTTGAAAACTCAAAACCTTACAAAAAAAAAGTTTTGCAAGATCGAAAACTAAGATTTGCAGACTTGCAAAATGTAAAAAAATGAAATCTCCGCAAACATTATGTTGTTTTTGAGTTTTCCTTCTTCAGAACTGCAAAATTTTGTACGATGTTGTGCAATTTTGCAGAATTTCAAATTTGTATGTGTTCTCCCAGTGTACTAGTTTGTTTTCCAGGTTTGCAACCTTGTAAATGCTGATCTGAAAACTGGTGTGCGAATGTGTGAAAAAAAGTTTTAAAACTCTGTAAATTGAGGTTCGAAAGGGCGAAACTTTATTACATTACATTTGCTCTCCTATTGCAGACTTATTTTTTCAGAGCTGAGTTTACAACACCAACTTTGCGGAGATACGCCCACACAGTTGCGAGCTTGCGACTCACATGGTTTGTGGCAGCGTTGTCGCGCAGCTCTGCTCTGAAACTCTGAAAATCAGACTGAGCGAAAATGAAGCTTCACAACCTCGCAACTTTAAAAAAAAGCCTGGAGGCAGGGCCTTAGCCAATGCTTGGCTTTCTGCTGAAGTACAGTCCAATCACAAGTCGTATTTACTGGATAGAGGGATTGACAGACTGCTCCGCCAATGACAGACGCGGACAAGATACGTGTTCAGGAAGCACGGCTCGCTGGACGGGCTGGCTGTCTGCGTCCAAGCAGTGCATGGATATGGAGAAGAAATCTGCAATGGGTAGAAGCTCAGGGCGGTTTCGTCATCAGCGCGATGTCACCCGTGGTGTTGTGTTTGGAGATGCAGTAACTGAACCAGCGGTGAGTAAGGAATAGTATAAATCACATGTCATTTGTTAAGCTACGAGGAGAGGAAAAATCCGCCAGCCGCTAGGCTAATTTATGCTGTGGAACCTTTTTATATACAGTCTATGTGTGTAACGTGCCATATAGGCTTAAACTATCAATGGAGACTATCAACCAGGCAAATCTTGACAGTAAATGTATGCTTTTGTTAAATGTGATTATTCTATTCAACCGCGTTTTATGGGTGGTAGTGGATTCATTTTAAAGTTAACTGTACTTAACCAGTAACAACTGTGTTGTTGTTTTCTTTTATGGCCTAAAGCATATATAAAATGGGAACAAGCTGATACAGTAGCTACATATAGGCTATAACAATAATGTTATTTCTGTTGTGGTGGCAGCCCGGCTGACGGTGAGTGTCCTGGTTTTCTCTCTTTTGTATGTGATTCTGTTTTTTCCCTGGTTTTCTCTGTACTCTGCCTGCCTCCTGTGTGCTCTTTCTCTCTCTCTCTCCGCTCCTGAGCCCAGCCAACGACTTGCACCTCGTCAGCCACCTCCTCTGCCTGCCACACCTGCCAGCAATCAACTCCATCTCTGCCAGTACTTCTATCCTGGTTCTCCAGTCAACTCCTGCTTGATCGTCGTCGCTCCTTACCCGGTGCCACCTCAACATTCAAGCTCACACGTATGTTTGCATCCTTTCTATTTCCCTGTACTTTGTCTCTGCTGTGTCTGACCGTTTTTGTCTGTCTGTCTCTCCCCAGTTTTGCTCATCCTCGTCTAAAGTCAGTCAGCTGAGCTTGCTCACCTGCCCCTTTCCCTCGGACTACCCCTACGGCGTCCTCCCAGTTCTCCAGTGCCTCCTCGCTTCCTCGGCCCCAGTGTCCCCCGGCTCTCTGGTTTCTGTCTCCTCGGTTCCCCGTGCCTGCGTTTCCCCGGCATCCACCTCACCCTCAACTCCAGTCCGTCAGGGGTGTCCATTGTCACCATATTTGTTCCTGATATGTATTGAAATATTAGCAATAAAAATTAGAAAGAATACAGATATCATAGGTTTGAAGCCTAATGGTATAGAGACAAAACTTACAATGTATGCTGATGATGCAACCTTTTTTATTCAACCAAAACAATCTACTTTGGAATCCTTGATTACAGATCTAAATATGTTTTCAAAAATATCAGGTTTGAAACCAAATTTTGAGAAGTGCCATATATTGAGAATAGGGACTTTAAATGGTACAGATTTCAATTTAAATTGTTCTGTTCCTATTAGATGGACAAATGGCTCTGTAGATATTTTAGGTATTCACATACCAGACAATTTCCAAAATATTGTCAAATACAATTACGATAAAAAAATGCAAAAAGTAGATAGAATTTTACAGCCATGGAGGAGCAGCTCACTTACATTACAAGGAAGGGTCACACTGATTAACTCATTGGTAATCCCCCAATTTGTTTATTTAATAATGACCCTTCCAACTCCTGACAATTCCTTTTTTAAATGCTTTGAACAAAGCATTTTTAAATTTTTATGGAATAGTAAACCAGATAAAATTAAGAGACAATATTTATACAATTCATATGAAAATGGTGGATTAAATCTAAAAAATCTCCAAGCAATGAATAGTTCTATAAAAGCTTCTTGGGTTAATAAAATATATAATCACAGAAAATGGCTTACCAGTAAAAGATTGTACACATCCTTTTATTTTTTTGGCTCGGATT
>NC_060150.1:16979847-16994435 GCF_021292245.1 Micropterus dolomieu | reverse complement strand
GGCTTTGGCTCTGAAAGAATGCGCAAAACTTTGAAACACTTTGTTCATTAAAGATGCGAAAACACACGGAGCTTGGTGAGCCGGCATGAGTAACAGACGAATCGCAGCTAAAAACAATACATCTGTGGTCAGATATGGTCATGTCCACTAATTCCACAGAGGAGATGCTGACACCCAGGGTAAAAACCAAGTCAAGTGTATGACCACGGTTATGTGTTTGCCCTTTGACATGTTGTTTGAAGTTAAAAGAAGTGGCCATATTTAAAAAGTCAGTTGCATTAACATTGTTGGGGTCATCAACATGAATATTAAAATCGCCACAAAGAACAATTCTGTCATAATTTAAAACTAGAGTAGATAAAAATTCAAAAGTTCCTCCAGGGGGTTTTGGGGGGCTATAAATTATAACAAATATGATAGGTTGCAGCCCTCCAACTTTAAGAGTGAGAACTTCAAAGGAGTTAAATTCATCACAGCGTACGTCACGCTCACTAGCCCACCACCACGACCACTGACCCTAGGTTGACTAAAACAATCATATTGAGACGGACAGAGTTCAGCTAGTTGAACACAGAGAATGGTCTGAAAAAGAGAAAATATACAGTAAGCGGCAGTTGTGAGGAGGAAAATGCCTTGTTGATGTCAAAGGAGAATGAGCAGACTGGTTCCAGATGACAGAAAGGAAACAGTAACTCAAATAACCACTCGATCCAACCAAGGTATGTAAAATACCATCTCTGAACACACAACACGTTGAACCTTGAAGCAGATGGGCTACAGCAGCAGAAGACCACACTGGGTGCCACTCCTGTCAGCTAAGAGCAGGAAACTGACGCTACAATTCACACAGGCTCACCAACACTGGACAACAGAAGATTGAAAAGCGTTGGCTGGTCTGATGAGTCTCGATTTCAGCTAGGTAGGGTCAGAATTTGGCGTCAGCAACATGAAAGCATCGATCCATTCTACATTGTATCAACGGTTCAGGCTGTTGGTGGTAGTGTAATGGTGTGGTGGATATTTTCTTGGCACTTTGGGGCCCTTAGTACCAACTGAGCATCGTTTAAACGCCACAGCCTACCTGAGTATTGTTGCTGACCATGTCCATCCCTTTATGACCACAGTGTACCCATCTTCTGATGGCTACTTCCAGCAGGATAATGCACCATGTCACAAAACTCAAACCATCTCAAATTGGTTTCTTGAACATGACAATGAGTTCACTGTACTCCAGTGGCCTCCACAGTCACCAGTGAATCCAATAGAGCACCTATGGGATGTGGTGGAATGGGAGATTTGTATCATGGATATGCAGCCAACAAATCTGCAGCAAGTGTGTGATGCTATCATGTCAATATGGACCAAAGTCTCTGAGGAATTAAGGCAGTTCTGAAAGCAAAAGGGGGTCTAATCCGGTACTAGCAAGGTGTACCTAAGTAAGAAAGTGGCTGGTGAGTGGATATGACATTTGAAGTTTTCCAGGGTTCCATGTGCAACAAATGAGATACCCACATGGATTATAAGACACTAAATATATCATTCATATATATCAACATACACATACAACTCAAGTCTTTTATAATCATCCAACAAGAAGTCCAGGTAATTTTACTAAAAAATCAAACAATGAAGTATTAAATTGGCTTAACCTTCAGTCTTATCTATTTCACGTGAGCAAATGATGACAAGTTAATATTATAATTCATAACGTCTGCAGTTAATAAGTAGATAATAAATGTATTTTGGTTCAGATGTCAGTAGTTTGGAGATGTATTCAACTAAAGTAAATGTCAAATAGAGTTTAGTGGCCTTGTTCTTCAAGATGTGGCTGTATCATTAGGTTTTTGGATTATAAGACCCTGAAATCCAAATCATTATGTCTGCAGTCATTTTGCACCAGAAGTGATCTCCCCTCTCTCCCGTTCTCTCTGCCAGTGCTGGCTGAAGACTGGACACGTGTTCACACTGAGGACGAGCTATTCAGGACCCTGTTTGGAGGCTACAGCAAGTGGACGCGTCCGGCGCGAAACATCACCGATGTGGTCATCGTCAAGTTTGGCCTCTCGATCGCACAGCTGATAGACGTGGTAGGAACACACACACTTTTATTGTTGTTTTCTAAATATTTTGTAGTTTATAAGCAAGTGTCTAAAAGTTAACACCACTGAACACAACTGTATCTGCCACTCACGGACTGTTTTTTTACTCCAAAACAGGATGAGAAAAATCAGATGATGACGACCAATGTGTGGCTAAAACAGGTATGGAGAAAATTGTTTGAGTGTGATTCTAACCAAATTGTACTAGTATCTAAAATGAAAACATTATCCACAAACTGTGCTAGCAGGAATGGACTGACTACAAGCTTCAGTGGAGTCCCTCCGACTTTGACAATGTGACGTCCATTAGAGTTCCTTCTGAGCTCATCTGGGTGCCAGATATTGTGCTGTACAACAAGTAAGAAACATACGCAGTTGCACATTTAACACCAAACAACTGTAGTTTGCTCCAGTTGCACAAATCCTCCTTATTGTTACACTTCAGAATAGATTCATTTTCAGAATAGAAGCATGTCAAAGTGAAGTGAAGGCCAAGAGGTAATGTCTTTGCATCATGCAGTACTAGTTATATGATCTTAGGGAATTTTGCATGTTCTGCAATCCAAAGATTAAAACTAAAGTATGCAAGCAAAGAGCACTTCAGTTGAAGAAAGTCCTATTTTTAAGTCTTGTTTCTTGACCTCTGCTGTGTAAAAGAAAAAGTTTATTGTCATTTTCCAGATTTAAATGAGCGCACACACACACACATATACTGAATTTAAACAAAAATGACTTTGACTTTCTGTAGGTGGAGCTGGAAATTATCTTGAGTGATCAATTATCCGCTTGATCCATAACAATGTCCTCATCCGCTGAAGAGCGTATGAGGAAGGAAGGTCGCCTATATGGAGCCAAACAGCTTCACGATACCACAGTATTTCTGCATATTCCTGCATACCAATTTGGCGATACATGCAAATTATCCTGTTGAATAAATTACCCTGATTCCATTGCGGCTGCACAGAGATCTTGCATCACATAGTTTCAGTCTGGTTTCCTTCCCTCAGGCCCCGAGGAAGTATTAATTCTGAAATCTGTCTGGATGGTGACGAAACTTTCTCCTCCTTCAGCATTTGTTTAAATGAGCTTGCATCATGTATACGGTGTCGTTAGTAATCAATTATTAAAGATTGCCTGTGTAAATTGGGCATAGCTCGAGGTTTATTGGTTTACTTTTTGAGTTTGAAACATAATGAGACGGAAACATGGGAGCCTTGTTCAACAAAAAACAAAAACAAATCATCACCTTCATTTTCATTATCTTCATTCCTTACTTCTTTTCAGTATTATATTGCCTTTTTCCTACACTTTTACCTCTCTTCTTCTTTTTCCAGTGCAGATGGAGAGTTTGCCGTCACCCACATGACCAAGGCCCATCTGTTTCACACCGGGCGTGTCCGCTGGGTGCCCCCAGCCATCTACAAGTCCTCCTGCTCCATTGACGTCACCTTCTTCCCTTTTGACCAGCAGACCTGCAAGATGAAGTTCGGTTCCTGGACGTACGACCGCGCCAAGATTGACCTGGAGCCCTTTGAGAATGCAGTGGACCTGAAGGTAGTTGGAAACGGATGGATGTTCGTTCTCCTCCGTCCTTTCTTTCTCCTTTTTTAATTTTGTGCCATTTAGCCACAACTGTTCCCTTGTGATTTGCCAGTTAATGTCTGCTAATGCCTCTGTACCTCCTATGTACGGTTCACACGCACTCTTTCCCAACCATTTTGTTTTGCAGACTGATGCCAGCTAAACGCTCTGTCTGGTTACTGTTTAATTCAGTCAGAATATTTATAATTTCTAATAAATGTTCAATATATCGTCAATAAATATTTGGTTTATTCATTTGAATCACGAACAAATTAGCACTTAATTTTTTTATTAAACTATTTATTTTGTTGAGGAAAAGGGACAGAAAAAAGTTTTACTAATCATATTCGTAAATTTTTTTTTATCATAATAGTTTTGAATGTTCTCCCTCCGATTTGTTAAGTGATGCACTGTTTGGCATCAAGTGTTTGTCCCATTCTGACCATAAAGAAAGATTAGCCATATAATTAACCATCTTCAATTCAGTCAAGAGCAAAAATCAGTCTTTAAACTTGAAAGAAATAATGATTTGACATTTATCATGATAATTATCCATATCTAATGATTTGAAATGTTTTTATCGTGATATCGTGCATTAAGTTCTGGTGAAAACAAAACGCAAATGCAAAATGCTCAGGTTTTCATAATGGTGTTTGTTGTGACTTTCAAAGCAGAGGAGTTAAATATAAGTTAGCCTGATGAAGCAGTTTTTAGCGCAGTGTTTAGCACTACTTTAATGTCACAAACTTAAAATTTATGCTGTTCACCAGAAAATCTGTTGGCAACTTAAAGGTGTAAACTTAATTCACATTTCTACTAAAGAAAATTGTGAACTAGCGACACTGTGGCTATAGTGAAAGAGATGTTTGTTGGTTTGTTAAAGGTTCAGTGTGTAGGTTTTAGTGGCATCTAGTGGTGAGGGTTGCAAATTGCTGCTCACCCCTCCGTCTGCAAGTGTTTAGGAGAATCTACGTTGTCCAACACGCTCTGTCGGATATTGTGGTAAATAATATGTGTGGTCCTCCGTTTGTCCAAATTTCTTGACTCTTCTTACTTCTAACAAACCAGACAACTCTTCTACTACTACTACCACTACTAATTCTTCTACTTCGTACGTATTCAACGGAGTGACAAAACGCGCTCTGTAGAGCAGTTTGTCCCTTAAAGCCACTGAAGAAACATGGCGACCATGAAGAGGACCAACGGTGTATGTAGATAGAAATGGCTCATTCTAAGCTAATAAAGACATAATGGTTCATTATGTAAGGTCTTTATACACCACTGAAAACATAGTTATGGATATTATATTGCATTTCTGTCAGTATATCCTCCTATATATTACCTCCTAAATATTACACACTGGACCTTTATGTTGGGCCACTACTTTGGTCTGGAGAGAAATATTTTGACACCAGTTGAGGAGATCCCTCAATCTTTCCCTGAGGTTCACATTTTTGGTCTTCAGTGAAATGTCTTGACAAATATTGGAATGATTGCCAGGAAATTGGTGCAAACAATCATGTTCTCCTCAAGATGTAATGGTGATCCATTAACTCCGTCTGTATCATCCAGCACCATTAACAGGCAGGATTCGTCCTCTGTGGACTATGAATGTCTGTACAAAACTTCATGGCAAACCATAAAAGTTTTGTTGAGATGTTTCACTCTGGAACAAAGTGGTGGACCGACCAAGATCAGCTGCCCTGGAGCCACTCCACCAGCTTGGCTAAAAATATCTCATTTCTAGGATTACTGGGAGAGCGGAGAGTGGGCAATTGTTAATGCTGTGGGCACCTACAACACCAAGAAATACGACTGCTGCCATGAGATCTACCCTGACATCACCTACTACTTTGTCATCCACCGCCTCCCTTTGTTCTACACCATCAACCTCATCATCCCCTGCCTCCTCATCTCCTGCCTCACCGTCCTGGTCTTCTACCTACCGTCGGACTGTGGCGAGAAAATCACACTGTGCATCTCTGTGCTGCTGTCGCTCACCGTTTTCCTGCTGCTCATCACGGAGATCATCCCTTCCACGTCGCTGGTCATACCGCTGATTGGGGAGTATCTGCTCTTCACTATGATTTTCGTCACGTTATCCATCGTCATCACTGTGTTTGTGCTGAACGTTCACCACCGCTCGTCAGCGACTCACACCATGCCTCGTTGGGTTCGGAGGCTTTTCCTCTCGGCGGTGCCACGCTGGTTGTGCATGAAGCGTCCAGAGCATGGTCTCAGGCCTGTAAGGTGAGTAAACAAGGAGGTCCTCGATGTTTACTATATAAATACCATAAATACATAGCTGTGTCCAAAAACATTCGCTCAGTCACTTCCCACATAATAGTCAGTGGTTACACTAGTTTTTGGAGTGAACAGTGAGTTTAGATTTTGGATGGTCATTTACATCATTGACAGGTGTAGTGTCACAATGTAAAAAAGTAATGCACATGCCATGGATACTGCCTTTCTTATTCAATCAAGATGATTTTTGAGAGCACTATGCAGTCCAGAAATTTTCCTGGAACCATTAAAAAATTGGCAGACAAGCTAAATGGTCTGTATTTGTATAACAGGTTTCCTAGTCTTTCCGACCACTAAAAGTGCTTTACACTACATCACAATCACCCCATTTACTCACAATGACCATGCTATCAGGAGCAATTTGGGGTTCAGTGTCTTGCCCAAGTACACTTCAACCGGGGGAGCCAGGGATTGAACCACTGACCTTCCTGTTAGTGTACAACCGCTCTACCCCCTGAGCAACAGATGCGCCATAAATACAGTAAATATAGTATATTTTATACTAAACAGGAAATAAGCGTGGACATGGGACAAGTTCATTTTCTTTTTTTGTTTTCTAAAATCCAAAAGCACTGTTTTGTTTAGCCTAAGCCATTTTGCATGTGCAAACATACCAACTGTAATTTTTTGGACTACACTTTTGATTAAATCTTGACCACTTGCACAAAAGGCTGAATACTGAAGCTCTCAAGTACTGAAAACTGGCATTGAATATCTGGTCAGATTTGCCATCTTGTATAGTCATTCCTTGATCAGATAGCTGTCAGGGTATGGAGGACCAATTCTGAGATAAAGAGAAATCAATACCGAAATAAATAAATGCTCAGTAAATAAATAAGCATCCGATTATACGCTCAAACAATAAAGTAGATAAATAAATGTAGTCAGTAATTAAATTATACAATAAGACATAAATGTATATATCTTTTTTAATTAGCTTCTTTATTTATTCACCTTTGTAATAATTACCTTATTTATTTATTGTCTGTTATAATCTTAAACTTTATTTATTAATTAGAATTTTTTAAATGTATTTATTTAAGTGTGTTTAAATATTTTTTTCAGTTTTATTCTTCCTTTGCATTTCTACTCTATTTATTTCTTCAATGGTTATATATACCTGCCTCCTCTTTTTACATTTCTCTATGCATATCTGCTTCATTATGCGAACGAGGAGGGGCTATGTTTCAAGGGGTGAAGTTCTCCCCTATTAGTGGACCAGTCAGAGACTCTAAACTCACACATCAACAAGCCTTGCTCCCCACACAGTCATGAGAGATGGCTTTGTAACCAGCTACTCAATGGCTGGCCACGTCTATAAGGGGATAACTACCAAATTTGCCTGCTAGTAATAAATATTCGAGGTATCTAGATGTTTGGAATTAGGCCAGATCAGAAGATTATAGGTTTGCTCGCTGAAGCCAAAAAGTTGAATTACAACGGTGAAAGAACAACACAAGGCACAGGAATAAGTTTAACTGCATGTATTAAATGCAATCCATAAGAAAGGTGAATAGCATTAATAAACAGTAGCAATTATGTACAGCAAAATAGTAAAGTAGAAAAGTGGAATCCCAAATATATAGGGCTGTACATATCGATTATTTTTCAAGTTGATTAATCTAACGATTATTTTTTCGATTAGTCGATTAATTTAACGACTACTTTTCTAATAATTTTCTAATAAGAAAGAAAAGTTGCCTATTACTTGATTAACATACCAATTTATCCAAAATAAATATCAAAAACATGTCTAATCAATAAATCTATATTTTATTCAATCATCCAGATGAAGCACATTAGAATAATGACAATAGCAGCAAATCTTAAAATGAATCAAATTTCCACATCACTGATGTGTTGTGATAATAACAATAACAGACATTAATTAGGCTACAGATAGTAAACATTATTGAAACTATGTTGAATCAGCATTCTGCTCTCAACGCTAATTTAACTGAATCAACATCAGACTCTGATGTTGATTTATCATCATTTTGCACCATTTTTTAATATTGAAACAACGTTGAAATGATAGCGAACTAACAATCAACGTGACTTCAATGGTATTTCAACCAATCTTACTACTGAAACAACGTTGAAATCAAAGCCTAACTAAAAATCTACGTGACTTCAATAGTATTTCAACCAATATAACTATTGAAACAACGTTGAAACTATGTTGAATCAACATTCTGCTGTCAACGCTAATTTCATGTTGATTCATCATCATTTTGTACCCTTTTTTAATATTGAAACAACGTTCAAATCATAGCTAACTAAAAATCTACGTGACTTCAATGTTATTTCAACCAATATTACAATTGAAACAACGCTGAAATGATAGGCTAACTAACAATCAACTTGACTTCAATGATATTTCAACCAATATTACTATTAAAATGACGATAAAACTATGTTGAATCAGTATTCTGCTCTCAACGCTAATTTCATTGAATCAACATCAGACTGTGATGTTGATTAATCATCATTTTGCACCCTTTTTTAATACTGAAACAACTTTGAAATCTGAAATGGCGTTTCCCGGTCAACTACAATTCAATTATTTTTCAATAATGTTTCCCGGTCAACTATAATTCAATGACTTTTCAATCCTGTTTCCCGGTCAACTATAATTCAATGACTTTTCAATCCTGTTTCCCGGTCAACTATAAATCCATGGCTTTTCAATATCACCAAATTTCCCGGTCAACTACAATTCAATTACTTTTTAATCATATTTCCCGGTCAACTATAATTCAATGGCTTTTCAATATCATGTCATTTCTGGTCAACTATAAATACATGTAGATGATTTTTCAACATTGTTATTGTTACCCAGTCAACTACAAATCAATGCTTAATCAAATATAATCGGGGCAACTATAAATCAATATTATTCCAATGTCACGCTCATACATGGTCGTTTTTGCAATATTGATTCAACATTTATTTAGAGTTGAGATTTCAATCTCAACCATTCTGATGATTCAGATGGAAAATCAATATTTATTCAATGTAGTCTTGCTATCTGGGGCTTTACTTAAAACTTGTTTCTGACATGAATTCATTTCAATATTAAGTAATGTAGTATGATAATAAAATGTATTTCTGCATCAGTGAACACCTGAAAGGACTCACAGACTGTACAGACAGTCATAGATTGTCTGTAATTAGATTCAGCTGTTTTCTCGCTCATAAGTGGCCGTTAAATAAACAAAATATGAAACAGCTGATCGTTACATGACTCGCTGTGTAACGTTACGTTACCATGACAGCAGCGGGGCAGAAATTACTTTTAACATGAAGGCAATAAAGAAATACTACGTGTCCTCGTGCTCATAATGTGCCACGCTTATGTGGAGACAGAAAGTAATCACGATTTGCGGTGCTGCAGTCTAGACAAAGTGCTGCGGGATACTTTCGTTTCGCGTTCGTGCTGCTTCACGTATTTGTGGACAGCAGCTGTGTGCAGCTGTGTGTTTCCAGTTCACAGAGCTCACAGAGCAGCACGTTGTTGAGTGTCTGTCTGAAATACTCCAAACTTTAGACGGTCGAAGGCGCGGTCTTGTAGCTGGAGCTTGTCCGGAATAATCCCACACCGGATGCAGCAATGCGTCGAGTAATCGATTACGTCGACGAATCGTCCCAGCCCTACAAATATATAATATATATAAAAGTATAAAATTACAAAGTATCAAAATAATAAAAGATTGCAAGTGCACTCAAAATAAAGTTCACAGTTCCTCAAGTCACTGATAGTGGATCAATGCGCAAGGTAATTGTCCTCCTCCAAGGAAAGCAAGTGTCAGTGTGCACAAAGTTCTACCTGACCCCTTAGGCCAACGGATTATAGATCAAGATTCTCCAGCTTAAGGTCTCTAGGTTGCAACCTCCTGGCTACAACTGGGCTCTTTATCAAGTGGGGGTTGGCTTGCCATCCAGTACTGGAACAGTTTCTCCAAGTTCTCCAAGGTCTCCAAGTTCTCTGAGGATTTCCACCGCCAGGCTAAAGTTAGACTCCACCAGACCGCGATCTCCCAGACTTTGAATCTCCTAAAAAACCTGACCTATATGGAATAGGTCGACATAAAATTACCTTAGAGCTAACACTGTTGACATTGCTGTCATAGGCTAAGGCTGGTATCAATAAACTCAATATTAATCACAGTATCATGTTTCTAGTTCAGTTGGACAACATATTAAATATCAACTATCATTTTGAAATAAAGTGCATAACCATAATACATAGTTATCATTAAGGTGCAAAATAACAATACATAGATGTAACACAAATACACAGAAATACATTCAAAAGGCACCTAACAGCCCTGAATGAATGAAAGTTTATGAAAATCCAACCTCAATATCATTCACTAGTATTAAGTGTCTCAACGGCCGCTAACAGATAATACAGCAATTTAAAAACTCGATATAAAACACCGTTTCAAAACATATAACTTGACGGAGCTACTCCACTCACCACTGTTAGTAGTCCGGAACACAATAAAAATATCCTGTTTTATCGTTAAAAGATTTTTTAGTAAGTTAACAAGGATAAAACACTTTAGCCGTTAGCTTCGGCTACAAGCGCCGTTTACATTGAGAACAAATGGCACACAATGGCGGACATTAGCATATAGGCTAGCGGAACAAAACAAACTCACCAGTGCAATGGATCGGCACATTAGCATGAACATGCCCTCCGGATTAGACTCTCTAGTGTTTCTCACTATTGGTTACAATCATAAGTCACAGAATTAAATATTAACACTTAAAGTTTATAATTAATGTACCGCTACGATGATTCAGCTACATCGGTGTCAGTTCCGGTCTCCCCCACTAGCACAAACCAGGGCCATAAATTCTTTCTTGACTTAAACTAAACAGCTTCTGGCATTCATTGATATTTACTTGTTGTGCATGTGTATGTGAATGTGTCTTAACATAACATGAGAATGTCAGTAATTATGACAATAGAAGCATGAGAAAAAAATATATCCATACTGTAATGTGAGAGACCCGGGTTCAATCCCCCACTGTGACCCATTCACCATTGTGTCCTTGAGCAAGACACTTAACCGCTCGTTGCTCCAGAGGCGTGCGACCTCTGACGTATATAGCAATTCTAAGTTGCTTTGGATAAAAGCGTCAGCTAAATGAATAAATGTAATGTAATGTAATGCAATGTATTATACCTTACAGGAGCAGCCCCCCCTTCCCTCCAATATTAAACAAAAAAGATTTAATTAAATTTAAAGGGCTTTATTGGCATGAAGGTATCAAGAACAGTGTTTCCAAGGCATCAAAATACAATTTGTCAATATATACAGTAAGAAATGGACATGTTATGAGTTATAAAACAAAATACAAAGTGAATGAACAGAAGAAAAATCAAAGTTTGGTGGAACTCATGGATTTTGTAAGGCATATCATCAGGTGATGAAACAAACAAAACAGGTATTAATGATCATATACATTCAATATGTAGGTGGAAACAGAATGTTTGAGTGAAACAGCCTAACTCAGATTATAAGGTAAGAGAAGACAGTTTACTGACAGAATCATACTGATACACCATGGCAAGAGAAAGCAAAGCAGCCAGACACAAGGTAGAACTACTGCATCAGCAAGGTCTCTCCCAGGCAGCAGGTGGTGTGCACTGATCAGTCAAAATGTGTCTGTGTTATGGTTAATAGTTTAGCCTATGTTCGTATTTAGGAATGAAGTTAATTCATTCAGTAACCATCTCTCTAGTTACATTTCAACAGACCACACTGTGAATGCTGTCTGTCCATCACTCCCAGGATAGAATACACTAACTATAGGTGTAGTCAACATTGCAATCAATGCACATTATGCATTAATATTTACCGAAAATTGCTGCAAATTAAGTCGCTGCTGTAAATGTGTAACGTTACGTTATGGGAACAGCCCCTTTTTCTTCCAAAATTAAACACAAAAACTGATTAAATCTGTGTCTCCGCCACTCTCCAGAACAAATGTTAGTATATGTATGTAATTAAGTGTCAACTCAGTAATCAGTGTCATATTTTGTTAATATTTACTGATAATTGCTGTAAATATAGCTGCTGCTGCTGTCCGTCCCGCCTAAACCCATTGAAACTGTTTGACAGCGCTAAGTTGTTTGGAACTATGGAGAGCTACATGAACCACGTGACCGCGAAGCGGCGAGATCAAAGTGTGTCGTAACTCTCTTATTTAACGGCCCTGGCACAAACGATTGAGACAGGGGTCTAAACATTCTATTGGCTAGGGTGTAGTAACACTCAGACTAATAGGCTAATGCCACAATAACAATATGCCCTTGTATTGGATGATATCAATGTTTACAAGCGATCTTTTCAAAATAAAAGCATTTATTTAGACTTATATATAGTTTTCACATTTATTATCTAATCACATGTATATAATAAACCTATATTTATTGCATATTTATTTCACTCAGGACTTATTTATTTATTCTATATATTGCCAATTTTACCTCTGGGTTACAGATTCCTTTAGTGAACTGAAGTGATTTGCAACTCTATCTGAGGACAATTCTACCAGCCATGTCTTCCTTCCTTTTCGTGTTTTCAGTTTGCAGCATACACGGACACAGAACTGTGGTAAAGGGAGTTTGTGAGAAGCGCACGTCAGTTTGGAGCAGTGCTGAGCTGACAGGCACGTTAGAGACTTTGTTCTGTCACTTTCCCTCTTTAGAAAGACACGTGTTTCAGTCTGAGAGACTTATCTGCAGAGAGGCAATGAAGTCTTAATAGTATGCGTCACAAGACAGAACCTAAATGAGAACAGAGAACAGGAACACAGAGACAGAGAGTGAATAAACAAGCGTGGGGCAAAAACGAGAATAAAACAGGCAAAACTGAAAGCCCAAACCCTAACAAATAGCTCCTGATTTAAACCTGCATGAACTGCTGTGGACACAACATTGGCATTTCATCAACTTTTAAATAAATATGGTGAAGTTGTTAGCAGAGATTGGTTCTCGGACTCGAGTCCGACTCAAGTCGCACACACAGTGACTTCAGACTGGACTTGAGACTCGTCCTCCAAAGACTTCAGACTTGACTTGGACTCGAGGTGCGTGACTGGTGAACAGTGTTTATTTTTAGGAAACGTCTGATGCGCTCGCTGTCCGTTACCTATAACCTGCCTACGTAACACGTAGTAGCTATCAGTTGCGCACGGCCACGCGTGAGAGAGGACAACAGCGGCAGCTGTTGAGCCATTCATCATAAACTTTGGCTTTAAAACTTCATACAACAAGGCCCAAACAAAGAAGTGCTGAACGGTTAGGTTAGTAACCTGTGGTGAGTAAGTTAAACATGTTTAGCTCAGCATTGGCCATCTAACGTTAGCTTGCTTCTTGCTTTATCTACGACGTACGGGAGCTTAACTCTGACTGTCGTTAGTTTTAAAAAGATGAATGAGCGTTTGCTTGCCAAACATGTGGTGATCGATAACATAATCATTTATGTCCTGCTGGCTGCCACCACGTTAATTAACGGTGGCTGCAAACAGGTTACAGGTTTATTGTTGATCATGTAATGTTACAGTTTTATTTAGTTAACGTTACACTGGGCTTGAGTCTGGGGGATATGTTGACTTACACTAGTCTATAAGCTGTCATTAGTTTTAGATGTATTGTACATTAGGCTACATGGTTGTGCTCTGTAAGTGAAAAACAGGTTACAGGTTTATTGTTGATCATGTAACGTTACAGTTTTATTTAGTTAACGTTACACTGGTTTGAGAGTCTGGTGAATGTACAGACGTGCCCAAATTTGTTGGTACCCTTACAGCTCATTGAAATAATGCTTCATTCCTCCTGAGAAGTGATGAAATTAAAAGCTATTTTATCATGTATACTTGCATGCCTTTGGTATGTCATAGAATAAAGCAAAGAAGCTGTGAAAAGAAATGAATTATTGCTTATTCTACAAAGATATTCTAAAATGGCCTGGACACATTTGTTGGTACCCCTTAGAAAAGATAATAAATAATTGGATTATAGTGATATTTCAAACTAATTAGTTTCTTTAATTAGTATCACACATGTCTCCAATCTTGTTATCAGTCATTCAGCCTATTTAAATGGAGAAAAGTAGTCACTGTGCTGTTTGGTATCATTGTGTGCACCACACTGAACATGGACCAGAGAAAGCAAAGGAGAGAGTTTTCTGAGGAGATCAGAAAGAAAATAATAAACAAGCATGGTAAAGGTAAAGGCTACAAGACCATCTCCAAGCAGCTTGATGTTCCTGTGACAACAGTTGCAAATATTATTAAGAAGTTTAAGGTCCATGGAACTGTAGCCAACCTCCCTGGGCGCGGCCGCAAGAGGAAAATCGACCCCAGATTGAACAGAAGGATAGTGCGAATGGTAGAAAAAGAACCAAGGATAACTGCCAAAGAGATACAAGCTGAACTCCAAGGTGAAGGTACGTCAGTTTCTGATCGCACCATCCGTCGCTTTTTGAGCGAAAGTGGGCTCCATGGAAGAAGACCCAGGAGGACTCCACTTCTGAAAGAAAAACATAAAAAAGCCAGACTGGAATTTGCTAAAATGCATATTGG
>NC_060150.1:16950958-16979747 GCF_021292245.1 Micropterus dolomieu | reverse complement strand
ATTCTTCTTCCTCCAAACACGGTTAGTGGAATTATGACCAAAAAGTTCTATTTTGGTCTCATCTGACCACATGACTTTCTCCCATGACTCCTCTGAATCATCCAAATGGTCATTGGCAAACTGAAGACGGGCCTTGACATGTGCTGGTTTAAGCAGGGGAACCTTTCAAACCATGACGTCTTAGTGTATTACCAACAGTAACCTTGGAAACGGTGGTCCCAGCTCTTTTCAGGTCATTGACCAGCTCCTCCCGTGTAGTTCTGGGCTGATTTCTCACCTTTCTTAGGATCACTGAGACCCCACGAGGTGAGATCTTGCATGGAGCCCCAGTCCGAGGGAGATTGACAGTCATGTTTAGCTTCTTCCATTTTCTAATGATTGCTCCAACAGTGGACCTTTTTTCACCAAGCTGCTTGGCAATTTCCCCGTAGCCCTTTCCAGCCTTGTGGAAGTGTACAATTTTGTCTCTAGTGTCATTGGACAGCTCTTTGGTCTTGGCCATGTTAGTAGTTGGATTCTTACTGACTGTATTGGGTGGACAGGTGTCTTTATGCAGCTAACGACCTCAAACAGGTGCATCTAATTTAGGATAATAAATGGAGTGGAGGTGGACATTTTGAAGGCAGACTAACAGGTCTTTCAGAGTCAGAATTCTAGCTGATAGACAGGTGTTCAAATACTTATTTTCAGCTGTATCACACAAATAAATAGTTAAAAAATCATCCATTGTGATTTCTGGATTTTTTTTTTAGATTATGTCTCTCACAGTGGACATGCACCTACGATGACAATTTCAGACCCCTCCATGATTTCTAAGTGGGAGAACTTGCAAAATAGCAGGGTGTTCAAATACTTATTTTCCTCACTGTATCTTATGTGAGTAAACTCAATATATGTGCGTTTTGGGCTGAATGTCATCACTTTCAGTTTTAAGAAAATATGATTATGAGTAATTGTAAAAGTTTATTTTTCACAATTTTCTGGCTTTTTATGGATCAAACGATTAATCAACTAATCAAGAAAATAACTGTTGCAGCTCCAGTTTCAGTACACTCTCTGAAACTACAGCACTAGCTGGTGAGATGGTTGAAGAGACCGTTTTGTTTGCTTGTATCAAATATCTTCAAAGAAAAAAAGCAGATAGCGATACTGAAATCTAAATGGCCAGATGATTACACATTTGCTATTCTGATCCAATCATACCAGCCTATGATGTTGAAGAAATACTCAAATAGTGATAATCAGCAGATTACTGCTAATTTGTTTGTTTTCAGATAACGTCTGGTATAAATCACTTTTGACAACATCCAAGCTAAAATTGCAGTGTTCGTACCTGGCTGCATCCTCTTCCAGCAGCAGTCTGACAAACTGTCTGGGAATGTTTAATGAGAGGACGCTCTCTGCCATTTGCTCCAGCACCCGTAAGTGGTTCCCATCCGTCGTGGGGAAGCGGTACATCCGGGACATCGTGCCTCCAAACACTGAAGACAGAAATTTAATTAGGTTGGATTAGATTGTTATGGATTAGATCAGACTGTTTATCTGATCTCTGTTGTTTAACTGATTTAGCAGTTGATTGTGTAATGCTAGTTTTTTTATTTAGTTTTAGGAGTATGGCATGTAGTAAAGGAACTGAACAGATACATTAGTTATAGCTATTTATCCATACAGTAATAACATTGTGACACATAAAGAACATCTAATAAAGAAAGAAACATTCATAAAAACACATTATTACATTAGAAAAAGACAAGGAAAACAAACCAACACCAAAAAGGTCAAGATGGAAACTATACAAAATCCAAAAGAAGAACACTTCTTTACCACTGTGAAGCAGTTTTAATTAAGTTAAGAGCTTCCCAGATGTGTTTATCTGTTGCTTTCAGTCTCAAAGGGGAGAAGCCTTTTGGATACTTTTACTCTACATACCTCGTTTCAGCTCACACTTTAATCGGATGCTACAGTTTCAGCGGTTGTACCTGAGCGAAGCAGGGTGTCTTTGCATAGCGAGGCATATTTGATTCTGACTCCCATCGACTCCGTGAGGCTCTCATCAACAGGCAGCATCGTCTACAGGATAGACACAGAGACATTGATGTTAAACAGCAAGTTAACAACCAACCCCATCAGCAAGTCCACTCTCAAACCTCCTTTCACCTACACCACGTGCTCCTACATAAGCCCAATCCCCTGAGATAAAGCGTTTTACTACCATGTGAGGCTGAGTGACATGTTTATTATGACATCAAGCAGGTTAAGTGAGTCTTGTTTAATTACAAAGGACTACACGTCTACACAGACAAAAAGGAAGTCTAAGAGACACACATGAAACACATTTCATTTCACACTTTCATTTCCATTAGTTAAGAGATCAACTGTCGAAAATCTGACTCGCTGTTAGAATTAATCTAAAAATAATAAACTAATGATCTGGTCCTATTAAAGCAATGCATATAGCAGTGGTCATAAATAATTCCGAATATTTTATTACAGATAAAATCCCCAATTAGTCTTTTTTTAGTCATTATAGTTGAATCGAAAGGTTGAAGAAAGTTGAAGTGAATGTTTACTCTTGAAATCAGATGATTATATATAATTTCATAATAAACCCACATGTATAATTACAAAATAATTTAGTTTTTAAGTAACACTATAACTACCCACAGTACTTGATTGATAATAAAAGTATTAACAATATAGAAAATGTTAATACACCAGGTCCACTGCACTTAGGAAATTTTGAAAGCTTTATAGTAAAAAATCTTCAACTTTTTAAACAGAAACGGAGGAGCGTGTCCTTCCCAGCGCCTCTTACCCGGCCATTGATGCTGTCTGGCAGGCGGCTGGCCGACATCCTCTGATCGGCTCTCTCCTCCATCTGCCAGGCAGCTATAGTGACTTCCCCAACCCGCTCATTCTCTGCTGATCTGTCCATTGAAACACATTTACTGGATTTTTTATTTCACAGGAATGGACTTATGTTATAACTAAGAAATATTGTATTATCCATTAATCTGTAAATGCTATGATGACACGTTTGGCCTTGTTAAAGGTTTACGTTTTATAATTGTCAGATATATTGAATACTAAAGATTCACCTACACATGTCCTAATCACTAAAACCAAAAATCTTACATAGCATCTTCTTGCTCTTGTTTCTCTTCACAGGAAATATATTTAAATAAAGGGAAGGAAGGCAGAACAGATTTTCATACTGAACATTTCCTCTGTACATAAATATATCTCCTGTATAAGAAGGAAAACACTGAGTGTGTTTATAACTGACAAAGAACAGATGAAAGTACCAACCGAGACACTACTGCCCTAGTAAATGGTACACACTGTTGGTACACATTAAGAAGCTAAAATAACTTTTAACTTTCTTAAAAATTAATTTAGTTTTTTTAAATACAACAGGAAGAAGCTAGAAGAGAGTGTGTGCTACCTCAGTTCGAGCTGTAATCTGTGGCTCTTCTCTTGCAACAACTCTTTTACAGGAAATAGTGCTGATCCCAACATATACATCTGGAGAAAGACAATATGAATGGCTGTTTACACCGATGTTCGTACTCAGCTAGCTCTTCTTAACAGGTATGAACTCCGGAGAACAGAAGCACAGACATGTCAGTGTTTGTCAGATCGACGAAGAAGACGCTCTGCAGTCTAAAAGAGCACTAAAAGCTTAAAGGAAAATGGAACAATGCATCATTTCCGTTGTAAAACATTCAACCTAAAAGCCTTCTGAATAAAGAGCTGCCCTGAATGTCAGTGCTCTGCATAGTACCGTGCCCTGCGAGCGGTCCTTCACGTCGTAGACGGCCAGTTTCACCTGCGTCTGCTGGTTGATGTTGGATTCCTGGAAGAAGGCGATGCTGCTGAGGAAGATGGGGTTACTGGTGCCCTGTGAATAGAGGCAGTAACACAGTGAATCAGCATTACTTTATGATCAGATTCCTTTTAACAAAGTTTTTGTTTTTATATTCAGAATTATGTTTTTGATGCGTTTTCCACCCCTTGCTCCAGGTTCAAGAATTTGCTGCCGTTCTTTGTCTTATGTGACAGTTGGTTGATCTGTTGGACTAAACAAGCAGTCTGAAAACATCTTACACTAGAAAATTGTAACAGACATTTTGAACAATTTTTTCACATTTTATTACCATACAATCTGTTAATTGAGAAAATAATTGCCAGTTGCAGCCCTCTTTAGAATTTTATGGTAAAACCCCCCTAAAACTGGCATATCTCTTTATTATATCAGTTCAACTATGGTTATTTTGATATAAATGTGATCGCAATGTTTTTGTTATTATGGTGGTTATTATGATGCTTTTAGGAAGGAAACTCACTATAATGCACAACAACAATCCTTTGTTCCTGTATTAGTTGTCATTTCTTGTCCCTGTCAACAGAGTATATACAGGAATCCTGAAGTAAAATTCAATACCTTTTTAAGACCTTTTCAAGACTTTTTCAACAAATTTTAAGACTGCCGCGCCACTTTGAGCTGTAACCAATTAAATCAGCTACACACCTTTAAAAGGGACATTTTTGAGTTTTTAAAAGGAATTTAGATATATTCCTATCATATTTATTGCCTATATGTCATCAGGTTGTAACACCACCCATTCACCAACTTTCTCCTGTTTGTGATATTCATGGACAGGATATCGAGGCGTAGTCATGGTGAGGAGGGGTTGCAGTTCGGTGGGCTTGGGATCTCATCACTGCTTTTTGCAGATGACGTGGTCCTGATGGCATCATCGGTCCACGACCTCCAGCTCTCACTCGGTTTGCAGTGGAGTGTGAAGCGGTTGGGATGAGAATTAGCACCTCTAAATCTGTGGCCATGGTTCTCAGCAGGAAACCGGTGGAGTGCCAACTCCAGGTAGGGAATGAGTCCTTACCCCAAGTGAAGGAGTTCAAGTACCTCGGGGTCTTGTTCACGAGTGAGGGGAGATTGGAGCAGAAGATTGGCCAGAGAATCGGAACAGCGGGGGCAGTATTGCACTCGCTTTACCGCACCGTTGTGACAAAATGCCTTATGGCTCAGCTCTCGATCTACCAGTCAATTTTCATTCCTACCCTCACCTATGGTCATGAAGGCTGGGTCATGACCAAAAGAACGAGATCGCGGGTACAAGCGGCCGAAATGGGTTTCCCCAGGCAGGTGGCTGGTGTCTCCCTTACAGATAGGGTGCGAAGCTCAGTCATCCGCGAGGCGCTCAGAGTATAGCCGCTGCTCCTTTGCGTCGAAAGGAGCCAGTTGAGGTGGTTTGGGCATCTGGTAAGGATGCCTCCTGGACGCCTCCCTAAGGAGGTGTTCTGGGCACGTCCAGCTGGGAGGAGGCCTCGGGAAAGACCTAGGACTAGGTGGAGAGATTATATCTTCACACTGGCCTGGGAACACTTCAGAGCTGGTTAATGTGGCCCGGGAAAGAGAAGTTTGGGGTCCCCTGCTGGAGCTGCTGCCCCCGCGACCCGACCCCGGATAAGCGGATGAAGATGGCTGGATGGATGAACTTTCTCAGTTGCCTATAACAGCCTCTATTTTCTATGTGAAGGATTTTCTGCGAAAAGCAACTGTCTTACATTAGCTATGATGTTTATGTACGCAACATTACAGCAAATCATGTCAAACACAGTGTAATTTTGTGTTTTAGCTGGTTTAAACTAGATAATGTGAGCTTGCCTGCAATAATATGTGTGATAACTTTCATCGACCACTTGATCAATACAACAAAATTCAAACAGGCCAAGGGTGAACAAAGATGAAGAGAATAAACTAAGTGATGAATAACGTAAGTAGTGTAGGCGGTGTAGCACAGGCACAACCTGGAGGAGAAACTAAATGACTAATGTCTAAATGACTGTATTAGTATAATATTATAACAGTAAATTGAAAGTATATTGTTAATTTAATAGTAAACTGTAAGTTTGATATTAATATATTCATTATGTTACTGTATTCAAAATAATTTCATATAATTTCATATAATAGTATATAACTTACCACTAGTATAATATTAATTCAAATTACAGCCGTTTCAGTTTGGGGTTGTTTTTTATTCATTAACTTTGTGCAAGAAAAATGCTCTAGGCTACATGATAGTCTCCAACCTTGATTTTGGGCAGGCTACTAACTCGTCAATAATCATTCCCATTTATGCAGAACATTGAGTTCAACATTTATAAAGTTTGTTGCAGCACATCAAACTTTTTTTTAAATCCCGCTCCATCCAGGCTGTCATTGATCTGTTCACAAAAAGTGACACTGACGAGAGCATCGGCTTTATGAAAAGTTGAATGTGTTTCAATAAAAGGCACCAATTTAGCTAAATAGCCAGCAAACGTTAGCCAAACCCACACGCTCCTTGAATTTGCCCTGTTGTCTTCTGTCTTATCGATACAGCTGCTGGTGGCGCATCTCGCTCTTGTTTTTCAGGAACGGGGCTGTTCAAGTGGCCACAGAGCGACCGGCCAACCGGGTTAATCTCGTTACTCCTGATCACCACCAAATTTTTTTGGACAATTAGCATTGAGGGTCCGACGGGGTGGGAGATTACGGTCGGTTGGACTCGTAAATCCTTATCCAGTTTGCACGGATCTATTTTTTGGAGCGTTTAGTGAAATAGGTGTACGGTAGATCCCTGCGCCTATTGTTACAGAAACAAATCACACAGTCGCTACTCACTGCCTGTCTAGTATTTTTGGCTATGCATTATAAATAAATACGTTCATCTACACTTTTAACAAACAAACTTTTGGACAAAGGATTTTCACATTGAAAAAAATATCTTGAAAATGTAATACCTTGTTAAATGGCGATTAAGACTTTTTAATAGTTTTTAATGGCCTTAACTTTCGCAAAATTGATTAATTACCTTTTAAGACTTTTTAAGACCCCGCGGAAACCCTGGAATATGTATCAAAACGTATTAATCAAATTCATCTCTTCCAGTAAGATGTTAAATTTTTTTGATGACTCATTCTACACAAATGTTTCCAATTAAATGTGATCTGAAGTGACCGGCAGACCTCAAACTGCACTAAAACTCTTTTATGGTTATGGATCATGGAAGCGCAGAAGAGTGATTTCAGGTGGTCGGAGGTGTGTGTTTGGACAAAAACATGACCAAAAGTGCGTGGTTGCAGTTCAATTTATTCATTTCTCCCTCGTCCTCTGCCTCCTGATCTAACAGCATAGATGAGGGAGGTGTAGGTGGAGACAAACAGACCTCCACTGGTCCACCAGAGACTCTCAGTTTTGAGCAATCAAATCCATGTTTGAAATTAGACAGATTTTACCCCGAATGATATCACATTATGGCGACCATTTTTCTGTGACTTTAAAATTGAGGACTGGTTGGTAGTCTGAAGAGTACAAATAGTCTGACCTCTATGACTTCAGTCTGTGCGTGTTTGGTCCAAAAGGCCTGTGGTGGTGTCGTGCAGCTCACAGCTACAAAGCTGTTGGGTTTTCGATCCAAAGCAGGAGTCAGCAGGTCTGTGCAGGCTGGATGAGAAACACACAAGTCAACAATGAAAGAGCCATTAGGCACTGAAACATGCTATGTGAAACCCCTCTAATGTTTTTGGAGAACTCATGGTTTAAGATGGTCTTCCTCCCTCTTTTATCTAAATACATTGTAATGTTAACACAGCTTATTTCACTTCAATATGTGTATTATGTTTCACTTTTACAACAACAAACAGTCTAACTTGCTCTGGATGGATTGTTTTGCATGCCAGGGGTGTCTTACCCACGCTGAACTCAAGCACAGGCTCATCTGGATCCTGACTGTTTCCTGAAAAACAACCAAGAAATAAACATAAACAAGAGTTATCATGAAAAAAACACAGTAGCACACTGATGGCATACTGAGGAGATATTTGTTCATGTCGAGCCTAAGGAAGTCATCCCAGCTACCAAGGAGTCTTCCCCTTTGACCCTGTGATACCAGCCCAACAGGAATTATTTTTATTTCCAAACTGAATGTCATGGAATGTAATGTTCTGCATTCAAGCATAACTTGCCTAAAATGCATTAAATTACATTAAAACTGAGAAAAGCCAGCATGATTATTTAGAGTAGAGACATGAGGTAAAACAACCGACAGCCCAGAGAACAGCATGTTTTTCCCCGACTAGGTGAAGCGACAGTGAACACAACAGTGCAGATATTATTCAGTACCACGATTGTTTCAACAGGCTATGTCATTAACAAGCCTCCTCCAGTTTGTTTGCGGTAAGGGACCAGAGGTGTAGGTATGTGTGTGTGTGTTTGGGGAAAAGAGAAGTGAAAGGTAAAGCGAGGTGAGCATGTTCAAGAAGTGAGTAAACACTAAAATAAGGTGGAGAATTAAGTACAATTAAAATGGTGGAATAAGATATAACCTACTACAAAACAGAAATATACCCCACTAAGAAAATATTTTAAGACTTTTTAATTCCTTATCTGACCCTGCACATACCCTGTCTTCCTATTAGGTGCAACAAGGATTCATATTGATGATCACAACCACCTTTTCCTGTGCACTTTGATTTGAATGATATGATTAGATGGAGAATAAACACAGCAGAAACTTAAACTTACTGTTATCTTTAATGTCTGTCAGTGTGATATGTTGACAGACGATGAGCAGCCCTCAGGCCTCGTTATGATCTGTTTCAGGGCAACTGTGGTTGAAGAGGCTGTTGGCTCCCACACAAGTTTAACACGCTGCCAGCAGAGTGTGTGAGAGTGTGTGAGTGTGTAATTTTAGTGCTGCAAGTGGCTAACATTAATGGCAGGCTGTGTTTATAATGGGCATCTCTTGTATGTGTTAAAATTATTGAATTAAACTGACTTTATGCTTCTTTTTTGTATTTCATAGCATCTTAGATTTAGCTTGATCTCAGTTTCATGGTTAAGTTTTTTGTCTTAGATTAAGTCGTCAATAAGGAAGCGGCACCAGACTTTAGATCAATGCTTTTTGTCATTTTGTCAGGTTCTGTTAAACCTTTCAGTAATCCTCTATAAAGAACAAACTTCCCCTCACCTGCGAGAGCCAAGCCGATCATCTCGTTGGACAGCTCGAATGTGTTGGCCCGGTACACCGACCACGGCCTCTGTATCCGGGAGACGCGCTCTCTGACCCCCGCCATGCCTGTCTGGGAAGAGCGGGCGACGGCAGGAGGCCTGAACACACACCCTCACACACGCAGTCACGCACTCCCATGTGATGTGCCCCTCTTTCTGGGTAGAGCCACTGCTGCTCCAGAAAGCTGTTCACCTCTCTGAATAGAAAGAGACATGACAGCAGAGAGAAGAGGAGACGGGAGGGAGGTTAGATTAAAGAATTAGGTAAAACATTCTTCATCTTAGCTGGTAAATTATGTAACGAATCAAGCAGGTTTTCAGATGGTTTCATTAGGCCAGCATTTGTCTAATCTTGCTAAATGTTAAATTTATCAAAATCAACTGGAGCTCCAAGGACTCCTTCTCGGTGTTCATACAAGAACATGATCAATACATCGGCAGGGAAACATTATTAGGGCCCGAACAGCGACCACTGTGAGGTCCCTATTGTGTTTGTTAGAATCATTATTATTTCTGTTCTTCCCCATTCGACACATTTTTGGGAACATGCATGAAAAGTTGTATAAATTGGCAAACACGTCTGTCCTGGTGAAAATAGTGATCCGATACAGGTCCTGTGCATGGGTGCACAAAAATGGCTCAATAGCGCCGCCTAACATTTTTCAAAACCAAAGCCTCCTCCTTTCTCTTTGGCCTACATTCACCAAACTTGGTAGGTATATGTATTGTGTCCAGACTTAAAAATATGCCTCTTGGAGCCATACCCTAAACCCAACAGGAAGACAGCCATATTGGATTGAATGTGCGAGAATTTTCCATTTATACGATCCGTATTTTAACAAACTCCTCCTAGGGATATGATCAGATCGACTTCAAATGAGGACTGTGCCATCTCAACACCCTTGTGGTGTTAAATTGGGAAGCATTTTTTGATTGATTAAATGGCGTGTCCATGGCGTAGCATTCAATTTTGATGATTCGCCATGAAAAAGGAAATATTGTATAAATGGGCAAGACATGGTCAGATCTGCCCCATCTTCATGTTTGATAAGAGTTCCGCCCTGAAGACATCTTCATCCAGTCGTTGTGAAACTGCCACCTACTGGCAACAGGAAGTGACATGTTTTATTTGTTGCGGTATTCATCCTAGCAGGATGATCCGATTTCACTCAAAACTGTCTAAAAATAGACTTAAGACCTAGATGATGTAAGGTTGTCAAGCTTGTGATTTAATGTCAAACAACGTTGCCATGGCAACGCATTATTCGCCATGAAACAGGAAGCTGTATTTTGAGAGGCTTAGGATGCTTGAAATCTCACAAAACACTGCACACACATCAGATTGGGTGCGTTCTGTTGTCGGATACTGTTCAAGAGCATGTGTTTGGAAAAACGGCTCAAAAGCGCCCCCTGCAAGATTTCAAATGAGCAGCCCCAGCTGTGTGTTTCACCTAGAACTACCAAATTTTGTAGGCACGTGTAGAATGCCGGGACTTAAAGAAAAGTCTCTGGGAGCCATATGCTAAACCCAACAGGAAGTCCGCCATATTGCATTGAATCTCTAATTGTCCTCCATTTAAAGGTCCCATACTTTAACAAACTCCTCCTACAGCTTTAACACAATCGACTTCAAATGTGGGCAGCATGACCTTAAGGGCCTTGCGATGTTAAATTGCGAAGCTTTTTTTGATTGATCAAGCGGTGTACCTATGACGTGGAGTTCAATTTTGATGATGGAACCCCTATGAGACTTACATGTCAATATCCAGTCATAGTAATAGCGGCAACTACTGGCATCTGGAAAGTACATGTATTAAACTTTATCTGTTTTGGTCCCTTCATTATTTTACCCCACTTAGCACCTTAGGGACAACAATGTCCACAGTGAGGAATAGATTCTTCACACAGCAGGTGGACCACATCCATCTCAAAGTTCCACAGGAAAGCGATAATGCTTTAATGATGTTAAATTTTAAAACTTTTCAGTTCTTTTTAAATGCTGAAACGGGAAGCTGTTTTTTTGAGAGCTGTACCTTTAAACCCACTGATAGTCAGCCACTTTGACTTGAAGTAGTAACTGACACATCGACCACACATTGTCAGATATTTTCCACACATCACCTGTGTGATATGTACAGTGTTAACTTCAAGTCCTGCCCTGTACGTGGATGCAGCACACCCCGAGTTGAAGGAAGTCGGACCACACAACAGCTGCACGGGTGCGGCACACCCCGACAAGCAGGAGGTGTCAGGCCCGCTCATCGCTGCTTGCAGCTTTAATTGTCATTATTATTTCATAGGCCTTACTAGTTTTTAATAGTTTAAATGTTCAGCTGTAAAATGTCTTTACACAACTTTATCAATTTGTTTATCTAAAAAAAAGATCATTTTAAAACTTTATTGTCTTATTTTTTTCCACCTCAGGTATCAATAATAGCATCACAAATCTAATCCAGTATCAGTCTGGCAGTAGTTAAAATCTTTCCTCTTTGCTCAGTTTGATTTGATATTTGGACATTTAAATGACAAAACAAAAGAAAACAAGTGATTTGGACAAGTACATTTAGATAGCCTGAGAGGCATCTAGCATCTAATTAAAGGGGACAAAACATGTACAACAGTTTAATATGACAGTATTGTACTTTTTTAATTCATGCTCAGGGAGGAGACATTTACTGCATATATTAGGTCAGATACAGGACAAACAAACCAAAAAAACTATTTTTGACACTATTGCACCTCCAACCTAATGATTACACATATACAACATATCGGTATATTCCCATCAATACATAAACGTGTACATTTATATACACACCTATACAAGCTATGAAATATACCCATAAGCATACCTTCACATATGCACACCCATATACAAATACACATAGTACCTCCATACAAGTATATATGCCTAAATTGCATTACCCCTGCATGTGTCCACACAAGTCCCCATGTGACTGCACATAAATTGCACGTATATCTTTACCCTTACATAAGGCTGTACTGCGTGTATACACGTATTCAACTTTAGTATTCCTGTATATGTTGCAACAAAATTGTCTTTTTTAAGGCACTGGTCGCTACTTTGGTAGATTTAAGTAAGCTAGTAGCCTGCTTCCAGATAGAACCCAATAATCGTGTTCACGTTTACATATATTTAGTCAGGACAGGGTGATGTTATTTGTAAAAAAGTTACATGAGAGGGTGTATATACGGAATTAGACATCTAAACTTAATAATGTTTTAAAAGCTTGTAGCCATGATTTCTGGTTTATATTATTGTCTTCCAGGTAGGGCCGGGCGATATAGGGAAAAATTTTATCACGATAAAAACATTTCATACCATTCAATATCGATAATTATCACGATAAATGTCAAATCATCATTTCTTTTAAGTTTAAAGGCTGATTTTTGCTTCTAGGTGAAAAGTTGAAGAAATAAGATGGTTAATTGCGTGGTTAAACTTTTCTTTATGGTCAGAACGTGACAAACACTTGATGCCAAATAGAGGATTTCTTTACAAATCTAAGGTAGAACATTCATTGTGGGGGGGTAACACAGGGTAGCTCCGCTTTAATCTTGGGAAGCTGCAGAGCTGCAGTCTCTATTCATTGAACTTACTCTGTAAATTTCCAGGTAAACTAAGGCGCTCTCTCTCCCTCTCGCCTGTCATTCAGTCTTGAGTTTTACGTGCATTACTACTATTACTTACTATTTCAAGTAGCCGGCTATTTAAAAACGATAAAATATTCTTTATGTGGTTCATCAATGGTGATAAATTATCCGAAAGTCCCGCGAGGTGCGGACAACTCGGCACAACACCAGTGAAGCTGGAGCTCCATCTCTTCAGCAAGTGTTCCTCCACTGTCACTGCACACATACACGCTACGCTTACACATGCGCACTGACGACCCAGGGTTAGGGTTACAATTTTGGATTTATTCACGCACTTCAAAAACATTTATTGAAAGTTTTATTCTTTTTACATGTTTATTTACAGCATTAAACGTCGAAATGTATATTGTAATAGGCTGTATATTAACTTATTGGGAGAAAACTGGTGGTTCTATGTAAAATCAGACGTTGAGCACCACCATATAGCCAAAATGGCATGATCCTTGTTTTGCTGCAAAGCTTCGAGAGATTGACAGTCAAATCAGGTTCCGCCCATCGAAGCATCGAATCTGACTATTCGGGGTCAGCCCTAATGATTAGTAAATCTTTTTTTCTTTTTCCTCAACAAAATAAATAATTTAGTAGAAAAATTAAGTGCAAATTTGTTAGTGATGAATGTTGAACATCAGCATACATGCAATATTACAAGTTCTCACTATTACAGTTCTGCTTGGAAATCTCTCTGCTTAAAAACGAAACAAAACTTAGTGTGGCTTCAGCCGCATACATGAATTCCAATGAATTCATGTTGGCACTCACATGCTAATGTGCCATGTCAACGCAAAAGTGAAAACATGAGCAGAACAGAAACACGGAACAAGGTACAGAAAGTAAGACTGGGTACAGGGTTAGGGTTAGAAAGAGAGAGAAAAGACCAAGTATGAAATGCAACTTACAAGGTCAAGTAATCCAATCTTTATTCAAATTTACCACCTACACAGTCAGCAGCATGTGTTCCGTTTCTGATTTTTTATCTCATTTTATATTGTGCACATAATATAACTGTTAAACCATATTGCTTTTGTTGCAAGAACAACCACATTTCACTGATAGGAATCAATAAAGTATCATGTTAGCATTTTAATTGAGAGAGAATGGACAGACAGAAAAGGCAGAGCAGAGTCCCTTTTATATACAAAACCCTTTATTATTAATCCGATGGTAATTAATGGTGTCAGTGTCATGTTTGAATATGCACCCTGGTCACAGTGGCAATCTTTTGACAAGGCTACAGCAGCACAAGGTAAAACATGTCATGCAGAGAGACATTAAATTGGTTATCTTGTTCTGCCTTCTAAACATCACATGAATATGATGTGCATGTGCGAGCATGTGAGCAAATGTGGATTAAACAAGAGGCCCAGCTTCTCATTAAACGTTTCTGAGCTGTTGGACTTCAGAAAACAGGCAGCGGAATTTGCTGTAAAATGCATGTGAAAATGTATTAGTAGATTTAATGTGAGAAGAGGTCATTAATTAATGGAAATCTATGTTTTATCAGTGATGCAACCTGTTACAGAACAGAAAACAGTCGTCTTCCTCGATATCAAAAGGTGCAGAAGGGAAAATGGAAAAGAGAGAGGCACGTGTTTTGTTAGCATGCGACTGAGCATCATCTGTCAGCCCGTGTGTGTTCTCAACATGGAAAACACTACAGTTGCTGGCTTTAGCAGTGTGTTTATTTGCCTTTGTACGTCAACCCACTTAAAACCTTATATATTTTGTGCCTGTTTATGCTCTCTAGCATCACCATATGTTGTTGTGGGAGACAGTAGGTTTTTCCTTAGGTCCTCCGCATTTTTTCTATTTCTTCTTCCTCATTTTCTTTACCCTTCTTTTTCTACACGTCCATCTCAAATGTCGTTTTAACATCCTCTTCCTCCTCAAAGTTTCCCCCGGAAATCTATGGGGGGTTTTTTCCCTCTCCCCCAGCTATATACTTTGGGATCTGTTTCCCTGAAGGTTTTTAGCCTGTTGATGAACAACTGTCCCACTCTTGCTGTCTCTCCTGCTTTTCGCTCCCTCTGTCCCATTTTGTTAAAGAGCAATTAGCCTATTTGCAGCGCAGCAGCAAGGGGACAGTAGCTGGCTGAAATGGAGACTCACTGTGGTCTAGTTAGACAATACGCAGATGGACATCTCTGAGGTCTGTTCTGGTTGAATTGTGCTCTATTTATTGCAGAAAAATGTGTTTCTATAATTTGGGTTTAGGTCAAAGTCAGTAAACAACTTGCGTCAGAACTGTTGAGGAAAACATAATGTAAGTTAGAGTTTTTGTCACCTGAGCAGAGTTTCACTTTGACTTTTGTGTTGAACAGCACTTTACTTACAGATATTTTTAAACCTGGCCACTAATTTTTTTTTTTTTGGAGGCGGGGGGTATCTGTGGACACTGTGAAACATATCTTCCTCTGAGCAATGCAACTTTTACAAATGCTCCCACAGACTGATCTCATTTTAATTGTGGTTCTGGGTTAATAGTTGGTGGCCTACTTTATGGTATGTGGCCCATCCACCCATTTCCTGGCACTGCCTGGTATGCCCCACTTTGGTCAGCTGATATACATGTGCCCTACATCTGTCACGGCAAACATCTGGAGCACTACCTAAAGCCCTTTCTTGATGGAGAAGAATCTACCTGAGTGAATTTACATTTCTCTGCGTGCAGGATCTGTGCATCTATTTGGTCTTTTGGTTTTTTGGTCTATTGTAGGTCTATATTTGCCTCTTGTCTTTAGGCTATGTCAAAGTGGTAACATTTTTCCATATGTTTTATCATGGAGTTCTTATTATTATTATTATCTTCTAAGTATTTTTGGGCTTTCTTGGATTTGCTTAGTGGATAATGCAAAGTAGAGAGCTGACAGGAAACAAGGGGATAGAGTACGGCATGACCATGAAGACTTGAAGACTTCTGCTTAAGAATCTCTTTTTTAGATAAAGTTAATAAGTTTAAGTGGCAAAGAGCGGTAGACAAAAAGTTTAACATCTAGATATCAGAACAATATACCATTTAAAATGATTCCAACGTAAGAAAAAACACATTTCTGTTGCTAATAAGCATCACAATGTCATCCGGAGAGGCGCCGCATTGGCCAATCAAATACATGCAACTGGTAAATTACTTTGTAACCGAATTTCTACCGTTCACCTTATGATCTTTACGATAAAAGATGAAACACTTTCTAGAGTTTTAAAATCATGTCGGTCATTGAAATATAGCCCACAGATTGAGCTGAATTTTGGGTTCAGGAAAAGTCATTTTTATTCTTTTATTCTTATTCATGTATCTGTATGTCCAGCTACATTTAGCTTCATGTTTTTACTTTCATTGTATCATGATGTGTCTACATTGGACAACACGCTTTAAGGATGCGTTACACACACACACACAAAAAAACTATGCATTAAATGTATTTATTCTAGCAATGTTTTTGCGTCTGTTAAGCCTTTAAACATATTAATCTGTTACTCAATTCAATTCAATTCTACTTATATAGCGCCAAATCACAACAACAGTTATCTCACAGCGCTTTTCATAAAAGAGCAGGTCTAGACTGTACTCTATGATGTCATTTACAGAAGCCCAACAATTCCCACCAAGAGCAAGCACTAGGCGACAGAGGCAAGGAAAAACTTACTCCAAAACTCCAACTGGACTTCCTGGATAACATACTGCACGACGAGCGCACAGTTTTTTGCAGTGCTTTTCTGAATTCCCACTTAAACTCAAGGGAACTCCATCCATCCATCCATCCATCCATCGTCAACCGCTTATCCTCCGTACAGGGTCACGGGGCCAAGGGAACTCAGAGAGCTCAAACCTCTGCAAAAACCTGAAGATCTCAGGTCTCAGATCTCAGGGAAGATTCAGACTTGAGTCTCGATCTCTGCAATTGTTGAGCCATAGCAAAAGACCTGCCAACAATAGAAATACACAACCTCTCCTGGAAGGAACAACTGAAATGTAAATATGCAGAAAACACAGCATCACTGAGAGGATGAATTAGAGAGACAGAAACGTGTGAAGACTGCAAGACAAGATGACCAAGCTAAACAACTAGACTTTCCTGAGCATGCAACATACCTGTCTTATCTCTAGAGAGAGCACTGAGTTGTTTGTGCAGTTATTCAATATTCATGTAACAACGGGAGCTCTGACAGCAGGGTTGGAGGCAAAGACAAGCAGACATGTGCTCTTCTGTGATTAGATGGAGCTCCACAAACAGTCATCAGCAGGGCCTTTCAGCTGAGCTGCCTGAGTGTTGTGCTGATGAGCAGAGACACCCGTAAGTAAATAGAAGAGTTGTGTATAAAGAAATCATAGCTCACTGTTTTCACTGTGTGTGTTTGTGTATGTCTGAGAAAGGCAGGACATTTAAATGGTTAAGAGTTGAAGATTCAAATAAGGAGAAGAAACTGGCAAGCTAAAGTTAAAGGAAACATAATTTCTTCAGTGCAGTCACACAGATATCAGATACCTTTCCTTGAAACTACCCTTTTCTGATGTCCTTGTAGCTCAAAAGAGACAAACATCAACAGCTATAGTTATCAAGAGACGTATTTAAGCTGTTAAAAAAGTGAATTGCTGTAAATATGAACTGAAATATCTATCTGTGAAGTCACACCGTCTACATTTGACCCGTTATGTCTGGGAAAAGGAACAAAAAATGGAATAAATGGAACCAGATATGTAAAATACTTCCCCAGAGGGTTTTCAGAGGTTGAAAATTAAATATTAGGACTATATATATTGAAATAACACCTGGAGTGTTAATATGTCCAGTGAGGTTTCTCACAAAGATACTAAAGCCCATTTTTAGACATGGAATATGCAATATTTATGGCTTCATCTATCTGTTAAAGTGACAGTTACGTCACTGATGGATATTAAAACTTAATTTGCTTTTGAAGCAACATGATTTTCATCTTGTATCGTTGTTAGAGAAAAAATTCTTCTGCCTCTTTCATAAAGTCAGGACGTTACGCCGGGCAGCACACCACTTCGCTCCCGCGACCTCCTCTCCCTCTCCCTGTACACTCCAGCGCCCCGCTCCCTAACCGGTAGACCTAAGATGCGTTGTGTTGCCAGTGGAACCGGCGCACTGGACAGTCAGTGGTCGTTCCCTCTGGCTGGATGAAGTTCGATGCTCCTGTTTTACGCATAGCCTAATCCATGTGCCTACTGCAGCTGGAGGCTCTCCGTAGCGCCGCAAAACTTTCTAAATTCTTCTATCTCACGAAGAAAATAAAGGTGGAAACAGTGTAGAGAAGCTGAACGAAAATTACCTGAACCTTTTAATCTGTGTATGATTCGTTAATATACAGCTTGCCATTTTAACTAATAACAGTTCATGTTTGCTGTGTACCACTGGATGTACTCACAACTATCACTGAATTAATTTGATACTCAAGAAATCTTAAAAACTGGAGGATTCTTAGGCAACTTCTGAGGCGTTTCTGTCCCAGTTGCTAGTGAGTTACAAGCTGAACAGTGAGCCTCCTGTTTTTCTAAACTAAAAACCCACCTATGTTGATGTTCAAGCTCATCTTCAGGCGTCACCCTCGCCCAAGTGTATCCACTGCAGGTTTATTAAGTGTAACACACAAAGCTACACAAATCGGACACATTAAATATCAAAATCAATATTTTTCAGGCACTGCCATGTCCAACTGTATCTGCTGCAGGTTTATTAAGTGTACACACAAAGGTTACATTCAGACTGCAGGCCGATGTGACCTAATTCTGATTTTTTTGCCCATATGTGACTCAGATCGGATTTTTTTATGACAGTGTGAACAGCCCAAGTCACATGGAATCTGATCTTTTCCAGTTTGGAATTGGGCCACTTCCATATGTGGTCTAAATCCGATCTTTTTAAATGCGACCTGAGTCTGGACACTCAGGCCGCGCTGAACGAAAAAGCTCCACAAAAAGCCATAATTAAACATGTGGCTCTCTTCATTCTCTACCTCGCTATCATCTGCTCACAAATTCCCTTACTTACACCTGAAATCCACCGGACCGCTAGCTCTCTTCTTAGTTACATGCATGCCATTTGTCCAAGCAGACACAGTGGGGGGAGAGAGAGGGGGAGTGAGTTGTGGGGCAGTTGCGTTGTACAGCGGCAGAAACCGTAAAGAAAAGAACAGAAAGTTGTAAACACTTGTCATTAATCGGGAGAAATGTGACCCGTGAGAGGACAAACGGGAGACTCCCCGCGAGCTAACTGGAGCTATGTTGCTACTTGTTTACTTCTGTAGCCTGCAACGGCGTGCTACGTGTGACGTCGTGTTATTCTTCTGCGCATACGGGTCACTTTCAGGCCGCGGACAGGTCACACTGGAGTCTGATACGGGCCACTTTTAAACTATAATGTGAACTGTCAAACAACAAGAATTGGATCTGGGGAAAAAAATCGGAATTGAGCATTAAGGCCTGCAGTCTGAATGTAGCCAAAGCTACACTAATTGGACACATTAAAAATCAAAATCAATATTTTTCCGTTTTGTTTTGAAAACAGAAAAACAAAAACCGATGACCGATTTTTCGGATTTGGTTTTGAAACTAAATAATGAAAGAACGAACCATACACGGATTGTCATAGTTCATTAACTTAATTTTGTTAAAAAACAAAATTTGTGCAAAACAGAGAGAAAGATTGAGATAATAAATATATTCAAGTGATCTTAGAAGGTGGAACAAGACACATTTAATATCTTTGTGTGTGTTTAACCATGTGCTGCTGCTTTACGTCTTTACATTCATCTGACAGCCTTCATTTCAGACTTGTGCCAAAATACAAGTGATATGGAAACAAGTGAGATGGCCGTCTTGACTTCTACGTAAAAGTGACCAGAGTGCTTCTTCATACATACAGCAAACATTTAAATTGCAATCAGATGAATGTCTAAAATGGGTAAGTGTGTGTGTAAACTATTAAAGCTCAGTCTAATCAGGTAAAAGGCTGAAAGACAGTCAGCGGTTCATTTGCAAGCTGTGCGAAGCATCTCTGTTTAGCCCTTGAGCATGTTTGCGAGCTACAGTTGTGTCTGTTTCTGCATTGCGTCAGCAGATCAAAGACCACACCAGTCAGTAAGGCTCCAGTTCTACCTCACTATAGATTTATGAATCACATGACGCGTGGACAGACACGCACAAACACAAAAAGAGCAGACCAAAGACGATAGCTCTTGGTCATTGTGGCTCTGGTTCCTCTACTGTTGTAATGTAATGTTGCAGTAAGTTCCTGCTAAAATATGACTCCTTATGCCAAAACATGCAGACAGCAGGGAGACGGTCTTCTAACTAAATGTCACATGTTTGAACCCACAGTTGTTCTCCTTTTAAAAGCACCCTTGATTTCCCATGTATACAACATGGCAGCAGTAACTGCTAGGGGACAGGGTATCCATCTGTTTTTAAAGTAGTCAGTTTACTCACATTGATTTTGTGAAATGGTCTAACTTGCGGTAACAGAGCCCCAGAGGGTCATATAGTGGTAAAATAATAGATAGTATGGACTGTGTTTATTTGGATTAGGGCTGGGCGGTATACCGATATCATTTCAAAAGTGATACAAAATTAGAAAATACCGTTTATACCGATATAGTTTGATGTTGAGTTAATTATTATGTTTCTCTAAAGTCCTGCCAGCGTTTGCCCCTCTCTCTCCCTCACCGCTCAGCCCTGCCCCTCTCTTGCTCACAAACTCTCTACAACATGGAGGGAGACTCAGTGCCGGTTGACACTGCTGGAGACGTGGCTTGTAAAAAGAAAAACAACGGTTCAGTGAGTGTTTCCCACACAGACTGCACTTGGTCCGACCGCCCAGGTATATTTGGTAACCCATTTTAGCCTTTTGCAGAGAAACACAGAGTTGTTATCTATTACGTTATAAGTCGCAAACACGTGGATATTGTACAAGCATGGATAAATTAAAGCAACAATGAACACACCAGTGCAGATGTCATTCATTAGCTACCACGTTGGTTTTGTTTTGATAGGCTACATTGTCAACTCGACTCCTCAACATGCGGCGCAGCTGCTGCTGAGACGCAAAGAAGCGAGTCACGCTACAGTATGTTAGGTCTGTGAGTGTGGGAAAAAGACAACTGAAGGGAAAAGAGACACATTCAATTAGCGAGTAAACACATAAATAAGGTGGAGAATGAAGTATAATTAACAATAATAATTAATAATAAACAAGCTACACCAAAAAAAAAATACCTACTTGTGTGAGCACGTAGGGTGCTGTTGTTAGCATTTGCTAGCTGCTAGCATGGCTTTTAGTCTTGTTTCAAACATATAACCCCTGTGAGCTGTTCTGACTAGTTAAGTAGAAATAGCCACATAAAAACAACTAGACTAAGTCTAGTCTAAGAAGTCTAATCTTTGTGAAACCATCCCATCAAGTTGACATGGAAAAATACAAATATTCTTCTAAACACACAACATGCTCAACTTAGCCGTCACCTGCAACAACACACACAATGCTAATAGTACATATGCTGCTATACTTTGATTAGGAATGCTTCCTATGTTAGCTTTTCAAATTACCACATACGCAAACATGAATGTACCAAAGAAAATGACCAGATTCGATGCATCTCTGGTCTTTGTTCCCAAATGTAGTACATTTCCAGTCTCTCAGCCAACTAGAGTCACATTTTCCACTCACAAAGCCAAAAAACGCCAGGGTTTGAAAAGGCTTAAGACAAGCACTTGCTTCCAAGTTCCCTTATCAAAATTGGATTTCTACACATTTCCAAATCCCATGCTTTCAACAAACGTTTAGACTTCCTGACTTTATTTTAAGTTACTGGTCTGAGTTTTGTCCGTCAACACATTTCCCACACTTTCCTTTGATAGAATAAAGGAGGTTTTAAGGTAATTATGGTGTACACCTTATTTATGCATTATCTACTATACTCTATAGAGCCATAAACCTACATTCCTGCTAACCCTCAGAAATAACAATACAACCATCACTTTTCTTCTAGAATTTTAATTCAACATGCATCCTGACAAAGACAACTCTGCCTCACATTCAATACAAATCCCTTTGTGTATGACCTGTAACAGATGACAGATTAACACCTCAAATCAGTTAAGTAATTCGGCATGCCTGGGAATTTACTATCCTGCCAAAACAGTCCTGTGATGCCAAAAAAAAAAAAAGATGCATCAAACATGAGGACGTCTCTCTGAATTTATGGCAGCACAGAAACTTTACTGAGGGGGAAAAGCTGCCATATAAGGGAACTCCAAATTTAGCCTGGCGTGTTAGTGAATGTGTGTGTGTAGGTTTGTGAGTCACATGAATTGGGGCACACACAGACCACAATAAATCCAGGCCAGAGCTTTGGACACATAAAACCCCAATCCAGGGATTCACCAAGTGGAATTTGGCTTATTAGGGGTATAACAGACATATAGAGCCATTTACAATAGTAATTATGGGGAGTTTTTTAGTGCAAAGGCCATTCACTGTCTCTTACCAACAGTCAACTATGGTTTCCTTTAATCAAGACTGATCCTTTCCTTAATCGTGAAGTCACGTTTTCTTATTTTATACATTTAGCTAACCCTCTTATCTGGAGCGACTGTCAATGTTATATGCTTTTTGGTATAATATAACCACACCAGACAAGTCTTTAAACCAGATTTAACCTTCTTCGCATTGGTAACTTGATTCACCAGGCGAAACACCAGCAAGATTTTTCTCACAAGAAATCTCCTAAATTCATACAAATAATGACTATAGTCTCCCAGAAGCAACGCACAGTGTAGCATTGCATCATTATAGCACTGAAGGTATCAGAGTATCTGCCACTAGACGTGGCTATTCCCATCCCTTCGTTTCTTTTAATCACAACTACGGCCATTCCCATGATTGAACCGTGTAATTTTAGTTGAATAAACATGAGGTGGCAGGTCAAAAAATGCTGATATGTGTTGGCAAAATAATCTCATCACAAGGTCCATTTAGCAGCCATTTAGGAACCTCCAGGTATAAACATAGTGTGTCTTCTTCGGAAGATGGAGTTGCCCATTTGTAAAGGAATCAATCAATCAATTAATCAATCAAATCACAACCAACCATTAAGACAAAGTGGACAAAAGGTGCTTGAAGCCTCAGAAAAACAGATATTTGAACATCTGCTATTCCATGACAACTCCAGGAACATTATGTGCGATACTTGTGAAAGCTCCAGAACAGCAACCATAATTTGTTTTTCAAGGACGAGACTTTTAATCTCAACTCATATGAGCCGTTTTGGATGAATGGCCTGCTGTTTAGCTTGGAGGACTTATTGAAAACGTAGCTTCTTCAATTCATCAGCCTAGAGAATTTTTAAACAAGATTACAACGCAAATCTGCAGCATGTTGTGAAATCAGATATATAAAGACAAGCTTTAACAAGAGCAGCCATTAATAGCACACAAGAAGAAAATCTTGGCAAGACAAGATCCTGCATAAAGGGTAATTAAATGTAGAAGTCGCAACCTGGTTTCAACTTTTAAACTCATTAATGTTTCCTTTACAGACTGTTCTCATCTTCTCTGCTTGTGTATACTTTATGTGTAAATGTATATGGCTGTGTTTGAAGCTTCTGTCTTAGTTTCAAGACAGACTGGGAGAACGAAAGACAGAGTGCATGAGAATGAGAGTCCTGGTTGACCATACATGGTGAAACCCTGTTTTACTGCTTCCTCATTGCCAAGAGGCCTTTCACACACGGAAGACAAGGCATCACACCACACGTTTTCTGTCTGTGAATGTGTGTGTTTCTGTGTCTGGTCACATATCCTCTGAGAAGGGGGCAACACGTTTTTCTAAATTTGGTTCTTCGTTGAACCATTTCACACAATATCCACCACAGAAGGGCAACATAAAACAGTGATAAATGTCCATGCCAGTTTCCAGAGTCAAAGGTGATGTCTTCAAATGTCTTATTTTGTCCCACCAACAGTCTAAATCCCAAAGATATTCATTATTACATAAATATATTCAGTTTACAATCATATACAATCATATATGTGACTGAAACTGGCTATTAATTATCAAAATAGCAGCAGATTCATGTCAATCTACAAATCAATCAAACGTCAGTTGTTTAGCTCTAGTCTGGTAACAAAGTAAATCTGCCAAATAGATTATTTTGAGCGTGACAGTACATAGTTTATCCCCAGTGTCTTTCTGAGACATTTTCTTTCATGGAACACATGTGTTGATTTGTTTTGTTGTTTCGAACATGCCTCCCGACAGGAATTTGAATCCATCAGCTTGTTGTATGTATTGTTAAGATTTGGGGGGTGTGAGGTTATGTATAAAAGCTTTCTCAGCATAGCTCTGTAAAGACAATCTTGTGTATCCTCCTATAATAATAATAATCCATCCATCCATCCATCCATCCATCCATCCATCGTCTACCGCTTATCCTGCGTACAGGGTCATGGGGGGCTGGAGCCAATCCCAGCTTACATTGGGCAAAAGGCTGGGTACACCCTAGATAGGTCGCCAGTATAATAATAATAATAATAATAATAATATATTATAATTTAGGTTACACTATGAGGTTAAACTGTTTTTTAACACACCAAATAGTAGATATGACGAGTTAGCATAATCCTAGTTTAAGGACATAATGCAGGATCATGATCAAAAAGGAAGCAAAGATCTATCTCAGGAGTAGAAATATGAGGTGTTTTCTTGTGATCAATATAACAGGCTTTTCTCTTTTTGAACTTTAGCAGAGGGTTGGCGCGTTCCTTTGATGTTCAGGAAAGTCTTGTGAGACTCTTACTTTTTTGCAATGGAAACTGATTTATTTCTGTTCTAACTTCCCTTCGTTTGAACAGCACAAGGCTATACTGCATTGGCTATAACAAGTAGGCTTATGGTAGTATTATAGAGTTAAAACACAAACCTCTAGTCTGTCATAATAAATGTAGAATGTATTATAGTCTGACTGAGAGCCAGCAGTGCTACAAAGTTAGTTTGAAGTAGTGCTTAAAGAGATGAAATGTTTGCAATTGCCTTCAGATAGTTATGGCTCACACGCTGTAATAGACAAGAATAATAATTTAATTTTATAAAATCTCTCTCTCATTTGTATTAAAATATCTATATGCTTTCTAATTAATTGTGAGACCATAGCGGAACAAATTGGTAGCCTCTAACACTAGTGAGATAACATATTGAACAAGTTTCTGTAAGCTCACAGCTCTTCAGTATTTCTCTCTTTATTTCCTTAAAGGAGACCTATTATACTGCATTTCCAGTCCTATATTGTAGTTTTGTGACTTTTGTATGGCAGCTTTGCATTATTTATGTAGGGCTTCATTTCAGCCTCTGTCTGAAACAAGCTGTAGATGCTCCTGTCTCTTTAAGGCCCCCCCCTCTCAAAACCCACTGTCTTCTGATTGGCCAAGACCTGAAGCATGTTACCAGGCTGTTGTTGCCGCTGAGCAGTAAACACAGAGTGAGCACATCAAATGACCATTTATAGAATACCGGCTCTGTGTAGCTCTATGTGTCATCAAACAGAGCCCTTAGTAGAAAAAGCTGTTGAAAACAGAGCATTCAGAACAGGAGGAAATCTGAGGTTTTTGCACACAGGGATTTCTTTTAAATACTTTAACCTCATTATCTGAAGCTTTGGCCATGTTTAAAATGAACATCCAACATCGTAACATTGTAGATAAGTCAAAAATACGGAAAAGCATAATAGGTCTCCTTTAAAAACAGAGAAGCTTGAATTACAACACACACAGATGGAGGGTGGCATCATTACTCAAGTATATGTTTAAATAGCAATTAGTTGTTTGCTCCTATATTAATGTTCAGAATCTCATATACAGAACCTTTAAAAACAACACAGGTTGTTGAACAGGTATGAACATTGTCTTCCAAAAACGCCTATAACTGATACAAAAATGATTCTTTTGTGCATTTTCTGACATGCTTGTATTCAGGTGTGGCCAACAAAAACAACTTGGTTAACATTACAGAAAGTTTGTGGTCACTGGTCAAAAAAAAGAACAGCACTGAGTGGGAAACAGTGGTCTATGTAACAGTTGGACGCTTTGTTGGCGCTTCCATCCACTGAACAATGTTACAGAACTTCTGCAATTGCTTCACAGAGACGAAAAGCTCCTTTGTGAGGATAACATGACCAAATAACCAATGCTTGTTTCAGGTGAGGACATATTGGCAGGTATCAAGCTAACGCAAGCTCACTGGAGGATTGTCTTCATCATTAAAGTTAAACAAGACATTCGTTGGAACAGAACACAGAGCAAACGGTCTTGATTTTTGGCCTTTTTAAAAACATTTTAACACCCACTGTTCTGCACACAGGATGCCACACTATGTTGAATTTTCATGAGCTGCTAGGACTATGAAAATTTACATAAATGTAAACCTGTAAAACTGTATATGCAGTAGAAAATTGAAAAGACTACTGCAGTAGAAAATTACTGCATATGTATGTACACGGCCTGTTGAATAGCTCAAAAGGGTTACTGCAACCTTCAAGTACTCTTTGACGTGAGGGTGGCTCCAGGCTGTCCAGATAAAAACAAGTAAGTCTAATTTTCTTGAGATATGCTTGTTTTGGGTAACTGGTTCTGACCACCCCTCTTTGTGATCTAGTTTTCATGGGTTGGACTGATTGTCAAGCAAAACATTTATTAAAACAATGGAGAATGACCAGAGACAGTTTTTCTATTCATTAAAATAAAAACTTTCCTGAAAGTAAACAGTCCAGGTACAACTGAAACTGGATATTAAAGGATTCATAAATTGAAGGAAGTTATATCACATCCATGATCTTCAGGGTGTTGATCTCTTCCTTATTGTAGTTAAGTACAGATTAAGACTACTATAAGCTAAAAGTTCTGCACAGAAACAGTATTTGAGTACTTAGTACAAAGTGTATGTCTGTTCATACCAACAAATCACTTCTCCTAGCTCAGACTCGCATGTAAACATGATGAGACTGCACAGCAGCTGCCTGACCTCTGTCGCAGGTTTCACTGCCAGTTTAGAGGAACCTTGATGACATGACTGTGAAAATGATATTATTCTTGTCTAACTGGTTTACATAGTGTAGTTAAAATAGAGAAATGATTCATCAGAACAATCAGTATACTTTCCATTATGAGCAATGCCAGTTTACACCATGTAGAAAAATTTTCACTAACAAATTTAGTCATTGTTAGTCTCAAAATAATCACAACTGTGATCTTTACCTATATCCAGTAGTTTATGTTTGCAAATAAGTTTGTTTGTTAGTTAGCAGAATATGTCTAAAAGATTGGATGATGTTTTTGGGTGCAGATTCAGAATTCTTTGATGGATTTCTTAACATTTTTGAGCATTTTTAAATTCTTTCTACTAAACAACTGCCTAAATTATTTAAGCAAATCTGGCAAATGTTTCCCAAGATTGTCCCAATCACTATTTTGATGCAGTTTTGCAAGTGAGAATTAAAAATGATATAAAAGGGATTATGCACAGCCTCATTTCCAATGCTATCAACTACTGAAGGAGTTTCAGTTTCACTTGTATTTGAGAAAATAGGAATTTTGGATTCTAACTTATTAGCTTTTCCTGCGAAGTTAACACAGATCTGTCTGGGCGCCCTGAGAATGTGCTGTTAAAAGTCATTAGATTTAAAAGTGCTCCTCTTGCAAAATTGGGATTTATGCACCTTTGACAGTAGACATGTAGAAAGATTAGATTCAATTAATTAATCAATTAGCTCTTGGCATTCTCACTATTTTCAAATGTTTTAGACCAAACAGTCAATTAATAACTTAATATTCCCAGATTAATTCATACTTAATATAATAGTCAGTTGCAGTTCTAGTAATATGATATTCTTAGGATGTTACAGGAGGAAGTTTTGTCCTTATTTTATATCTACTCACAGTCTACTGATGGGATGAAGGAGAAGAGGAAGTAAAGTAATCCAGGTTCAGTGAGGATGATCTTCCAGACAGGCCAGCAGAGATTCACAATCTGCAAAGACATGAAACAGAAGGTTTGACGTTTGAAAGTACAAGTTTGTTTTTGTTTGTTTGTCCACATAATCTTATCTTTGTATCTTTGGACTAAAACAAGTGGTGGCGGCGCAATGGATAAGATGCCTGACTTTCGTGTGAGAGAACTGGGTTCAATCCCTCACTGTGACCCATCCACCGTTGTGTCCCTGAGCAAGACACTTAACCCCTAATTGCTCCAGAGGTGTGCGACCTCTGACATAAATAGCAATTGTAAGTTGCTTTGGACAAAAGCATCAGTGAAATGAAATGTGTCTTTGTACATCCTAAACACTTTTTGTCAGTTATTTCAACACCACAATATTGCTTGTTTCAAAGGACAGATAACACAACCAAAGAATAGAAATAAAAAATTAAAGCTGCAAGCAGCGTTGGGCGGGCCCTCGCACTTGTAGCGCGTCCGCGTGTGACTCGGCCGAGTTGCATATTCTGGAGCTCTGCCGGTGCGGCTGTGAATTTGCTACGCGGTTATGACGCCGCATGAAGGTGTTATTTGTCACTTCCTGTGTCCCCTATGTGGAGCTACATAGCACTTGCCGCTATGAATATAAATCGGTATTGACGTGTAGATGTCTGCGGGGTGGGAGAGTTATCAAGCACGTAAAGTTTGGTTCAGATGTGAGCATGTACACTGAACAATAATGTACCCAAACAATAAAATAAATTCCTTTTATATTTCCCTGCCTTGTTGTTTATGTGTAGATACAGAGGAAGAATGTGAGAACAGCGCACATTTCATCGTTACTGTGTGTTAGAGCATGGGAGAACAGTGGATACTTTTAATACAGCCCACACCCCTAATACTGTGTAACTATAACAAGTAGAGAACAGAAGAAAAAGATGTTCTTTCTTTACAACTGTCTGCATAGCTTATTCATATTGTGTAATGAATGAAAATAAATAGGCCTACTAGGATCCTCTCTACTTTGACATTTAAGATTAGCTGGTTTGATCCACCTTCA
>NC_060150.1:16940213-16950858 GCF_021292245.1 Micropterus dolomieu | reverse complement strand
GACTGTGGGTGAATGTCAGCATGTACATGTGTTCAGGGCGAGACTCTCATCCTACATGTACAGTTTGGTGCAGATGTGAGCATGTACACTGAAGTTACAACAACTTCCTGTTTCATAGCGAATCATCGACGCCACGGACACGCCCATTGACGAAAACTCGCAAATAGCACAACTTTTTATCGTCAATGCCTTTAGAAGGCACAGCAGAAATTTGACGTCGATCCGACTAAATCCCTAGGAGGAGTTCGTTAAAGTACAAAGTGTGTAAATCATCCAAAAATGGCTGTAAAATTCAAAATGGCCGACTTCCTGTTGACTTTAGGCTATGGGTTCTTGAGGCTTTTTTGTGCGTCTTGATATGACATGTCCCCAGAAAATTTCGTACATGTAGGTTGAACGTGAACGAGGGGCTAATCTTTTCCAATTTTCTAGGTGGCGCTAGCGAGTCATTTTGCCACGCCCATGTGCGAAACTTGTAGAATACGAAATTTTTCACCGGTTCTGACATGTTTGCAAATTTTGGTGAGTTTTCGAGTATGTTTAGGCCATGTCAGTTGAGCCTACTTTGCAAAGAAAAAAAAAAAAAAAAAAATTAATAAAATCCAAGCAAATTCAATAGGGACCTCGCACGGTCGTGCTCGGGCCCTAATGATGAGCACTTCTGTCAACAGTGTTGCCCCATGTTGCTCAATTGAGCCAACAATAGAGGCACTCCCTGTCCCCGTGTTTGTGTGTTTCATGTTCTTATATCCCAGTGGAGACTTAAACCTGAATGCAAACTTTTAAAAAAGTGAGGTCCCCACAGTTAGAGGCTGCTTTTTGATTTTTGGTTAAAACATAGTTTTAAGGTTAGGGTTACAATTAGGTCAAGGTTAGGATTAGGACGTTAAGTTTAGGGTTAGGGGCTTGGGAATGCATTATGCCAATGAGATGTCCCCATGATGACAGGGGAACAAAAGTGTGTGTGTGTGTGGGGGTGTGTGTGTGTGTGTGGACCCTGTGGGACTGGCATTAGAATAAAGCATGAATAATTTCTTTAGAGGGACGGAGCAGCTGTAGCCCTTTCACATGAAAATGAGCATCGCCTACACCCTCAAACACACACACACACACACATACACAGAGCTATATTAGGTTTCTCCACCATGTCACTCTTGCCACATCACCAGCTACCTCTCAGTTTATTCGGGTTAAAAACAACTCATAATCTTCAAAAAAATCACCAACAACTGATTTCACTGAAGCCCTGCAAACACTCTGACCTTGCACCACTAAATGCAGGAAATATTCTCATATATATTCATATATATATTAAGTATCTTTTACATCGTTACATTTAAGTGATAAATATTATGACTGTATTGTGTGTGGATCATCAATTATCTTCGGTGTTTTCTAAAGTACTAATTAGGGATGAAACGGCTACCAGTGTAAAGATCAAGACCATGATCAGGGTGGCTGTGGTTCAGGAGATAGAGTGGGTTGGCTAATAATCGGAAGGTCGGCGGTTCTGGCTCCCCCTGGTTGCATGTCGAAGTGTCCTTGGGCAAGATACTGAACCTGAACCTGGCGGCTGTTCCGCCAGTGTATGAATGAGTGTGAATGTTAGTTTCCGTTTGAGCACTTGAATGTGTATGACTGGTGAATGCAGATGTAGCGTAAAAGCACTTTGAGTGGTCGAAAAGACTAGAAAGGCGCTATACAAATACAGAGCATTTACATTTACAAGTCTTCAGAGGACCTTAAAGGTGGTTTAATACATTACCTAGTTTAGCCACCCAACAATAAATCAACAAATGTATTTTGTTGATTTAAAATCCGGAAGTCATTGAATTGTTTGTAAAAGTGTTGTTATCATTGTCTTTTTAAGACTTCTTAAGAGTTTGTTAATATGGTTAATTGATCTATAAAATACAGTTTTAAAAAGTAGATACAGTTTCTTAATTGAAATGAAAGAAAATCTACTATATCATGGGATACAGCACTATTGTGATATAAAACTACATATGCTGTGATCGAAGTTTATAGACATTTTGTTACTTACTGTAGTTATATCATGACATCAACCAATTAAGACATTATTAGTCTTGCTAATGTTATAAGCACGTTTTGTAATTTGAGGTTATATTGTGTTGTTTTGATGAAATGTATTTAAATCCAGCCAGTTGATACTATTTTGATCAATATCCATATTCCATACAAATAATAATTAATCTAAAAGTGGGTTATATATCAGCATGCTAACGTTAGACTTAGGGCTGAAACGATTCATTGATTAAATTGATTACTAAAATGCTTCGTTTAATCCATATTATATAGCATGCTGTTTCGCATGGACATTTATTACTGTCGCACATCAGCTTACGCTGTGAACACGAGGTGATTATAATGGCTCTGTTTGCAAAGTGGAGGAAGAGAGAGAAAATAGCGAGGGGCGAAGAAGAAAGTGTCCAAACTATGGGATTATTTCAAGCTAAAGAAAACAACAAGAACTCTGTAATGTTACAGTCCGTCCACCGTAACAGTAACCACAACTTTAGCATTTAACTGAAATCATAATTGATTGTTGAGTTGAAGGCAAAGTAAGCCGCAGAACTCAGCTGAAAATGTGCACACGTGCGTTTGTTGTTCTACTGTTTGGGCCGTGAGTTGTAACTTCAGTCATGAGTTAACTGGGTGTCGGGGACCTCCAGCTCTTTATAATAAACAGCTGTTTATTTCACGTGTATTTTCTTCACAAAACGTGGTTTGGAGAGCTGCGTCGGGTGACAGAGTCGCTGTCAGCTTGTGTAGTGTGACCCCATGTCACCGATCAGTCACGTAGTGTGAATGCCACAACGACTTCAAGACTCCCATCACAAGACGGCAAGTTGTGTAGTGTGAACAGCACGGCCATCGGCCGACGCTGAAAGTCGTGTAGTCTGCATGAGCCTTTAGTTTAACTTTTATAGCACTCAGGTGATGTTTTTGTTTGTAAAGCAGCTGTCTGGTTGTTGGTTCTAATGTTTGCTGTATGATACACTATGAATTTCCGAAAGGACCAATAAATATCTATCACCTATAAATGTGCACAGCTGATCCTGTTCCCGTTAAACGACGCATCGATGAATTGTTGAAATAATCTATAGAAGCTTCGAATACTAAAATCATCGTTAGCTGCAGCCCTAGTTAGCTTTGTCAGTTAGCCAACAGTTACACCAGTCAGTGAGTGGGTGTAAAGATTTAGTAACCGCTAATGTCTATGAATGAACTGCTTGTGAGAGGAAACCTGTTTTAATGTAGACACATACAATATTCAATTATACCTGAACCAATCACAGACCAACATAGTGTAAAGTTCCAGTAAAAGCCAAAGACAAACTGAGATCCTCTACAGCCTGACACTATATCTGCTAACAAAATAAAATTATTTGCTTCCAGAGCTCAACTGCAAAACATAAACCTTTCAACAAACTGTTGACATGTTGGATAGAACAAACCTCACATGGTGTGTGTGTGTGTGTGTGTGTGTGTGTGTGTGTGTGAGAGAGAGAAACTGCTTCTTGCACAAGTCAGCATCACTTCCTTCTGTTGTTTCCGGATGTGTATTTAAAGTGGCGATCTGGCTGGCAACAGTAACCTTCATTCTTTTGTCTGGGTTGCACATAACTATCTAGCTGCCTCACTGCCACAACGATTGCAAAGAACTAACAATACCCTATGTGTAAAGTAAAGAAGATCATCAGCCATCTCTCTAGTCCCCTCTAGTTTGTATATTTAGTTAGAATCGCATGGCTACCCTAAACCTGCTCAAATGTCCCCACCCTCAAAGTCTAATTGGTCCTCACAAAGATAGATGTACAAGACCAACACACACACAGACCACTGAGTTCCCCAATGAGAAACTCAGCCAGTCAGTCACCTCATGCAGGTCAAATCACTTTCATTTTGAGTTAAGTAATACAACTGAGATAATCTCACTTGTTTACAATAACAATCATATTGTTTAGACAATTATCTAGTATTATTAGACATTACCTTTATACGAGCAGCATATTGAAAAATTACTTGATATAGGTGAAACTGCATAGGAAAACAGTGTTTCCCACAGAATAACTGTGGCGGGGGGGTTATGCCGAATTTTGCATGCTTGCCGAGAATTGCATGAAAATGCCTAAAAATGCTTTTAAACGATATGCAATTCTTTGTGGGGTTCATCAATAGCAATAAATGATCAATATATCTTTAATGAACGGTATGAATCGTTAATATATTATTACACTAAGTAACACTTAGATTCTCTCTCTGCCTGTGGAAAAGGAGCAGGATCATTTCACCTCAGCAGAAGTTTTTAACAAAATACTGATTTTGAGGTATGAAAGTAACTTTTTGGATGTACAGTATTTTTCTTCTGGTATCTAAAGTTTAAATTACTACAAATTTAACACTTGTGTTGTCTTCCCGTCGACCATGCACTTTTTGTCCTCCCAGGTCAAAATTGACCCGATCTGGTTTGCCTGCTTTTAAAGCATCCAGGTTAACGTATCACCCAATTCTGTGTTACACCTTCTTAGCCAACTTCATTCCAACTCATTACCACTATTTTTACACTTCTTGGTGGAATTCATGGTCAATATATCTCATTTATACGAAACTATACCAAATTCATAAGCTAAAAAAGCAGAAATTATGAATTCTTTTGATTAATAGTTAGGATCAGAGGACTATATGTTGATGGATTATCACAGACTAGTATATGTCAAAGTTTGGTCTGGATACTGGTTTGAAACCATTTCATTATTTTTAATGGCAGCAAATAATCAGACTTCTTGTCCTCCCGTTCTGGATTAGAACCAGCGAGCATCAACAGACCCAAGTATGTGATCTATCTTTGCTGTACACATAATGCCCCTGTTGTTTGTCATGTTCAGCACTATCTTTTCTATTTGCTCTGGCAGAAAACATCTTATCTGTTGAAGCATATTCCTCAGCTTCTTTACAGTTGTGCTCTTCTTCTCATGAATCCTTTTCTTCTGCAGATTCCTCCTAGTCTCTATCCTCCTCAACAGGGTTCCAAATTATATCAAGAGCCTCTGACACAGTATAGTATGGTAGAGCATGATAGGGAGGCCTCTTTATCGTGTTGTCTCAGACTAAAAGGGCTAAAAAGCTTCAAAAGCGCAGATTTATCATTTTTGTTGTTGTTGTGAAAGGCATATCAAAGGAGTGGTAGGAGCACGTTTACAGAGATGTACTTACACTGAAGAAACACTTTTGTTAAGGCTCCAATTCATTGTGAGCTGAACTCAAAGATCTAAGACTTTCTCTATGTACACAAATGGCCTATTTCTCTCAAATATTGTTCACAAATCTGTCAACATTCTGTGTTAGTTAGTACTTCTCCTTTGCAGAGATAATCCATCCACCTCACAGGTGTGGCATATCAAGATGCTAATCAGACAGCATGTGTATTGCACAGGTTTGCCTTAGGCTGCCCACAATAAAAAGGCCACTCCAAAATGTGCAGTTCCATCACATGCCACAGATGTCTCAGGTTTTGAGCGAACGTGCAATTGGCATGCTGACTGCAGGAATGTCCACCAGAGCTGTTGCCTGTGAACTGAATGTTAATTTCTCTACCATAAGCCGTCTCCAAAGGCATTTCAGAGAATTTGGCGGTACATCCAACCGGCCTCACAACCGCAGACCACGTGTAACCACACCAGCCCAGGACCCCCACATCCAGCATGTTCACCTCCAGGATCGTCTGAGACCAGCCACCTGGACAGCTGCGGCAACAATCGGTTTGCATAACCAAAGTATTTCTGCACAAACTGTCAGGAACCGTCTCAGGGAAGCTCATCTGCATGCTCGACCTGACTGCAGTTAGTTGTCGTAACTGACTTGAGTGGGGGTTCTTTTCTATGGGCCGGCTCTGGGACAAGTGGGGGCCCCCTTCTCTGCCATCCCACACTGCAGTTAGTCGTAGTAGCTAGTAAAAACGCAGCGCTCCCATTGGAATGAACTGAAAAAAGATGCTGACTTCAGAAAAAAACGCTTTGTTGGACACGGGCGCCAAGTCTGCAAAAGTAAAGATCCTTTCAATTTGTTTATATAGTGGATTTAAAGTAGTTGATTGTATAAGACCCATAACTGTTTTGAAGATGGGTCTCCGACATTGACAGCATTGGGTTGGCCAGATTTGTGCAGCGGTGTTTCTGATACCAACCATTCAATTCATAGACGGGTCCGTTGTCCGTGTTTGTGAGAGAGAGAAAGAAAGAGCGAGCGAGAGGATGTGTGGAGAGAATATGCGCTGCAATCAAAAACGATTTTAAAATGGGTCGCCAAATTTACTTGGGCGGCTTTTAATCTACCTGGGCCAAGTAAACCCTATGTGTGAGAAACAGTGGAGAAATGTCAAATTAATCAACCAATTGGTGGACTTGCAACAACGCCAGTGAAAGGCCACTAAACACAATTTAACATAGAGTTCTCGCTCACTACTGTTTAGTGAACATTCGGGGTGATTTCATGACACTGACCATACCTGGCAACAAAATTTAATGTTGAATCAAACAAACAAACAAAAGAAAACCCCACAAGTTAGGAGTCTCTCTTTGACTGGCTCTGAGAAAAAAGACTGCACCAGTTCCCACAATATGAGGGAAGTAATCAATGAAGACTTGCTGACATGAAACAAAGGTTTAAACCGCTGGTTCAACAAGACTGATTATAAAAATTCAAGTAACCAATGCTGTACTCTCTTGTCTTAATCTGGAATTATGGAAACATCTGCATGTTTCCCTTTTGATAAAGATGAGTGCTGTGTCTCAATTCGGAAACTTCACACAGTACACTAACATGCAGTACACTGTGCACTAACTTGTGTACTAGTGTGTAAATGTTGACAGGGTAGTGTCTCAAATCAAACACGAATGTGGTGCACTTACGGGAAATGACAATTGCAACATTTGACCGCTTCTTCTTCTTTTTAACGGCAAATTGTAATCGGGCGGATCATTATCGACACCATTTGACCGCGATTGGCACACCCCAAAATAACTGCTGGCTTGTTTGCTCACTTGACTTCAATGAATTTTTTATTAAAAATGAATAAAAATAAACATACTTTTATTTTTACAATTGCAACAGCTGCAGCTTCCTCGGCCGTCTGAGTGCACCATGCGGGTCCTCAGCTTTCTGCCATACTTGTCGGTGTGTACGCACTAGACTCAAAATAGTAAGTGTAAGAATATGCGCGAACTGAGACAGCAAAAGATTCACCCTGTGTTTTCATACTATGAGGATAGTGAGGTGCATAATTAATTCTATTGAGTACAGATGATGAGCAATAGTCAACAATCATGCTGGATCAATGTTGACAGAACATAATCTAATGTTTAGTAGATCTCTGCGGGATAAATTGCTTGCAGCTCAGAGTGGCTGTACTAAATGCTAAATTCTGCATGCTAACATGCGCAAAATAACAATGCTAACATGCTGAGGTTAAGCAGGTATAATGCTTACCGCATTCACTATTTTCATTTATTGTGTTAGCATGCTACACGTTGCTAATTAGCACATAAAACCAAGCACTGACGAAACTGATGGTTATGTCATTAGTCTTGCAGATTTTTGGACATACATGGTAAATGAAAAGTCAGAGGATCACCAAAGTCTGTGGGATTTATTCTCATCCACCAAGCATGTCTGTATAAAATTTCATGGCAATCCATCCAACTGCTGTTGAGATATTTCAGTCTGCATGAAAGTGATCAGACCAACCTACAGATCAACATTGCCATCCATAGAGCCAGATCATTTCATTGGCTTCTGGTGCAAATCAGGTTTTTCAAGGACTTTCCAGGGTTTCAATCAAGTGGCCTAACATTTAGGATATTTGCTGTATTTCAAGGAAACAAGTGAAAAGTGAAATTATTATTAAGGCAGTGGTATTTTTTCTGCGTAAAATATGTTTTAAGGCTTAGTTTGTTCTTGTACAAGGAGAACATCAAACAGATCCACATGATAATGATCTCATTTGGTCTGAGGAGATTTAGGCATCAGCCAATGAATCATCAGCATGGAAACACACAAACAAAACAACAACGTGACTCTGACCAGTGAGTCGCCTTAAGGAAGTCACATAGGCTTATTAGAAAAAACAGGACAGGTGTCTCCCTAATTGCTTAAAATAGCTATTTATTTTTATACTGAAGTAGGGCTGAAACAATTCATCGATTAAATCAATTAAATCAATTACTAAAATGTTCGTTTAATCCATAAGTATACAGCACACTGTTTCACATGGACATTTATTACTGTCGCACATCGCGCTTATGCTGTGAACACGAGGTGATTATAATGGCGCTGTTTGCAAAGTGGAGGAAGAGAGAGAACATAGCGAGGGGCGAAGAAGAAAGTGTCCAAAGTATGGGATTATTTCAAGCTAAAGAAAAAAACTACTCTGTAATGTTACCGTCCGTCCACCATAAAACGAACCTTATATCGCCTCCGCAACAGCATGACGGCATCTGATCAGAAAGCACCGGTGTTCTGCCAGCGGACCACAGTAAAGGTAAGAATAAAAGTAACTTTAGCATTTAACTGAAACCATGATTGATTGATGAGCTGAAGTCTAGCCAAAGTAAGACGTGTGTTTGTTGTTCTCCTTTTTGGGCCGTGAGTTGTAACCTCACAGTCATTCGTCCCTGCTACCTGCGTGTGCTAATCCATCCTTTCACCCATATTGTTTGTCTTTATAATTGCTATCTTTATAATAAACAACAGCTGTTTCGTGTTCAGGATTGCTCATTTCCCGTTTCACATTTCACATGTATGTTCTTGACAAAACGTGGTTTGGAGACCTGCGTCAGGTGACAGAGCTGCTGTCAGTTTGTGTAGTGTGTCACCCCCTGTCACCGATCAGTCACGTAGTGTGCCGCCAAGCAAAAGTACTTCTTAAACGACACATCGACGAATCGTTGAAATAACCTATAGAAGCTTCGAATACTAAAATCATCGTTAGCTGCAGCCCTATACTGAAGGGATCTGCTGTTTTGCAGTACGGCAGGAGCAACGGTTTTGGGTGGGAGTCCAACCTCAGTTTGAAATACTACTTTAAAACGCCAAAAAATAAAATGTTTGGTCTACAGAATAATCCTATTATTTCAAATATTTTAGAGGGTGTCTTTCTCATTCTGGACTATAAATGTATTAACAAAAATTAAGCTTTAGAGAATGAAAGCAGTCAAACAGGTCTGTTTCATGTCTCTGTTTTGGTTTGCATGAGAAGCCACAGTGATGCCGTTTGCCAGGATGGACATTTGTCTGCCTCATTTGTCGGAGGCATTGTGTTTAACATCACAGGGCTGCAGGGCGTTCTCACTACAAAAAAAACATGCTGAAAAACAAAACAAAAACAGTGCGGGTCCACAAACATGCAAATGCTCCTTTAATTATCAAAGATGCTACTGCTTCGATATCATGCTAAACTCTCAAAATTTATGGGGAAAAGAAAACATGTTTGTTTCCAAATTAAGAATATCTGTTATACCAGTATCACTTGCCTGTACACCCACATCTACTTCGGCAAACTGACCAGTCAGTGTGACACAGCTTTTTTTGTGGATTTCTCCCTTTGGTTTACATTTGCATTTCACACTGTAAACATTTATCTCATCTAAATTTGTGCAGCGAATGCAGGATTGTAAACCAAAAATGAAGGATATCAAAGGTCATCTTCATCACAGATGGGCCACTTAAAGACTACCTAAACTAACGTTATTAAAAATGTATACACTTTTATAAAGGGGAAAACGAAGGAGCTATTTCACACAGCATTAGCAAGTTTTAGTAAGATCCTTTAACTAAATGTTTTGTTCACATATTAATTTATTTACTCAATTTCATAATATAAACTAGCAACCACTTATTACACACATCGGCACCTGCCTTATGGAGGACCGATCCTGACACAGTCAGAAATAAATACAGAAATAAATAAATACTCAATAAATAAGCATCCAATTAAATACACAAAAAAATTAAGTAAATAAATAAATGTAGGTAGTAATTAAATTATACAAGGAGACATAAATGTATATATTTTAATTAGTGTCTTTACTTATTCACCTTTGTTATAATTACCTTGTTTATTTATTCTCCGTTATAATCTTCACCTTTATTTATTAATTACTTTTTTTTTATGTATTTATTTATGTGTGTTTTAATATTTTTGTCTGTTTTATTCTTCCTTTGTATTTATTTACCTTATTTATTTTCACCCATGGTATTTATTTCTGCCTGTCCTTTTTACATTTCTGTATGCATTTCTGCCTCATTATGCAAATGAGGAGGGGCTGTGTCTCAAGGGGTCATCTTCTCTCCTATTGGTGGACCAGTCAGACGGGAGAGCTCTAGGCCTTCTCTGCCTGCAGACATCAATGAGCTGCCCCTCACACAGTCAGATGGCTTCCTTCAGTGCGCTGAGGTGTTTAACAACTCTGAAGACAATACTACCAGCCATGTCTTCCTTCTCTTTTCATGTGGACACTGTGACCTACAGAGTTTTCAATTAGCGACTTATACGTACACAGAACTGCAGGAAAGTGAGCTGTTGTTTCTGAGAGCCACATCAGTTAGCCGCAGCTAAATCTGGAGT